>NC_048221.1:22229730-22291325 GCF_002007445.2 Ailuropoda melanoleuca
GATGTGCAAGAGCTGTCTTAAAAGTGACATCACCAAGACAGTGACATAGGCTGTTCCTGACTTTGCTCCCCGTCATGAGAACAACTAACGTGCAGTCAAGGACAAGACACCATTGAGAGAAATCTAGAAGCGGCAGTGAGGCAGGAGCACCCCCTGCACCACAGGGACCAAGACAGACAGCATTAGGGGCTCAACAAAGCAGCTACGCAACGACCCCACGTCCCCGCCCCCAGGACAGTGCAGCACTGAGCCAAGAGGTCCCCCTGAACCTCGACTTCCTCCAGCCGGGAAAAGGGAGCCCAGGGGTGAGCACCGACCTTCCCCAGAATTGTGGGCCACTTTGTGGGAGCCCGAACTCTGATCTCACACCACGGGGATTGCAAGGGACTCTTCGGGGCCCAGCCCCTGGGACTCTGACTGTGATAGAGAAGGGGGAGGGGCTGCCACAACCAGCACTGGGTCTTGGCAGACTGAGTTCACACCTGCAGTGCCCACCTGGCAACCCCAGCCAGCAGCTCTGCTCTTCCGCGAACCAAGTCCGGGGTGCACTCTGAACACAGAACTTGGTGGGGTGCAGCTCCGCTCTGGAGACCAGTTTGTCCCCACTCAGGGTGCCGAGTCACAGCCCACCTGCTGTGGAGAGTGCCTCCTGGCCCCATCTGACCAGGGGGCTGGCCACAGCTCCTGGAAGTTGTGTGGCCCAGTGGCCCTCAAGCTGAGAGGTGAGCAGATNTGTGTGGCCCAGTGGCTCTCAAGCTGAGAGGTGAGCAGACAGAGCAAAGCCAGGCCCTGTTCAGCCAGGAGCTGAGGGTGCAATAGGCTTGAGTTGAGACGACAGAGCACTTTACTAGTTCTAGAGCCGCTTCTCCCACTGCGTTCTGGCAGGGGATCGACTTTGTAGCTGTGACCCTTGCTGGCTCCAGTCTCCAGCCCATCTGACTGGGGAACCTGCCAGAGCACAGGGGAAGCGCCGGAGCCCATTCAACAGCCCTGCACACGGCGGCACTTAGAACAGACAGCACAGCCCATGGCTTCTCCCCTGACTGCAGAGTAAAACTGGTGGCCTCCCTGAACCAGGGAATTCAGTGCACACTCAGGCCCGATCCAGGCCCCCAAACAATGAGCCGTACAAGCTCTGGGCTGTGGCCAGATACCCTGCCAGGGAAGGGGCCGCTAATTCATAGCCCCGCCTCATTCTGAATACAGCACCCAGTCCCAACCATCCTGACAGCCTGGCCAGAGAATCCAGGCCGCTGCGGAGCCCATCCTACAGCCTCACCTTGCAGGGGGAGCTAAGGCAACGGTCCTGCCCAGCTGTTCTCAGCCAGGCACACTCCTGTCCCTGTCCTCAGAGTTGCCTTGCCTAAAAATAGACCACAGTAGCAGGTCCCACCTGCCCAAACACATTACCAGCAAGCACACCCAGAAACCCATCCTGGGCTGACTAGTGAAGAACTCTCTCTACCAAGGCAAACCGACAAACTCTGGAACAGGAGCCCCATCGCTGAGATGCACAGGTACCAACGTAAGGAGTCAAGGATCACACAGAGTTGATGTTAACTGGACCTGTTGCATTGATCATCCATAGTAAACCATCGTGCTGTACGCCTTAAACGTATGGAGTGAACTATGTGGATTATTTCTCAATAAAACTTGAAGAAAGGGACAGAAAAAAGAGAACCAAAAAGAAAACAAAAGCCGTGTTTAAAATTTGTTTCTTTTTTGTTTCTTTTCTCTTTGTGTGTGTATGTATGTGAGACAGAAAGAGACAGGTAGACAGACTCGAGGATGTCAGAAAGAAATGTGGACTCCGAATGTTTTATTTTCTTCTTAGAATTCTGACCTGAAGCTTTGGAATCGGCTTGAATCTTGTTTTCATGTTTGTGTGTCTCCCTGCTCTGGTTGACTGTGGTGGTGCTGTGGCTGTGAATTTGAATCAGGTGTCAGGAGCAGAGGGGCAGGTCTGAACACACTGCTTTGGTCCTAGGGTAAGACCTTCCCCCCACGTGGCCCTTTGGCTTCTGCTGTCCTCACCAGGGTCCGGTGAACGTTCCCAAACCCTGTCTCCTCAGCGCGAGAGTAACAGGAGGAAGGCATGTGGCACGATACCCACCAAATAACGCTGCTGACGAGATCCACAGCTGTCACCCCGTAGTCCTCACCGTTTCTGTCTTCCAGTTCAGAAGTTATCTTTTCATGCCACAGAATAACTAACTCTGTCTTAACTTTCAGGGTTTGAGTGGCTGACTTCAAGTTCTTTTAGCAATTCCTTCACACATCTGTGTGTGTGTGTGTGTGTGTGAGAGAGAGAGAGAGAGAGAGAGTATAAGTGCATGACACCAACCTAGGTCTGCATAGATGTGCATGTGTGCATGATGGGTTTGTGTCTATATTTTCTCAAAAGTGATGTTAGTGGAAAGGGGGTGTTCTGTGCCCACAGTGGCCCCTTAATGTTTAGGCTTATGCTCAGCGTAGAAGTTGTGCTTGTTGAATGAATGAATGAGTAAATGAATGAATGAATGCGTTGATTCCTCTGCACTGAGCACCTTAGCTTCATCACCTCACTGGCCACTACCCAATGTGCGGTAGGCAGTGGGGGGACCGCCGTCCTTCACAACCTACTAGGAAGGAATTCCAAGGCACACTGTCCATGGCTTCTGTGCCAGAGTCCAGTCTGACACGCTAAACAGGGTAAAACTCAATGCACTTTAGGAGTTAGTGGGCAGTTTCCTAAAAAGCAAGTGAGAAGGGCGTTTGTAGCCCCTGCCTAAGGCTCTCTGGAACACTTAGGTGTTCTTCTGGTTTCCTTCACCCTGGGCACTGACCCA
Organism: Ailuropoda melanoleuca; assembly: GCF_002007445.2. Classification (NCBI taxonomy): domain Eukaryota; kingdom Metazoa; phylum Chordata; class Mammalia; order Carnivora; family Ursidae; genus Ailuropoda; species Ailuropoda melanoleuca. The sequence goes on from NC_048221.1 coordinate 22,232,559, forward strand.
GGCAGACGCTAGTGTCTCCATTCTGGTCCATTCCCAGGCTCTTCCCAGCACCATCAGGCTGTCTTGCGTCACAGTCGAGGAGTACCAGCTTGGTGGAAAAGCACTGAACTCCGTGAGCCCCGGTTTCCCCGCCTGTAAGGTGTGGAGTGTCACGTGGAGCATTATAAGAGGCACAGGTGCAGTGCCCAGCACAACACTTGGCACACACAGACACTTGACTGGATGCACTTTTGCTCCTCCCACCAAAGCAATTTCCAGCTCCCTGTTGGTGGGTTCCCCATGTGGCCCTGCCCCAAACCCAGGCACAGCCTCTCCCTTCTTTTCAGCTTTGTTTGTAGGGTGAAGTGCAAACACACCCGCAAACTGATGCCCGTTTACCAACCCCCTCCTCCTGGTCATGGTCTTAGGACTCCAGTTCTCCTGACAGCCTTCCCTTAGGCTCTGTGGTCCAGCCCAGTCTGCTCTCCTGGAACTTGAAGATAGGGGCTGTTTTGTTTTGTTTTTCCATCCCTTTGGGAACCTAGCAGAAGGGATAGAATAGAAAAGATTATCCACTGGGCTGAACTGAGTCCTGTATTTCTCCGTTACTCCCTGAATCCTGCATTGCTATATTACTTCCTGAATCCTATGTTAGTATATTACTTCCTGAGTCCTATGTTAGTATATTACTTCCTGAATCCTATGTTAGTATATTACTTCCTGAATCCTACTTTTCTACATTGCTACCTGTATCGTATATTACTACAGGTCATCACAAATGGATTGGTGTGCGAGTTTTGTTTTGTTTTCTGCTTCTTGGTCTGTCCATTCTACTTCGATTTAAATTTGATTTTTGGGAGGGAGTGTTGCTTTTGAAGATAACAATTTTAGATGTATGCTTAATAAAATAATACTTCCACGGTCTTTTAATTTTTTTATTTAAAGATTTTATTTATTTGACAGAGAGAGAGGGGGAGAGAGAGCACAAGCAGGGGGAGCAGGAGAGGGAGAAGCAGGCTCCCCAGCGAGCAGGGAGCCCTATGCAGGGCTTGATCCCAGGATTCTGGGATCATGACCAGAGCTCAAGGCAGACACTTAACCAACTGAACCACCCAGGCACCCCCCTCCATGGTCTTTTAATTTATTTGTATTTGGTAATCTGTTTCTTTTTCTGATTAATAGAAATTGAGATGGAGGCTTGCAATAGTTTAGGAGCTGAATCTGGGCTAAGAGGAATTCTAAAAGCCGGTGCCCAGGCAGTAAAGGACAATGTAAGAATAGGAATGATTGCTAATAGTGTTTTTTTTTTCACCCAATGTCTCCACATTTGTGAAATGTCACAGTAATTGTAGAGAGCCAGGGTTAGTAGGTCATTTGCTTTTAAAAAAAATTAATGACTTAGAGGGAATTCAAAGTCATTCCTATGATAACATCACTCGTAGAAGCTTGCTTTCTGATCTGTCTTTGATTGGGAGCGAAAGCGGGGACAACCTTCAGCACTCTGGAAATGATAGCAGGGTGTTGCAGCCTGGGCTGACAGGCAGGTGTGTTCCAGTAAGGAAAACGAGGTAGGAATCTCTGTCCCTGGACTGATGCAGCCAACCACAATATGCCAGAGGTCCCCAAGAGCAAGAAAGGGACCACTTTGCTGGAAATGCATGGCAGGCCTCCAGGATTTGGGAAGAACAGGGGAGACATGTGGATAAGTAGAGAGTCCTACGGTTGCTGCAGGTGTCCTCAGCAGCCCACCCCGGGAGGCACTGGGTCAGAGTGGGTATTGTTCAGGGATATGTGGTCTGATTGTGACAGGTGGCTTGTTGCCTCGGTGCTGACCCAGGCCACCATCCATAAAGTGGGCGTTATGACAGCACCTATCCCTCTCGGGTTTGTGAAGATTAAATGAAGTGCTGTTAAACCAACAGCACTGTGGCTACTGAGTTGTAAAAGCTTACTAAGCGTCACTTTTGTTAGTATCATTATAAGAAAGATATACATGGGACATAAAGAATAGTGCAGAGGACAATAGGGGTGGGGGGGGAAACGAATGGGAACAAATCAGAGTGGTTGATAAACCATTTGAGACTCTTGACTCTGGGAAACAAAGTGAGGGTTGCAGAAAGGCAGGTGGGTGAGGGGATGGGGTAACTGGGTGTTGGGCATTAAGGAGGGTATGTGATGTGATGAGCACTGGGCGTTATATGCAACTAATGAATCATTAACAATAGCTCAAAAACCAATGATGTACTATATCTTGGTAATTGAGTTTAAATTAAAAAAATAAAAAAATATATGAAAAAAATGATACTGAAAAGTCCACAGTGATGTGGCTTCTTCCTGGGAATTTCTCTGACACTAAACAAGGTACCATTCTCTTTTCTCCTGCACCTTGCAAACCCTTTTATTACTGGAGTTTATATCAAGAAATTCAATGAATAGCAAACAGTGTGGAGCCAGAGTTGCTTGTGGGTGTCAGAGGCCAATGAGAACCTTCTATAAGCAGTGGTCTCCCAAATCCTCACACCTGCCGTCCTCTCGCTCATCGTGTTCAGACACACGGGCAGCCTCTGTCAGTTCAGGTCCTACCGCTCAGGCCACATGGCTGCTGGGAACCTTGGTGTCCATGTCGGTTGTCAATGTCAATTAAGGGCTTCAAATAATGCTCTTTGCTTTCCTTTTGTCTGGGACCCAGGACTCTCAGGAGGTCACTACGCTTGGCAGGGACGTGAAGGAAGCCTTCCTTTTCACTTCTCGCGCTGCTTCCCCTCTTTGTAACTCCAAACTACTGGAACCTTCTGTCCAGGATGGACTACCCATTGTCCTTGGGAACACTCAGCTGCTCATTAATCCACGGATGTCTCCCTCTATCGGTTTTCACCCTCTCGATAACATGCTATGTGCAGCACAAGTATGATCTAACACAATCTGGTCCTACCCACACCCCGGTGAGGCAGGAACCCTCATTGTTCCCATTTCACAGATGAGAATATTGAAGCTTTGGGACATGCTGAGGATGACTCAGCTAATAACATGGGCAAGACAGCATGCAACCCTGACACTGACTTCGCAACCGCTGGGATCCCTGCCTCTTTATTCTGTGTCCTGCACACGGCTGATGCCCCCCACCCGCTGTGCCCGAGTGTTCCGTTAGCTGTGTCACGCCTGTTTACAGGCACACTTCACGTGTGCGGCAAATGGAAGGCCCTGTTTTGTCAAAGTGTGCTATTTTCTTCTCAGCATGCAAAAATCCATCATAAATGAAAACTAGTCTTATTTTGCATAAACACTCCCAATCTCTTCCCCTGATCAAAATAAATGTTGCAGCAGAAAGCCTTTTTTAAAATGTAAAGCAAAACGTACATCAGAATGTCAGTGGGTACCAACTGCTCACACGTTGGGGATATTTCTGTCGGGAGATGAGACGATTCCACATTTAATCCTGCAAACCTGCCGTACCAGAATGCGCACCAGTGAGGAAGGAGGTGATGATTCACAACGCAGAGAGGCTCTTCGCCTCACCAGAAAGATCCCTGCAGTGTGTTCAGGAGAAGCGCCTTCCTCCGCTGTCTTGGCTGGAGTGACATTTGCGGAGCTGAGCTACGGGGACCCCGCTGCCATCTGTTGATTTAATAGATATTCACAGAGCCCCTCCTGGGCACAGACCTTATGCGTTAGCACGTGAAGGTGTGATGAATGGGCAGCCGCTCGCCATGCTCTTGTGGAACTTAGAGGCCAGCGGGGGGCAGATGGGAAGTAAGCACACCACTGAACATTTGATGAAACCAGCGGGCTGCTACGGAGGAGAGGGTCGTGGCTCCGTGACAACGTGGCCCAGGGTGGGGGATACACTGGGCCCTGGGCGATCTAGGGGTAGGGGATGGCCATGATCAGAGGGCATTTTCCTGAGGAAGGATGGGTAGGATAGGATTTGGCCAAGGGCTGGGGTGGGAAGGGTTGCACAATACATTCATTGAAAAAAATGTTTTGGGATGAAACAAGGGAAGGAGATGCCGTTTAACGCTTGGTGGTCAATTGTGTGCATGAGATGCTCAAGGAACATGTGTTTCTACCATAGAGAAGGCCATTTAGTTGTATGAATCTGTTCTCTCCAGACTTATTTGATTCTGTTATCCTGTTACCATGGAACAACCAGTATCTCAGAAGGTGTGGTATTCCCTGGGATGAGGACCCTCTGGAAAACTGGAGCTCTGTGTGCTTGGGTAGAAGGGCCCAGAGGTATACCCACAAGTGATCAAGATGAGGAGGAAAAGATGTGGAAGAAAGTGCATAGTACAGTGTATGTGTGTGTGTGTGTGTGTGTGTGAAGGATATACGTAAATGGCTGTATACACAGAATGTTTCTGGAGGCATGTGCAAGAAATTAAAGTACTTACTTTCCACTTTCTGTTCAGTTTGAATGGTTTATCATGAACATGTGTTTTTTGGAAGGAATGAAAAGCAGCAGAACAAAATAACTTGATTTGCAAAAGTTACTCATCTACAAGTAATTTTCAGGTGCGTAGGGAAACACCTGCTTGTCGAATGTTACTGGCTTTCGTGGTGATGGTTCTTCTGGCTTTGTGGTGGCCATGGTTGACGAAGGTCTTGTTCGAGGCGGGAGGACTGTTGAGTATGCCGTGCATGGACTCTGCCTTTGCTGGAGGTTGTAGTTAGTGTCATGTCGTGTCCTTATGGTGGCAATGGTTATTTTCATAGAAATGATGTTGGCCTAGGAAAAGAGAAATGGGCTCCCTCTAAAGTGATTCCATAATACTGCAGTCACCGGCTGACGGGTGTTACAGACATGGGGATCCCCTGCCTCAAATATGAAGAACATTCTGCACTTGGAAAAGAAATGTGTCAGTGCTTCCAGGGGTCAGATGGAAAACCAGGATTAGAAGTGAGGGTGTCTGGTTTCCAGCCAAAGGCAGGCGGTGTGCAGTCTCGTTTTGTGCTCTCATTGGCATCATCTCAGATAACTTGCAGAAGGGGCATGGAGATCAGCTCTCTCTGGCTTCAGTGGACTCTTCAGAGGTGAGGAAGTACCTGGTAGAGGCCCAGGGCTAAGGTGGGTAGGAGTATGTCCCAGCCAGTTCTTGCTGCCTTACCCTCTGTGTCAGGCCCCCTCGACAAGCCTGGCCTGCATCGGTGACATGTCACGGGGGACTGGAGCCAGAGGTGGTATCTTCACTACCTGATGGATGCATGACAGCACAGGGAGGCCTTGGGGACAGGACCCCCCATTCCCAGGTGTATTCTCTGCTCAGGGCCACCAGGTCCTCAAAACTGCCTGCAAGTGAAAGCTGTGATGTCCAAAAATTTGTGCCTCAGATATTTTGGGTGGATTTCTAGTAGAAATGACTTTGGTGACCTTATTGATTTTTCAACACATTGTTCTCTGTGCAAGGGGGGCAGAGTTCCGTTTTATACTCTCCAAGGGCCACCGTCTTGTATTCTTGCAGTGTCAAGTGGGAGAGCTACTCTTCCGATCTTATTCTCTCTTTTTTCCCCTCTTACTTCATGGCGGTACAGTTCCTCAGTGTTCTCTGCCTCCTCAACTGCCACCACCCCGTTTCATGTGCACCTGTAGGTATTTGCATATCTCCATATGCAGATAGGCGCAGCACACCATGGCTATACCTTTTGGCAGATGGATTAATCCACATCTCAGAGAGACTGAAGCCATGCAACTCTACATGGTGGAACCCGGACTGGAGTTAAAAAGTCTTCCAGCTCATGGGGCGTCTGGGTGCCCAGTTGGTTAAACAGCCAACTCTTGATTTCAGCTCAGGCCTTGATCTTGGGGTCCTGATCTTAGGGTCATGAGTTCAGTCCCTGAGTTGGGCTCCCAGCATGGAGACTACTTAAAAAAATTCTTCCAGCTCACCATCTGGGCTTTCTTCACTAGAGCTTGAAGCAGAGCCTCTGTCATTGAATCTGTGTGGACACGTCTTCACTCGGGTCTGCTTTATGCAAGGCACAGAGCTGGGTTCAAGGAAGTTGGCTTATTCTCGTCCTTCAGAGACTTGTCACGGGTGGGTTTTCCTGTCCTCCATTCACTGCCATCAAAGGCAGAATGGAGGACAGGAAATAGCAGGGCCAAGTGCCTCGGGAACCCACATGAAGCGGGGATGAGGGGCTGGGTGTTGGGGGGCAGGTTCAGGAGCAGTCAGATGCCCGTGAGGGGCCAGCCTTAGGGAGATGTTGGATGGGTTTCCTTGGCAGGAGCAGGAGCCCTGAGAAAAGGGAGGACCTGGTTGTGCCCTGTGTGTGCGCACAGAATGGACAGCTGGTTTGCTTTTTCACAAACCAGACTTTAAAGAATGTCTTGAAGCTGTTTGCTCAGTAAGGTTTGACAGTGTTCCTGGAATTATCTCTTGGATTTCAAGAACAGGTTGTCACACTCTCTGTTCTCATCTCTTTAGTGCTCCCCACCCCCCCCCAGTCCCTTGGCAGCACCTGCGTCAGGATCCTTCCCTCATGAGCCACGGATTGTCTCCCTTCACAGGATAGCTGTGTGGCTCAAATGGATCAACTTAGAAGGCTTTATTCTTCTTTTAATTGCCAGTTTACTCTCCTTCCAAAGATTTCCAGTAAAAAAGTGGCCAAATCATCCTTTTCCCCCTGAGCCCAAATGGTCTTCTTGCCCTGCCCTCTCTTTCATGAACTGAGTCTAACAAATGGCTGAGTGATATTCGTATGCTGCCAAAAGCACAGTTGACTTTTAAATTCTCTTTGGGGCTCCGCTGATGAATGAAGAGAAGGGCTCTAAAGAACAGAACTGTCAGTTTTGTGTGCAAGAACTGCTGAACTCACAGCAAAGTTTGATTCTCGTCATTCCTTTTGGGGGAAAAACCCAGCAAGTATCAACATAAGCTCCACCAAGACGCTCCTGTTTCCCAAGGGGTAACAATAGATAGGAAGGACAGCAGTTGCCTTGTGTGCATGTTGTGAGCACGTGCTGTGTGAAACTCTGTCTGTACCTCTCCCTGGATGTGCTCGGCCGTCCCCGTGAGCAGGAGATGATCACGGGGTGGGTCAGTGGAGGGGCCGTGAGGCCAAACAGCCATGTTAGAATCAAGGCTCCACCGCTCAGCCGCTGTGTGATTTCACACAACATATTTAATCACTCTGTGTCTCAGGGGAGAATAACTATACCCAGCTCAATACAAGTTGAAGTTTTTGTGAGGACTAGATGAGAGACAGACAGACACTTTGGCATATCAGAAGGCTCAAAAAGTATTAGCCACCATGATGACCACGGCTCACCCATGTTACAGATGAGAAGACGGAGGCTCAGGGAGGGGAAGTTGCTTGTCCAAGTCTGAATTCAGATCCAGTTCTGCCAGACTCCAAAGTCCGTTGTCTTATCTGCCATGCTTTAATGAGCACTGGGAGTCTCCCAAGAGAGGGGCCCAGGGGAAAGCTCAGCACCCAGGCGCTCCTCACTGACAGTGAGCCTGGTCACAACCAGATCAGGATGGCTCCATGGCTTGTGGTCCATCACAGGCTCTGGAGCCAGGCTGACCTCCAGCCGAGAAGCATCAGTGTGGCTGAGTTGGTGGTTCGTTGTTGGAACAATGTGTGGAGTTGGCGACTAGCCCTGAGAGCTGAGGCTTCTGCCCGTTGTACGTGGTTGGCACCTGCCAGGTCACAGATGCTGCCGTAGCGGCTCTGCATTCTGTTGGGTGCAATTCAGCATGGCTCATTGGTGGTGACCTCAATGGTGGATAAATGTGTGACTTCTCTTGGAGCCCTGGGGGCTCTCACTCTCCTCTGAGGGGTCCAGGCCTCTGTGTCATTTCTCCTGACGCACCCTTGGGCTGCCTGGCCGTGGTGCCGGGTTCTAGCGGCTCTGCCTCCCTGCTGGGGTGACACACTCTTGGAGCTGGCGAGGGACCTCCAGGACTTTCCCACGGCCAGTGGACCAGGACCCCACTCCGCTGAGGAGCCAGCTTAGGGTTTCCCTGGGCAACCTAGCAGAGAGGATGAGGATGGCAGCCTACACCGCAGCTTGTAGCCCTCAGAATCCCTGGGGTTCTCGTTCCCGGGTGGACCTTCCTGGTGTCCTTCTAATAAAACACGGTGGCTGCCGTAACTGTCCTTGCTACAGTCTTTTCAGGGTCTGCAGAGACTTCTTGGTATTCAACTGGGATGGGTGGGGGAGGGGTGGAATCTTTCACCGGCAGGGGTGGAGCCAGCACCAGGCTGCTGTATATTTGGGTGGTTATGAGTGCAAGCTTGGGATCCAGTCCCTACCCCTCCACTTGCTGGCTGTCAGACTTGATCAGTTGGTAACCTCTGTGAGAGCTAGTCAACTATTATAGGGCCCAGGATCCCCATAGTTGATGACCAGAAGCTACCTGAGAGAATAGAAAAGGTGGAAGGAAGAAAGGAGTGGGGGGGGGAAGGGGAGCAGGAAGGGAAGAGTTGGGGGAGGGGGAAAAGAGGAGGAGGTGAGGGACAGGACAGCAGGGGGGAGAGGGAAGAGGGAGAGAGGATGGGAGGAACAGGGAGAGGGGGAAGGTGGGAAGAGGGAGGGGGTCCATGCCCGGTTCCCTTGGCCTCAGTCGCCTGGCTGGTTATTTTATTTTATTTTATTTTTTTATTTTATTTTATTTATTTTATTTTATTTTATTTTATTTTATTTTATTTTTATATTTTTTTAAAGATTTTATGAGACAGAGCATGCATGAGCAGGGCTTGGGGGGGAGGCAGAGGGAGAGAGAGAGAGGCAGGCTCCCCACTGAGCAGGGAACCAGAGGAGGCGGGGCTCCATCCCATGACCCAGAGAGCATGACCTGAGCTGAAGGCAGACCCCTAACCCACTGAGCCACCCAGGCGCCCCCTGGCTGGTTGTTTTAGTGGCTGGTATCATTGATAGTCTGACTCCAGAAATGTTCTCTGCTTATCCTGACACACTTCATTCCAGAGTTGAGATTTCTTTCCCCCTGTAGCTCATTCTACAGAGTTTAAAGAAGAAGATACGACCAGAAGTTGTTTCAACTGTCAAGATATGAAATATCTTTTGACACTTTCTCACCCGTTGTTACCCTCTCAAGTCTCACTCAAGTTAATAAAAAAGGAGACAGGACCGGGGTTTGGTGGTTATTTTTTACTTATACAGGAAAAGCCACCTTCTTCCTTCAAATTCAGAGCTGCATAAAGCACTTGGAAATGACATTTATTAGCTAATATTAGGAATTAACAAGTACATTGTCACTTGAGCAAAAAAAGGACACAGAGGATGCGGGTGGAAAACTAACGAGTTGGCCTGGGCGTGGGCACCGATGTGCTGCGGGAGCAAGGAACGCACGCTGACCTGGCTCCGAACCAGTGTGTCTGCGGGGGAGGGGTATCTACCTGCCAGCTTCCGTCAGGTGACACACGTGAGAAATGAAATGCCAACACGCCTTCACAGCGTGGGTGTTACGAAGGTCAGTTGTTCCACGCTTGCCAACTTATCACTGAAGAGGGGTGCTGCTCGGGGGCCATTTATCAATCAGAGGTTCATCTCCAGGTGTTAGCCATGGGGACTCTTGCTAAGGAAAGGGGCTTCACAGACGGGACTGGACCTGGACCGCCATCAGCGCAAATGCAATCAGCCCATCCTCCAGGATCTCGAGGATGTATGCTCTGGGTCATACATACTAGTGTTTGAAAGGCAGGGATGACCCCTTTCATGGAATCAAAATCCAGAGACTAGCAGACCCACCCCAGAGTGAATCTGAGATGAAGCAAGACCTTCCAACGGTCTGGTGTGGAGTCTACGCTGAGCTTTGTCCCCTTTGCAGATAATGCGTTAACAAAGATAATGTGTTTTTCCCATTTTAAACAGCTCTTTCCTTAATAAATAGCTTAGTCATAGGAGATATGTAATACACTTGCAGGTTGTGCCAGAAAGAGCTTTATCTTCCATTTCCAGGCCGATGGTGTATATTTCTGGATAATGGACGGCCAAGTTAGGAGGAACTGTTTCAGAGACCCTCCGTCTCTGGAGGGATGTGGTTTATATTAGCTCAAATGACAGAAATCTAAGTCCGATGTTCTGTTGAAAAAAGATGGAGATCAAGGACTGATTTTAAATGGGCAGTGATTATTAACTTATTTAGTGAGAAGTACAACTGTATGGTGGAGGGAAGATTCCTGGGGTCAGGGCAATGCCAGCCAGGCAGTGAAGTAAGGAGTTTGAGCACATCTCTTAATGTGTCGGTGTGTTTGAGTTAAAAATAAAAATACCAGGATGAGGGATCTCGATACTGTGGAAGCTGCAAACACTAGCAGCGAGGAGGCTGGTCCATGAAGTACAGGTAGAATTCCTAACGCTTCAGTAACCGTCTGTATAGATATTTACATGCAGCGGCTGAGGATTCAGGAATGCCCCATGCTGCGGCCCCCGGCCTTTCTCAGTTGGCAGCACACTCAGCGACCACAAAGAGGTAACTTTCTTCCATGGGAGGTGCTGGGCTGGCGCTTCTCCCAGCCTGAGAGCTGAGGGGTCAGTGTCTGGGCCCCGCGGCTGGAGGACTTGCTTTAGTGTGGGATCTGAGAAGCAGATGAGGCTGGGACGTCACGCAGCTACTCTGTCCATGTCGTTGGCCCAGACCCATGAGCAGTGTACAAAGCCTAGAAGCGACTCAGTCCAGAGCCATCATCATGAAGGTGTAAAGGAGCCAGAAGTAACCTTCCGTGCTCTACGGAGAACCTGGCGACCCTGGGCAGCAGAGGGTGGGGCGGCCGTTCTCATCGCAGACTGTTTACTGATCACAGCCACTCAGAGAGCTTCCTTCAAACAGCAGCAAGAACCAACAGCGGATTTCCTGAGCTACAGTTGGCTTTATTCAAACTGTGCACTTCTGTGTTTTTAATATTCGCAGAATTGTGCAGCCATCCCTGCAGCCAACGTTAGAACATTTTCATCACCACAGAAAGAACCCCCATACCGTTTAGGCATCACCCACCTCTTCCCCTCCCCATTCCTCCCAGTCGTAAGCCCCCACTTGTCTGTTTCCCATCTCTACTGTTTTGCCTGTTTTGGGCATTTCATATACATGTAATTCTATACTGTGTGGTCTTTTGTGACTGGCTTATTTCACTTAGCGTTTTTTCAGGATGTGTCGTAGCCTGTGTCAGTATTCATTCCTTTTTACTGCTGAATAATATTCCTCTAGCGTAGACTACATTTTATTTATCCATTCATCGGTTGATAGATATTTAGGTAGCTCTTACCTTTTGACCATTATGAATAATACTGTTATAAATATTCAAGGACAAGTTTTTGTATGGATATGTTTTCATTTCCCTTGGGTATATGCCTAGGAGTGGAATTGCTGGGTCATATGGTAACTCTACGCTTAACCATGTGAGGAAGGGCCATACTGTTTTCCACAGTAGCTGCACCATCTGACGTTCCCACCAGTGATGTATGAGGGTTCTGATTTCCCTACATTCCTGCTAACGTTTGTTATTATCACTTTTTTTTGTTGTTTAAAACCATGTGGTGCACAAGAACTATCTCATTGTGGTTTTGATGTACATTTCCCTGATGACTAATGATTTTAAGCATCTTTTCATGTGCTTATTGGCCATTTGTATATCTTCGTTAGAGACATGTTTATTTAGATCCTTTGTTTTTAATTGGATTGTCTTTTTATGGTGGAGTTCTAAGAGTTGTTAATTTATTCTAGATGCAAGATATGATTTGCTTATCACATATCAGATAGATGATGGGCAAATATTTTCTCCTATTCTGTGGGTTGTCTTTTCACTCTTTTGATGGTGTTCTTTGAAACACAAAAGCTTCTAATTTTGATGAAGTCCAATTTGTGTATTTTGAAATTTTGTTGCTATGCTTTTGGTATCATACCTTAAGAATCCATTGCTCAACTAAGGTCTGCCGCGGCGCGTCCGCAGCACCGGGGACGCAGCCCCCTTGATTCGACGATTGGGGGTAAGGACGAGGCACAGACGGGTTAGCTTGTGAAAGAGAGCGCGGGTGCAGGGGAGGACCGCCACGAGTGATCGCCCCAACAGCTGCAGCCTCGCGTATTTATTGGCAACAGTCAAAGGCAATTACAATCACAATCGATCAAGGGAGTGATCCGTATTACGTTCTAGTGAATAGTAGTGCGTCGCGGGGAGGGTCACGGGATAGTGGTGCATCACGGTCACGGGGAAGGCCATGGGACGGTGGTACATCACGGGGAAGGTCAGGGGATCAGGTGATGTAACATTTAGCAAGTGGGGCCTATTCTTAAACGTGTTTCTAGGGGCCCCGCGGGCCATCGCCAAGCCAAGGGCAATCGGGTTTCAGCAGCGTTCTGCCCCAAAATAGCTGGGCGTTCCCTACTGGCGGGCAGGCCGGGTGTTCCCGACTGCTGTGCGAATGCGCCTTCCCGACCGCTTGACCCTTGGCTCAACAATGAAGCCCACAAGGTCACCAGAAACATGCCTTCCTACTATATCCCTCATGTAAGTCTTCGGACAGTGGCTGCTGCCAAGGTCGTGAAGATTTAGCGCTGTGTTCTCTCCTAAGAGTCGTATAGTTTTAGCCCTTAATTTTAGGTCTTTGATCTATTTTTAGTTCATTTTTTAATATGGTGTACGGTAAGGGTCCAAGTTCATTCTTTTGCATGTGGCTGTCCAGTTGTCTTAGCACTATTTGTTGAAAAGATTATTCTTTCTTACATTGAATGGTCAGGGCTCCCTGTGGAAAATCAGTTCACCGTGGATACACAGGTTTATTTCTGGATCCTCAATTTGATTTAATTTCTCTATGTGTCTATCCTTATGCCAGTCTTGATTACTAAGGTTTCCTAATAAACTTCGAAATAAGCAAGTGTGAACCCACCAACTTTTCCTTCTTTCTCAAGATTGTTTTGGCTATTCTGGATTTCTGGCAACTCTATCTGAATTACAGAATTAGCTTGTCAATTTCTACAAAAAAGTCAGCTGGGATTCCGATAGAGATTGCTGAACTTGTAGATTGCTTTGGAGTGTATCATCATCTTAACAGTATTAAGTTTTCCAAACCATGAGCATGAGATATTTTTCCATTTATGTGGATTTTTAATTTTTTTCAACTCAGTTTTATAGTTTTCAGAGATAGGTTTTGCATTTATTTGTTAAATGTATTTCAAGGTATTTGCTTTTTTGATGCTATTATGAATGAAATTTTTTTCTTAATTTTTGTGTTATTACAAGTGTATAGATACAATTCATTTTTATATATTTGATCTTGTTTTCTGAAACTTTCTCAACTTGTTTATTGTTCTAATAGTTTTTTAAACTGTTTTTTGTTTGTTTGTTTGTTTTTTAGGATTTTCTATGTACAAACTCATGCCATCAGCGAAGAGATAATTTTACTTTGTCCTTTCCAATCTGGATTCTCTCCCTCTTTCTTCCTCCCTCCCTTCTTCCGTTCTTCCCTTCCTCCCTCCCTCCCTCCCTCCTTCTCTCTTTCTTTCCTCTTTCCTCCCTCCCTCCTTCTTCCTTCTTCCTTCCTTCCTTCCTTCCTTCCTTCCTTCCTCCCTTGCCCCCTCCTTCTTTCTTCCTTCCTCCCTCTCTCCCTCTCTCTTTCGTATTTACTTGCCTAATCACTCTGAGTAGAACTTTCAGTACAATACTGAATAAAAATGCTGAGAGCAGCCGTTCTTGTCTTGTTCCTGATCTTAAGAGAAAGCATCCAGTGTTTCACCAGTAAGTGTAGTGTTATCTGTAGGTTTTATGTTGATGCTCTTTATCCAGTTGAGGAAGTCCTTTTTTTATTCCTAGGTGATTTAGTTTCTTGTTCTTGTTCTCCTTCTCCTTCCTCTTCTCCTTCTTCTTCTTATAACAAAATGGCATTGGATTTTGTCAAATGCTTTCCCTGCTTCGGTTGAGATGATCATGTGACTTTTGTTTTCTATTCTACTGATATGGTGTATTACGTTAATTGCTTTTCAGGTATTAAACCAACCTGCCTTTCCCGGAATAGATTTCCCTTGGTCATGATGTATGATTCTTTCTATGTGCGGCTGGATTTGTTTTGCTAGTATTTGGTTTTTAAATCCATATTCATAAGAGATTATGGTCTGTTGTATTCTTTTCCTGTTATGTCTTTGACAGGTTACTACTGGTCTCACGGGATGTGTTGGGAAGTGTTCCCTCCTCTTCTATTATTTTGGGAGAGTTCGTGAAGAATTGGTATTCTTCAAATGTTTCACCAGTGAAGCCATCTTGGCCATGGCTTTTCTTTCTGACATATATTTTTGATTAATGATTTAATTTCTTTACTAGTTACAAATCTGTTCAGATTGTTTCTTTTTGAGTAGTTTCAGTAGTATATGACCTTTTAGGAATTTGTCCATTTCATATAAGTTATCTATTTTATTGGTATATAATTATTCGTAGTATTTTTTTCTTATTCTTTTTGTTTCTATAAGGTTGGTAGTACTGTCCCCTCTTTCATTTATGTTTCTAATAATTTGACTTTCTCTTTCTCTTTTTCTTATTCAATCTCGCTAAAGATTTGTCAGCTTTATTGATCACTTCAAAGAATATTCTTTTGGTCTTATTGATTTTCTCAATTGTTTTTCTTTTTTTTTTAATAATATCTTTTTTTTAAAGATTTTATTTATTTATTCAACTGAGATAGAGACAGCCAGCGAGAGAGGGAACACAAGCAGGGGGAGTGGGAGAGGAAGAAGCAGGCTCATAGCAGAAGAGCCTGATGTGGGGCTCGATCCCATAACGCAGGGATCACACCCTGAGCTGAAGGCAGATGCTTAACCACTGTGCCACCCAGGCGCCCCGTCAATTGTTTTTCTCTTCTCCATTTTATTTATTCCTAATCTAACTTTGATTATTTCCTTCCCTCTGCTTGCTTTAGGTTTAGTTTGCTTTTCTTTTTGTGTTGTGTTAGGGTAGGAATTTAGATTTAAGATCTTTCTTTCTTTCTTTCTTTCTTTCTTTCTTTCTTTCTTTCTTTCTTTCTTTCTTTCTTACTTTTTCTCTCTATAAGTGTTTGCAGATATAAATTTCCTTCTAGCGCTGATTTAGCTGCATCCCATGAGTTTTGGTCTGTTGTGTATTCACTTTCCTTCATCTCAAAGCATTTTTTTTTTGATCCATTGGTCATTTAGGGGTGTATTATTTGCTTTCCATATATTTATGAATTCCTGAATTTCTTCCTGTTCCTGATTTGTAATTTCATTTCACTATGGTAATAAAATATATTCTTTATTATTTACACCCTTTTAAATTTATTGATATTTGTTATATTGCCTAGCCTATGGTTTAATCTGGAGAATGTTCCATGAGCACTTGAGAAGAATGTGTACCTGGCTGGTGTTGGCTGGAGTGTTCTACAGCTGTCTGTTAGGTTTAATTGTATTATAGTGGTGTTTAAGTCTTTTATTTGCCTTTCCGTCTTCTGCCTAGTTGTCCTATGCTTTATTCAAAGTGATATTGAAGTCCCCAATGATTATTGCTATCTATTTTTCCCTTCATTTCTATCAGTTTTGCTTCATGAAATTTGGTGCTCTATTGTTCAATGTGTGTATGTGTACATTTGTTACATCTTCCTAATGGATTTACCCTTTTCTCATTTTGAAATGTTCCTCTTTATCTCTAGTAACTTTTTTTGCTCCAAAGTATATTAATTTGTCTGATATTAGTGCAACCATTCCAGCTTTTTGTGGTTGCTATTTGCATGAAATAGGTTTTTTCATCATTTTACTTTTAATCTGTTTCCATCTTTATATTTTTTTTTAATATTTATTTATGAGAGAGAAAGAGAGAGCAGGGGAGGCGCAGAGGGAGAGAGAGAGAGAATCTCAAGCAAACTCCCTGTTGAGCACAGAGTCCAATGCAGGGGTTGATCTCACAACCCTGAGATTATGACCTGAGCTGAAACCAGGAGTCAGACACCTAACCTACTGAGTCACCCAGGCGCCCTATTGCATCTTTAAATTTAAAGTGTGTCTCTGTGGACAGCAAGTCAGTGTTTGAAATTGTTCCCTCCCAGTTGTCCCTTCCTCAGATTTTCTCTAGCAAACTTGCCAGCCCTCAGTTATTTTATATCCCCGGTGAGTCTGTCACTCTCCTCCCACCTATCTCCACTCTAACCTTTAGTGGTTTTGAGAGTTCCCTTAGGCTTGAACTTCTCCACACTTGGTTGCAAATGAAGTCAGTTCCTTTGGGAAGAGATTTCTAACTCTCTGTTTTGTGATGTGCTTTTCTGTAGCTTTTCTCCCCTGGGCAAGATCCCTGAGTTATGGCTTTGGGGCAGGTGGTGGGGACAAGAGCATGATTCTCTCTGAGGGACACCAATGCTTTAGCAGCTAAATGTTCACTGGAAGGGAAGCAGTCTCCTCAAGTGTTTTCAGCTCACCTCTCCTAGCATGGAACCTTCACCTTACAAGTCCGGTCAAGGGCTGTCAGAGCCCCAGTTTTCTTTGCATGCTGAGCTCAAGGTAAGCCTTCATCCTATGGGTGTCGTAGGCAGTGTGGAAGAAAGGACCCCTTACCCGCCAGCTGTACATGCTCAGAACTTAGCCTTAGCAACAGGTAAGCTGATACCTGCCCCTTCAAGGGTGAATGCCTTACAACTGCCAGTTTGGAAGAGAGAGAGCCCTGTAGCTTGGCTGTACCAGTCTGCAGTGGAGTTTGTGTCTTGCTGAGCTGGGAAGGGAGAGGGAGGAAGCACATCTTGGTTCAAACATAGTAGACTCTTGCTATTCTTCCTGAGTTTTAGTGGGCTTTCCTTAACAAATGTTCCTCACTTTCCTGTATGCCATTAGAACAATTTCTAGACAGTGTGCGTGATCATTTTTAAACATAATTTATACCCGTTTCACTGGCGACCATTTGTGAGAAGCCCCACATCTTGTGGCAAAAGCGGAACCTCTCAGGTTCCTTCTTAAATACCCAGCTGCACTGTCATTCTTGGGAAGATCAGAAGGTCTGAGATGTGGATAGGGCTTGGAAAAACCCCAGGAGATCTGTGTGCGCATCCAGGGTTAGGGTTAGCAGTGTAATATGAATGGGAGCGTGGGCTTTGGATAGGAGTCACGGCCCTGACATTTAACAATTAGCAATCTTAGGCACCATGTCACTTACAGATCAGTTTGTTGATGTATAAATAGGGATAAGAATAGTTCCCAACCCAGAAGATTGTTGTGTGAAATAAGTAACACAGTAAAACATGGAAGTAGAAAAAATAAAAATATAATATAATAATGTATCATATAATAATAACCAAACCATTAGTATTTCTCTAAACTGGTAAATTTTGAGCTTAAAGAAAAGATCATGTTCTTAGAGCTGGTTATCTTATCTTATTTGTAACTCTTACTTGTGTTTTTTCTTATCCAGTGTGGGATGTTCACTGATATAATTTTTAAAATTGCTTTACTTTGGAGGTTTTAGATTTCACAGGTGGTCATCAGGAATATAGGGGTGTGCATTTGGGCCTGGAAGGTAGAGGGTGGGCAGGGAGGGGATGGTTTCGCTGACTGCCAGGCTTCCTCGGTGCTGGTGTAGATGCTTTCCCTTGGCCTTGAGTGAGGTCCCGGAGTCTTAGCAGCCTTCGGGGAAAAGCTGAGAGTGCCCAGGACACATTCTCATTGAGAATGAGAGGATCTGAGGCTGAAGTTCCTTTTGGGAGGCTTCACTTCTGGGAGTGTCTTAGCAGAGTTCAGTTTGTTGGTTGCTTCCTTCAGAAAGACCCTCCTAATTGCACAGATGAGTCTAGGGGTCCCTCCTGCGCCATCTCCAGTGCCCTGGTCTTGCAGGCACTGTGCTTTGTGTTATCATCTCTGGGGCTACTCTGCTATCCCCTCTGCAGGGAGCTCTCCAGCCCAGCACTTGTTGCGTGCTCTGTAGTTGTTGGCTGAGGGATGCAGGTAGATTTCATGAACCCTCGAAGCTGGAAATGGGGGATGTTCCATACATGTGATCAAATAGGGAGGGAATAAGAAAGGAGTGTTCGTCTCTCCTCTGAAAGGCACTGGACACAGCTATGTATAGTGCAAAACAGAGGCAACCTCAGGGAAATTCTTCCTTCCTTTCTTCAGCACCTCCCAAGAACGGCCCAGACCAAGCCTTGTGTATCTTCAAAGTAAGATAGGCCATCCAGACTCAACTAATATAATATTAACATTTGAAGTACTTACTGTGTACCAAGCACTGGGAAAAGTGTTTTATTTTATTTTTTAAAATTTAAATTCAATTAGCCAGCATACAGTAATTAGTTTCAGATGTAGAGTTCAGTAATTCATCAGTTGCATATAACACCCAGGGCTCATGACATCACGTGCCCTTTTTTAATGCCCATCGCCCAGTTACCCCATCCCCCTACCCACCTCCCCTCCAGCAACCTTCGGTTTGTTTCCTAGACTTAAGTGTTTTAAATAATGTACATTTCCTTTAATCTTCACAGCAACCCTAGGAAGATCAACTCTGTTTTTATCCCCATTTTATAGATGAAGAATGGAGCTCAGAGATACCCAGCAACTTGCCTGGGGTCACACAGCGCATTAATATACGCAAACATATGTATTATTGCCTGCATGTGAAATCTTTTGTAGGACATGGACATCTGGAAAATTCTGTTATGTTGTCCAAGCTGAAAAAAGAATAGATATGCCCTGTTGTGGTCCCTGCCCCAAACACACAGTCCAGCGTCGCCTGGATTGGGCAAATGGGCTGAGCAGACCAGAGAATACTTTCCTTCTGAGCTGTAGTCCCGAGGAGAAGGATCCTCTTTTGGCTTAAGCAGCAGAGTTCAGGACAGCAGTATTAAAGCCCTGGAAGAGCCTAGAAGAGCCTAGAAACATAGGCTGGCGGCCGCCATGGCTTTCAAGATATCCTTGCTCTGCCTGGTGCTATGGTCCTGGATGGATTATCAGAAGCTGTGGGGACAGAGGACTAGCAGTTGGTCTGATTCTTATTTCTGCATTCCATACCTTTCAGAAGAGGAGTTTTACATATCTGCTCTTTGTAGATTCTCATCTCTCCACGCCTGTTGGGGATAAACATGGGCTGGGAGTTCTAATGCTTCAGAATTACAGGTATTCTTGGCCAGCTGCCTTTTGGACCAAGTTGATAGGGGTGGAGGATGGAAGGATATTCACAGCTCCCTGTAAGTGGCAAATTGAAAAACCCTGCTTATTAAAAATAAAATGGCACGGATTCATCACATTTCAATCTCGTTTTGAGCTGCCTCTATCCCCTCACATTTTTTCCCCCCTGTGCCTTTTGATTACTGCCCACGTTCATCAAGTTGGAGTGGATAAGCTCATCTTTGAGCAGAGCAGTGAGAGCCAGGCTCTGGAAATGTCTTTTGGGGGTGGAAGGTATTGCTTGCCCTGCTGCAGAGTTCAAGGGGAGCAGAGTTAAATGTGTGTCTGTGAAGTCCACATCCGGAACGTCAGATGTCACTGTTCAAAGGCAGAGGGACAGGCTGGCGGCTGAGAAACTTGAATTGCTTGGGTGGGGTGCTGACCACGAGCACTTTGAGGCAGAGGAGATAATATTAGAAATTTGCAACATGGTAAAATGTAAGGAAGGGAATCTCAATCAATTTGTTTGGCTCTGGCCACTGTCCTTGTCATGCTAATTTTCCTCTTCAAAATGTAAAGTCCCTCCTCCAGTGATCAGAGTGCCTGGAACTGGCAGACCCAAGGCTGTCACCTTCCTCAGTTTTTTCTCTCTGATGCGCCCGTCCTCCCTCCCTGACCTCATTTCGTACCCCTGCCGTCAAGTTCCTGCCAGCACAGGGTGGCCTTCTGTCTGTCACTCGCGTGTGCCATACCTATTTTCTCCTCACGATCTGTGCAGGCTGCCCTCCCCGCCGCCCTGCATTTCTTCCCTTCTCCCCCTGTCTGTCGAAATCCTGTCCTCATGTAGCCTCATTTTGGGCTGTGCTGTGTCTCTGGAAGCCTCCTGCATCCTGTTGACCTTGGAGTCTTGCACAACTTGGTGGACTCACACAATCCAGGGCTTAGTGGCTTTCTTGCATTGTTCCCACGGTGCCGGTCCCTCGCTGGGTTGTATCCTGTGCTGATACTGTGTCTTCTGTTGAGCCCAGTGTCACGACCACTCCAACCAGCCGCATACATACAATTGGACAGACCAGCCTGGGAGCACTGTGGTTCTGAGGTATTTAGGGAAGAAAGGCCACAATGTGTGTGGCTTGCTCTCAAGTGGTTTGGAAAGGAAAATAGTGTGTGTGTGTCTGTGGAGAGGGTGTGCAAATATTAAAGCGAACTGGATAATGTGTTAAGGGTAGGGGCATCTCAAAGGATGTACAGGTGTACTTCGTGCTATTTTTATTCTTGCAACTTTTCTGTAGGCTTGAGAATGTTTCGAAAGAAATGTTTTCTTTCCACCCAGCCTCCCCCAGCCGTAGTAAAAACAAGACAAAACGCTGTGGTCATCCTTGAGCCTTCTCTTCCCCCTCACCTCACACCCCACGGAAAGTCTGTCAGCTCCCCCTGCAGGACATCTTCCTTTCCAACCAGTTCTGCTGCTAACCTCCTGGGGCCAAGCATTAATCATCTCTAGGTGCCTCCCACCTGGTCTTCTCTTTTCCATCTTTGTCTCCGGACAGTCTTCTTTCCACATCTAAAAATAGCCATGGCTGATATTATTATTATTATTATTATTATTATTATTATTATAATTATTATTATCAATCACATCACATCACTTTTCCACTCATCCCCTTCCAATCAAAGTCTTGTCAATCTACTCCACCCTCCTGCCTGCATGGACATTCTTTCCTGCATGTCTCTGTTTAGACTGGTCTTGCTGTTCTGGAATGTTTGAAGCTCACTACCACACAGGGTTCTTTCCGTGAGATGCTCCCTTTGTCTGCAGTGCTTTCCCCTCTGATTTTGCATGGCTTCCTCTCTCTTCATTCGCTTCATTTGTTTGATGCCTTCTCAAACCATCTTGTTTTAAAAAACAGTCCCTACCTCCTCCCTCACCCTCAGATCTTTTCTGACTTTATTTTTCAGGGTAGAGGTAAGTTTGCCACTAAGGAAATTAGTTTATGCTTAATTGTTAGCACACCAATAGAATGTAAGCTTCAGGGGAGGAGGGCTGTGATTTGTTCTCTGCTGTGTTTTCATAGCCTGGAACAGTGGTCCTCATACTGTGGCCCCAGAGCAGCAGCCTCAGGACCATCCTGATGACTTGTTAGAAGTGAAAATTCCTGGGTCCTTCCCAGATCTATGGAATCGGATACTCTGATTGGAGGGGAGAGCAGCACTCTGGGTCCTACAAGTCCCTCAATTGATTCTAATGCATTTTAAATTATGAGAATCACTGCTTTCAAATAATGCCTCACATAAGTTAAATTCTAAGAAATATTTCTTTATTTTTTAAAGATTTTATTTGAGAGAGAATGTGCATGTGTGTGTCCACACACACGAGTGGGGGAAGGGCAGAGGGAGAGAGACTCTCAAGCTGACTGCGTGCTGAATGCGGAGCCCAGTGTGTGGCTCCATCCCATGACCCTGAGATTATGATCTGAGCTGAAAAAACCAGGAGTCGGTTGCTTAACTGACTGAGCCACCCAGGCGCCTCAATTCCAAGAAATATAAATGAATAAACAAATATTTGGTGCCTGTCTGTGTCACAATGTCCACTTTCTGTTACCTTCTTGATTTGGAACCTTCAAATGCTGATCTATAAAAACCTAAGTTTTTCATTATAAAAATGTTAATGTTTCAACTTCAGACTTTGTGAGGACGCAAGGTTAAAATAGGACTTCTGTTTTTATTCTCTCTGTCCCTGTTGCCTTCTTAGCTTTTTGCTGATGCTAAGTTGTTATATTATTCCTTGATTTACATTTCTGGTAATGGTTATTATCAGGGAAACAATACGAGAGCTCCAAATTATATAATAATTATAGGAATAGCACTTTGTGCTACCGAATGTTTGTTGAAAGAATATATGGTGGCAGGCTGTGTCCTGAGCTGGTGAGTGGCCTGTCGGGATTCACATCAGGCCTCATTGCTCAGCTAAATGTCGAAGTTTCGAGGTGTACAGGTCACCTGTCGGGATGCTGAGTAATGTCTGGTGTGACCAGAATCCCTGCTGGTCAATTTGTCATTGTCATCTCTGAATTCATTCTTGTCTAGAGAACGGATGAAGTGGCCACCAGGTAGAACGGCCAAAATAAAAAGGACTAAAAGGTTATTTGTTGGAAAATTGAAAGTTTCAACCTAAAGAGAATCTCTTAGAGATTTTACTGCTAAGAGCTATTTACACATGAGTATTCGTGATTGTACTTAAATAATACATCTCAAAACATGGGCTTTCCACTTGAATTACCCTAGAGCAGAAAAAAGTTATTAAAAACATCCAGTTTTCAGTCTCTACCTCTAACCCTATGGTAGAGAGCTAATAAAGAATTGCCAAGCTGATGTTGGCACTCTTCTATGTGGTGGAACCGGACAGGTGGTAGGATAGATGTGCATTTTCCAGTGTTATGGATGATCACCTTGGGTCACCAGNACAATTTGGGGTTTTTTTTTTTTTTTTTTTTTTTTTTTTAGTCTCTGTCTCTTTCTGGATTTTCTACAATAAACATTTGTAAAAATTTTAATTCCAGTTAGTTAACATACTAGTGTCAGGTGTGTAATATAGTGATTCAGACTTCACCCATCATAACAAGTGCATTCCTTGATCCCATCACCTGTTTCACCCATCCCCCTCCCGCCTCCCCTCTGGTTACCAACAGTTTGTTCTCTATAGTTAGAAGGCTATTGCTTTTTTGTCTTTCTGTCTGTCTCTCTCTTTCTTTTTTCTCCTTTGCTTGTTTGTTTTGTTTCTTAAATTTCATGTATGAGTGAAATCATACAGTGACCATTTTTTAAGGATCTTGTGAGTGTATTTGGAAAATTATTTGGGTAGGCTGGGCCACTTTCCATTGGTGTGTGAACTGAGATATTCAGGGAGTGAGCTGGGTAATCACAAGGATCATTTGGACCCTCCCCACCAGGGATCACCCAGGATCCCCTGATTGACACCACTCCAGAAACCATCTGTGCCTGTAGACCAGCAGTAAACGAGTGTGTTTTCCACAGGGTAGCCGTACGTCCTGACATCACTCTTTTCTCCATGGCTCGTGTTGCTGCTGCTCTGTGAGCCGGCTTAGAGTAGGTGGCCAGGGCATAGGCTATCCCTGGGCAGCGCAGAGTGCCACGTGCTAAGGGGGGGAGATCCTGGCCAAGGACAGGCCAAGATGAGGACCCTGGGCATTTCTGAGAAGGACCTTCCTTGTTTCTTTCTCTCATTCTCTTTTCTTTCATTTGGCAGACTAGCTAAAGTCTATTCCATTATTATCATTATTAATTTTACTATTATTCATATTATAAGAGCAACTGCCATGCACGGAGCGTTGACAGGTGTGCAGCACTGTGTTAACTCTGGGGAAGCACTTAACGCTCACTCACCTGTGAAATGGGGCTGTCACCTCCAGACCTCGGCAACAAGAGATGTGGTGCTGGCCCTGATGAGACTGGCATGTGTTAGCAAATGCACAACAGATGGGTAGGACTCTTGTTAACAACAACTCCCTCCAGTCCTATCAGCTAAGTATTGTTCTCCTCATTTTACAGACGAGGAACTTGAGGCAGAGAGAGAGAGAGATGGAAGGAGGAAGGGACAGACAGGCAGAGAGCGATGGGGAGACAGGGATGCCCACGTGTAGCTCAGCATGTGTGAGGAGTTCCTGGGTCGGCCATACAAGGGGTGAGGGTTACCTTGTCCGGGCACAGCCTCGCTCTGGCTCTGGCTCTGAGTGCAGAGCACTGGCGTGGTGGGGAGGGAAGTGGGCTCTGGTATTGAACCAGGGTCAATTACCCTCTCATTCCCAAGCTGTATGACCTTGGGAGAGTACTTTCCCGGCACTGTGCCTCACCTGCCCCTCTGTAAAATGGGGGTGTTAATAGTACCACATCATAGGAGTCACCTGGTTAACAGATATTTATTGAACACTTACTATGTGCCCTGCAGGTGCAGGGAATAGCCCCACCTGGGTGCCCTGGTGACTTCTCCTGTTATCTAAACAGACCACATTAGTGAAGGCTTGAACCACCCTGAATCTGAGTCTTGGCTGGACCCCTTGGGATCCTCCTGGGCCTTTGAGGAGCTGCTGTCTTCCCTGGGAGGCTGTCCTGACAATTGCCCTCTCCCCCTGGGTTCTGATGAGGAGCAAGGCTCTCTTTCCCACCCCCGCCCCCACCTGGAATAGAGCTGCAGAATATAAAACCGCTGGGCCGTGGCCTCGATCCGGCTGCTCGGCAATGGGCTGTCGCACGACTTGCACTGCAGTTCTCCAGCCCTTTTATTTCATGTCATTCCTATTGTTGCATGGGACAAGAACCACAGGGACCTGGCTGGCATGGTGGCTTCCTTTCTCTGTCTGGGTAAGCAACACGTTGCCCAAATCTTAAAGTGGCTCTTTGTATCTCCCCGTTTTGGGTCAGACAGGTCCTGGCTTTGACTTGCTTTGTCTGTTCGTGGACCTTGACTGCACTGAGTGAGCCACGATCTCCGCATACGCTGGAAAATATAATGACCATGGTTCTCTGCTCTCCTGGCATTTCCAGCCTCACAGGGGGATGGAAAACAGAGAAGTAAACACACACATAAATGCATAAATCCAAGTGAGGCAGGTGCTGGTGAGGTGATGTGTGGAGAGCAAGTACCATTGTGTGCAAGCACTTAGCAAAGGGATCTTTGACTCCCCTCACCTGCTCCCCAACCCTTTTGCCAGCCTTGGTTCTGGAATTTCAAAATATGATCTAGAGCAAAGAGTTGTGTGAAGTGACTTTCCTCTGAGCGTGGGGACCAGGGATGCCCAACACCATGCACGCCTGGCTCCTGGGCGGCCTCACTTCCCTGATGATCCTGAGTGCAGGCAAACAGCATGTGCTGGCGATGACAGTAACAGCTCACAGGTGGCCAGGCTCCTGCAGGTGGGTCCCCCTGCCTGAAGGCCAGGGTCAGGTCTTCCCCATGGCCTGAACAAGAGTTCCCCCGGAACAAGCCTTTATGGACTTGTCATGGGCAGGATTACAGCCCGGGCCATGCAGCCGAGTGTACTCCATTCCCCCAGCATCTTCCCTCTTTCCTCAAGTGTCCTCTGTGACTCTGGCCCTGAGCAGACCGCTCTGCCCTCCGCTTGCACCTCCCCCCGGGAAGCTCATAAGTGTGTGGCAGTTGTTCTCACGTGGAGGGTAGACTGCCCTTAAGCCCCACCTTGCAAGCCAGAGATTAATAGCAGCAATGATGTTTGAGTGCCTGCTATAGGCCAGGCCCTGGGCTAAGCACTTTTCCCGAGGTGTTCCTGACGCTTGTGGTCACACTGGGAAGAAGACACCGTGTATGCTGTGTGGCAGGGATTCAGGGGACTCAGACCTGAATTGAGTGGGTATTTGCTCTCAGGACATGAGGTCCCTGCTTCTCATGGTTAGGGACTAGATAGACAGTGGCAGAGCATGTGGGGAGAGTGCCAGCCGCTCGACAGTGGTGGTGGCAGAGCTGAGCTGGTGCCCGGGTCCCTGGGAGAGTGGGGCCTCTGCCTCGCGTGCTGGCCTGGGTCTGTAGCCGCCGTGGCATCCCTTTGGTGAGAAGCAGTGTGGTGACCCCCTGCTCTGGGCTTCTCGTGCAGGGGTGTGTGCTGGGCGGCACTAGCTCCTTTCCGTGACCCACGCCCGTGATTATGGCCATACTGTTCTTGCTCACACCGTCATTCACACCCACACGTGGCCCATCCAGTCTGTGTCCACTGTGGAGTTGAACCCAGGAGGCAGTCTGGGCCCTGGTGTCCGAGTTGCCGAAAACTGGCTCTGGACAGGTCCCTTCACCTCCCTGTGCCTTTCAGGTAATTGAGGACCTGCGAGGGCTTCCTCTGTCCTCCCCAGGGGCCACCCTACAGCGCGCCAGGAGGCTTGACTTAGAGCAACATGAGGCAAGTTAGATGACGGAACTCAGCTCATTCCTTGATGAACGGAGCAACCACATGCCTTGTATACATTCCCCAGACACACAGCAGTCTTCCTTTTCCTTTGTCCCTCCGTCCTCCTTCCCTGCCCTTCCTCTTAGCTCCCTGTGAGGAGTCCTCTGTCATCAGGACACCCTGTCGTGGCTGTAATCCCCTTCTCACAATGTGAAGGGGATTTGTGGAGTCATGGAGCAGGGAGAGAGGATGCCAAATTTCTGGGCGTTCATCACTGCTTCCTCCAGGGAAGACCAGCTTGCTCCTGACACCCTTAGCCAGTGTTCTGGGGAATTGGCCATCATCCTGTGTGGCTTTGTTCTCATTCCCCTTGGCCATCGTACAGAGAGGCACAGAAGTCTGGGGGTCCTCCATCTGCTTCTGCTCAAGGCATCCCCAGGTACGTGTGAGATCCCAGGCCCACCTGTCGTAAGGCTGGCGCTTTATCTGTGCAGCGAGGCCAGAGGGCTCCCCGTTCTGTGTGCGTGGGTCGTTTCGAGCTTGGGCAAATGTGACCCCTGGAATTTACTTATTCTCTTTGCATCGGTTTCTGCCAATAACATGTGGTCCAGAAGACCTACCTAGGGGGCTCTGCTCCAGCTGTGTGACCTGGGGCATGTTACTCAGCAGCTACGCTCAGGTTCCCCATCTGAACCTTTATCTTTTTGGAATTGGGAAACTTGAGCCTGGGGCAGCAGCTTGCAGAACGTGAGCCTGAGCGGTCTCCTCTGCTTGAAGAAGGAAATTGCCAACAAAGAAATATGTTCAACTGGGAGGTTAGTGAGATGTGCTGGAGACCATCTGTAGGGTCAGCCAGCTTGTGGCCAGGCATCTCAGGCCCAGGTGTGCAAACCTGCCGAGGAGCCATCTCTGCTGCATTGCTGGAAAAGAAAAATCATGGTCCATTTCACTCAGAAGGAGAAAAAGAGGTGAGCCTCAAAATCCTACAAGTAGCAGCGAAATTACCACCAACTCAATTTGCAGTCGTCTTGGAAAGGACAAGCGGCTGTCTCTCCCCTCGTGAATTTCTGCAGGGAGCAAACCCTGCCAAGCCAACCTCATCTCCTTCCCTAATCAAGTGGCGGCCGCGCTATTGAACATGATGATTGTCCCAATTGTCCTTTTTACTTGGCCTGTGAGGCAGAGCTAGAGTCTTGGCAGTTCTTGGAAATAATGACCTCTTACAAGAACACCCAATTCGGAAGCAGTTTCAAACTCCTGTTGCCTTCGTAGACAAAAGTGTTTACATTTCTCCTCTCATCAACAGACTGATTGCTGGTCCATTTTCAGCTAGAGTAAGAAACAGTAGTGAGCTGTGAAGCCGCTGCTGAGTTGTTTCGATAATTGAAATGCCAAATGCAAAACTAAATATAATTTGCCATTATCTTCCCCAAGATGCTGTGGGTGTTTTGAGTTTGTGTGATACTAGTCTAAGAAATAATTCTTTCATCTGCTCCTGCTGTCTTACATGAGGGTGATATGAGAGATTGTTGAACAGGACTCAGCCTAGTCATTGTCCAAAAATATTTTAAAACAACCGAATTGAAGGACCCTGTAGGGGTTGAATAATATTCCTCTCAAAAATTCATATCCACTTGGAACCTTGACCTGTGACCTTAAGTGGAAATGGGGTCGTGGCAGATGCAATTTGTTAAGGATCTGGAGATGAGATCGTATTCCATTTTAGGGTAGGCCGTAAATCCAATGGCCCTTGACCTTATAAGAAAAGAGGAAGGCACACAGAGAGGAAGGCCATGTAAAGAGAGAAGTTGAGATTGGAACTTTGTGTAGACACGCCAAGGGATGCCAGGGACTGCCAGTAACCACCAGCAGGTAGAGCAAGATCGTGGGACCATGGGACAGTTTCTCCCTTCGAGCCTTTGGAAGGAACCAACCATCTGATGCCTGATGGCAGACCCCTGGCCTCCAGAAGTGTGAGAGGCAGCACTAGGAAAGTGACTCACCTGCCAGGGCCTTTTTGAGTCCTTTTGGAAAAAGGGGGAGGGGCTTGCTGCATGGGGAGGTGGAAGGCATCAAGGTCAGGAAAGACAGAGAAAGGTTGAGGAACCGTGCTGAATTAGAGACTGATGGGGACCGCACAGAGAACGTCGTGTGTGATCCTGGATGGGTTCCAGGCCCAGACAAAGGACAGCGGTGGGACTGTGGACGCAGTTGAAGTCAGATCTGCGGAAGAGTGCCGGTATTGTCAGCGTGAGTGTTGTGGTTTTGGTTATTGGGCTATGGTTAAGTAAGAGGTTAACATTTGGGGAAGCTGGGTGAAGGGTATATGTGTTTTTGTCCCCCCCCCCCATTTTTGCAACTGCTTTAAATTCTGAAAGTATTTCATAATGAAAATTTCAAACAGTGGTACCATGTATAGGAGCAGGGGGCTGAGAAAGAGGTTTGGGGGATGGTTTTGGATACGGTAAGGACTGTGAGCTGGCTCCCGTGCACATTTCTGTAATGAAGATACAGCTTGTTTCTCAGTGCACCCACACATTTCTTTTCACCCTTGTGAGGAAGGTATATTCACTGATTTTAAAGCAAATCCCTTGCACGGGGTGTTATACGCAAATAATGAATCATGTAACATTACATCAAAAAAAGATTAAAAAAAGATAAAAAAAAAAAAAGCAAATCCCTCCAAGTACTTTGGGTGCAAAGAATGTCACTCATGAAAACAGACTCCTATACGTCTCCCCACTTGAAATGGGATGCTGTGCTGCTATTCCAGGGGAGTGTAATGTGTGTGGCCCAAGAAACCCACATGTGGAACAGAGAGGGAGAGTTTCGGTTGGAAAGAAGCGCGTACAGCACAATCCCATGGCGTACAGATGGACAGGGAAGTCTGTGGCCTCCTGTCAGGACGCTAACAGTGAATATCAATAGAACGGGGGTGAAGTTCATTTTCTTTTTGGTCATTTGGGGGTTTTTGTTCATGAAGTGAGAAGTTTTTTATTTTTTGTTTTTAAGGAAAAGAATAAGATGATTTTTAGAGGGCAATTTCCACTCTCTTTCCCCTAAAAACGAGCTCTGTGTTTGGTCTACGATAAAAAGCCCTAAGCGGACACTTCTTGCAGAATACATTTTATTATTCCACTCTCTCCCCACGTAAGACTGAGGCTGGGGCTCTGTCGCTGTTCTCAGAGGTGGCCCACATGACAGCACGGTCTGTTTTGGTGGTTAGAGTCTGAAATATCCAACTGACGAATAGTCTTGGCGCAAGACCTCAAGATTTCTCTCTCTCTTCTTTTTTTTTTTTTTTTGAAACACTGTCTGCATTTTGTTTATCAAAAGGTCTTTCTTTTTGGCACAATTAAATAGATTTTAGAATTTGCAGTTGTGGGTCTTTAATATATTCATCCCAAGATGCCTTTGTGCATCTGTTATATATTTCCATATTGTTTTTGCTAATAGTTTTGGAGAGATTTTAAACATTTGAACCTTTTTTTTTCTTGCTTTAAAGACAATGTCTGGAGAAAGTTAAGGACCCAGAAAGTTATTAATTTTTTTGGTACCCCTCAGTGCGCTGTAGTCAGCTACTTTCAAGACGAAAGGGCCCATTTTTTTTCTTGCCCTTCTTTGCTTTTCTCCTTAAATAGACTTTGCATTATTCAAGAGGATTGGATTGGGCCTCTGGTATGAATTTGTACTGATCCCATATGCTAATTAACTATGTCTTATCCCTAATTCAATTGTACAAGATAAGATCTTCATATATATATATATATATATATATATATATATATATATGGTAAATACATACTATGTCTTAGAGATCAAATACTGAACAATTTAAATTAAATATCTGTTTTAGGTCACATGTTTTTTTCATAACTATTTCTGCCTTTTATGATGGACTATTATTTTGGAACAGGCTTTATCATCTTCTCTTCACATCTTTTGTTGTTGTTGTTGTTGTTGTTGCTGATTCCACCCATCCCCTGGCCACACAGCAGCAAGCTGGCCTTCTTTATTTTGACCTGGTAAACTTGGAGCTGGCATCATGGCTACCCTTACTTTGGGACACTCCATGATTCACATTGCTCTCTGTTCTTATCAACACTTTGTTATATGCTGATCATGGGAATGGCATTGGAATAGCAACACCTGTAAATGTACATGTCCTTTAACTCACATACAAAAGAGAACCAAGCTATTTAAAGAGAATCAAACAGACCGAAGGGTGAAATCATGGTGGATTAAATAAGAAAGTGGAATTGGATTCTAGCTTCGGAGATGGCTTATCTTATTTCTAGGGAGCTGCTGTCATAAAATTAGTCATCAAATGTGTTAGGACTCCGAAATGCTATTGGAGTTTCAATTTACTCTGTACTTCTGGCAGTCTAAAATATGTTCCAAACTATTTAATCAAACTGGTTACATCTTTATTTTAGCATCTTTATTACTAGAAGATCTTTCCAAACACGTATTTCTACAAATAGGAAAATAATGAAGTGTGGACTACTGAAATGTTTCAGAGAAGATTTTTCAGACCTTGACTTAAAAGCATGTTTTTATGAAAACAATTCCAGCTAAACATCTGTAAGTAGCTCTGTCCTTGAAGGTTCTGGAATCAGCCTTCATTTCTGCAGGCTTGTCCTTGTCATCCATCATTTTTGTAGCAGCTGCCTTCTTCCTATTTTGGTGCAGTTACTGTTAAATATGTCTGGTCTTGTTGGTCTTATCTTAGTAGCAATATTTTCTTCTTTTTCATTGTTGTTTGTAACAATGAAATCTGTAACCTGTAGACTTGTAGCATTGTTTGCCATGAAATACTTCTTTTCCTCTTCTTT
The DNA here is from genome assembly GCF_002007445.2 of Ailuropoda melanoleuca. NCBI lineage: Eukaryota > Metazoa > Chordata > Mammalia > Carnivora > Ursidae > Ailuropoda > Ailuropoda melanoleuca. The sequence continues at coordinate 22,263,327 of NC_048221.1, forward strand.
GATTTTTTTCTTTGCATCCCAAAAGATCTATCCTTTTTGCATGAAACTTCCCTTGATAAAGTTCCTTCTGTCTGCCATGCAATTATGGAATGCTCAAGAAACTTCTTGTACACCAGTACAGTATGGAAATGCTTCACTTGGGGAACGGTCCTGCCAAATCCAAATTCTTTAAGTGAATTAGTACTTGGGGAAATACTCAGTCATATGGGTTTTGTGGCCTCTGAGATGATATTTTGGGTATTTGTGACCATATTGGAAACTTGGAGGAGATGTTTATGGTTTGGCACCCTTACCTTCTTCTTGCCAGTGGCACCCTGAATTTCTTCTAGGGACCCATCCTTTATGGATGCTAGGCATGAAATCGGACCCAGGGCTTAGCAGGTTTAAACAGGTTGATCAGCATGCCCCATCCCCCTCCTGTGCTGACTAGGTCAGGGATGTGTTTACAATGGTCAAAGTCAATAAAAGTAAGGAGACATTTGGAGATCTCACATCCTGCCCCTGAGTAGAATGGGAAAAAGATTCATGGCATTAAGTGCTGCAGCAGTTTTGTGACCCTGTAAGAGGAACAACTGGAGATGCTATAGGGGGAAAGGCCAGGTGTGTGAAAGAAAGGGTCTGAGGATACAGCGAACTCAGTGGGATGCAAGATAGAAAGAAAGATAGTAACCAGGTCCTTGGTGAAACCATTGGCAATCTTGGGATCAAACTACTCCTTAACCATTCCTACCCCTCATCTTTTTAGTTCTATAGACCATTAACTTTTAAGGTATTTTGAGTAGGATGTTTGGTTCTTTAACATGAAAAGTTTCCCAACTTGAAGAAATAGAGGCTGCCTTGATTTAATTGTAGTAGAGCAGTCTTCAGTAATCTCCAGTTAAGCAACGTAGAGGATTATTTAATATTCTTCATTTCTGCTCCCATCAGTTAAACGCTTTGGCTGGTTTCTAGAGTGCGCTGAATGCCCACAGCTAGCGAACTGCCCCAGTGCTCGAGAGGCCATGATCCTACCCGCAATGATTGGCCAAGTGTTTAAAGTAGGTGTTTGATGTATTATTTTTAGAAATGATTTCTTGCTTCTAACCCTTTTTGGTTAACCAATCAACTGTACATCACGATCACATCAGAGATTAAAGCGTGCATGCACAAACACACACACGCACAGTCATTCGGCCCCATTCCCTGTGCGGTGGGGTGAGTTATAAATGGGGTGCTTGTCCATTTTGGCTTATCAAGGATAGAACTATTTTATACTGCTTATCTCTATGTATTATTAAAAGGACCCCCTTCTCAAAAGGGATCTGGTTTGGATGATAAATTATATGGTCGTCCTAGTTATAAATCTCATAATAGAATTACACCTATATCCTTTGATTTTTCATGACAAGAGAAGGGGCCACTTGGGAATCAGGGAGCACTGGCTACTGAAGGTCCATACACTCAGTCATTTGGCCACAATTAATTGGGCCCAAATACTATTGTTCAGCAAGCCAGAAAGTAGTTGATGCAAGTCTTTGCAGGATGAATGTGACCTGGTGTAAAGAGAGCTGGAAGCTTATTGTTAATAGTGCTTGGTCAACGTTCTTGGCAGCTGACATTCTTCTCAGTGTGTATCAGGCTCTTTGGAAGTACTTTGAACTTGCAGTAGTAGAGTCCAGGGGAGTTTACGACTTGCAGATCTTCACATGAAGTTGGGCATCAAAAGCAAATCCCTATAATGTTCTAGCCACGTGAACCCGGCCCCCTGGTGCTGTATCTATCAAAACCACCTTGGCATGAAATTGGCTTCCTCCCAGGAGCTCTGGGAAGGGGCAGATCTGCCCTGGAGGTTACTAGCAGAGAACATGATCTGCGTCTCGGGGCTTCTTTCTGCGCCTTCTCAGGTGACTCCTGACTCCTGCTTACACGCTCTTAGGGTGTAGAGCTAGAAATGCCCTTCGTGATGTGACCACAGCTACCTTTTTATATTCTTGGGTCTGAGTGCCTCCAGGAATTTGTCAGTTTCAGAGCAGGGATACATAGAGGATGTATTTATGTTTTGTTGGAGAAAAACAGAATTTTTCTTTAGACAGGGAACGGGTGCATATGTTTCCTATCGTCCCACACACTGTTAAGACTTTGAGGTGAGTTTCCTTTTTTTTTTTTTTTGAGTTATCAAATCAATTTAATGTATTGAAATGAACTTTTTAAAATTTTTTATAATAATTTTTTATCATGTTATGTTAGTCACCATACAGTACATCCTTAGTTTTTGATGCAATGTTCCATGATTCATTATTTGCGTATAACACCCAGCGCACCATGCAATACGTGCCCTCCTTACTACCCATCACCAGCTTATCCCAATCCCCCACCCTCCTCCCCTCTGAAGCCCTCAGTTTGTTTCCCTCATGGGAAGCTGTGGGAGGGGATGGTGGATATTGTTGGGCAGAGCCACTGGGGGTGCACTTTCCCAGCCCTCATAGCTCACGGGCCACACTCATGATGTCACCTGATTCTGCCCAATGCCTGATGATTCCTTCATGCTTTCCTTTAAATCGACTCTTTATTTCTACCTAAATAAAAATAGCCTTATTCTGAGCAATGATCTGAGTATCCGTTATTCCATGTGTTGGTGAAAAGTTCTCCAACATCATGAAATACGTAACTACTGAAGCTTTACAAGTTTCTTTGTGTTCTACCTGAAAGCACTTGTTTAGGATGGGTGGTGTGTGTGTGTGTGTGTGTGTGTGTGTGTGTGTGTGTGCACACGTGTGAATGCATTTGTGTTGGGAGAGGGTGCAACCATGGTTCCAGGAAGAGGAGAGCACACCCAGATCTCTGGCAGCAACATTCCATTTGAAAAGGTGTGCTCCTGTCATAGGAATTTAAAAGTAAATGATGATACAAATGATTCTATTACTAAACCTGGTCCTTCTGATCCCCAAACCCAGACCATTCACTAGACACCACCTCTTCCTCACCCCAGGTCTTCCAGTTACAAAAACCAAGACTCCCAGGGCATCTCAAAGGATGACTAGAGATCCTGGTACAGGGCCGAGATTGTGTCTGCCCCTCCATCCCCTTGACCATTCCCATCCCCATCGCCACCACGGCTGTGTCCCTGTGGGATCAGTAATAGCATGGGTGTGGGTAAGACTTTCAATGGGAATGGCACAAATGCCTCCCTTGGTCCTCCTCCAGGCTCTCCTCGGATCCCCCTTCTGTTGGCCCTGGCCCTCCAGCTGACCCGCCTTTCCTTCTTCCTCACTCACAACTCACCTTTCATCCCTTTGCACCCCATCTTTCTTACCTACAGCCAGTTTTTCAGGCTCCTACCACTGTGACAGCTCTGAAACGCAGTGCAGTGCAGAATACAAATTCCTCCCCATGTCCCTGCCTGGTGCTCCCCCTCCCCCCAGCCAGTCTCAAGGCTGCATGTGGTCTCTTCAGTATAAAGCTCATAGCAGAGACAGGAGAGCCTGCTCTTGGTCTTTGTGCATTGAAAACAAACACCAAGGGAATTCCGCTGAGTCTCCCTTTGTAAATGTCCTTAATCCCCTTATCTCCCTGTGTGGGATTTCTGGGCCTCTGCAGGAGGGATGTGCCAGTCTGCCACCTCATTGCCTTCCCCCAGCCCTCTGCGCCCTCTGCTTCCCTGCTTGTGTGCATCCCTCCTTTTTCCAGACCGCAGCTCTGTGTCTGCACCAGCAGTATCCCTGACAGCTCCTTAATTGCTACACGCATTTGTGTGGTTCCCTGGCAATTATATTTCAGACCCCGTCAGGGTACCTGCTAGCCTCGGGGTTCTGTTTATATTAAATATCAATAAAAAGCTGATAGCATCAGTGCAGATGGCAGGCTCACAAAATCATATTTTACTGGGAGCCAGGCCTGTCCAGAAGATGGAAGGAAAGAATGTTTAAATTTCTTTCTCTCTTCCGAACGGTTGAAATGAGAGGAGACTTTCTGAGTAACTATCAGGGATGGTTTCTTGCTGAATGATGACAGCTCTATATTCTCTAACTGGGTGTTGTCCTTTATTGCGTGTGACTTGTCATAATATCAGTTTTCTCCAGAATTGGTTCTGTATGTCCCCCCCGCTCTCCCCAGAACATAGGACAAGGCTTCAAATACCCTAGGCATTTTGAAGGGTTTATTGATTGAACAGGTAAGATTTTTTTTGCCTTTACTTTGAAGAGGAGTGTGTTTGGGGCAGAGGCCCAGGGCTGAGTGGTTCCGGGTCCCATATCCCCTGCCCCGCCCACCCCCAAGGAACACCTTAGCCCCTCACCGGCTGTGTGGCCTCCCTGTCACTAGACGTGTGGCCTCATCTTTCGGAAACAGTACGGGCCCTCCCAGGAGCTGTGACTGCTGGAGAATGAGGGTGTAGGGCACCTGTGGACGCTTAGCAGCTCCCAGAAGGAAAGCCTCGCCGAAGGTTTGCAGTACCCAAATGTGGATGGTCGAGGATTTCCTGCTCTTACGGTTGCCATTCCTTCCTGGCGCTTATGAGAAACTTCTACCAGTGAGAGGCGTCCTGCAAGGGCGGCTGGCAGGGATGGACATACCGAGGACTTTTACAACAGAAAAACTGGTGTTAGCAACTCTGTGACAGTCTGGCTATTTGGGGACACGCTTTTCCCTGCTGCCGTCCATAGACCTTCCCATTTGTGTGTGACCTGAGGAGCATGCCAGCTCCCCCCGGGCCAGCCCCCCCCGCCCTTGCTGCAGTGCTCAGGAGGACTGTCGTCCAGGTGCCCTGCTGTGGCCTGCTCCCCGCGTGGATCTTGGAACAGTGAAGAAGAGAGGGCTCCTGCCTTGGCTGTCAGAGCGCCAAACCTGGACCCTCCCGTGTTTGCTGAGCTCATCCTCATTCGATACCCATGGCTTTCTCTCACTGCCGTCCTAGTGCAGGCCCCACTACGGCCCCCTGGAAGGACAGCAGGAGCCTCTGCACACTCTGTCCACCCTCACCCACCTGCCCCTGCTTGGTTGCTCTCCAAATGACAAGGGTATTACCGCCCTCTCTTCAAACTCTCCAGGGACCTCCACTGTCCTCAGACGGACTGCAGACTGCAGATCAGGGTCTTCCAGGCCCTGAGGGGTCCCCTAGCCCTGACTCCTCCCACCCACTGTGGGTATTTAAACTCACAGCTGACAATGCCAGCATCACCTTGCCCCTCCCCCTCTGCATGCCTATTCATTCTGAAGATTCCAGCCCTGCCAAATCTGTGCTAGTAGGACCTTCCCTAAGAGCGCGTTTCCTTACATTGGGTGTTGCCCCTTCTTAGATTAATCATGGCTTTAATTTCATCCATAATGAGATAATTGTTGGGTTCTCTGCTTCCCCTACTGGTCTGTATGCTTCATTGGGTTAAAGGCCATGTCTGGTTTTGCCCACTGCTTGATCCCCAAATCCTAGCATAGTGCCTGGCAGTCAGCAACTATTTTCTGAATGAATGAATGAATGCGTACATACTATACCCTTTAACCAGCTTGTCCAGTGGTAGTAGAACTAGCTACTACAAGTGGAATAATTAAAAGAGAAGAAAGGAGAAGCCTCAGTGAGCTCGACCAGGGTGCAGATGGGGGTGGGTGCTGGAGGCTAGACAGGAAGTGGATCTGAGAAGGGAGCCTGGGCCGGAACAGAGCGTCTTGGAGCACCAGGCAGCGGGGTGCAGTTTCTGCGTGCTGGGTTAGCAGGAGCTGCTGGTGCTCCTGGAGCAGACTGAGTGGTCTGGCCATGTTATGTGGCACAGATCTTTGAGCAGGATGCTGAGTTCCAGAGAACTGCTGTGAGGGTCTTGCAAAGCTGGTGTTGTTTCAGGACTTTCTGGTGGAAAGAGGGTGACTATGTGCCAACCCCGTCTCTGAACCTGTCAACACTGAGATTTGTTCCCCTTCCAACCACAGCAAATCCTGAGGAAGGAATGAGGCTCTGGTGCTTCAGCTTTTTGTTAGAGACCTGAAGGGAGACTCAGTTAGTGGGAAAATAATCTCTTACACACCCCTCAAAGGAGGGGTTTTAAATTAGTGAACACCAACTTACCTGCAATTTATAAAAAATGCTGTTTCAGAATCAGAAGTCCCTTGAGATGTGTTTATCTTCACTCTACAGTGTCTTATCCAAGGTATTATGTCTTGTAAATGCCCCCTCTGCAAGCAGACCCCAAATCCAAATGCTGAGGGCAACAAAAGACCCTTACTGATGGCTCTGCAGCAGAGAACCCAAGGTGGATGCTTGAGGGGACTCTTGCAGAGGGCTCCGAATTGGTTCCCAGCACTACCTTATCTTCATTCACCATGTCCTGTTCAGCTCATGCACAGGTCCCATAGCGAAGATGCTATGTCTGGACCTGAAGACACCCTGATGCCAGCCCCTTTCTCCAGGGACTTCCCACTTCATTGACTTGCTGACAGCTGGGAACAGGCAGCCTGCTGTGAGCCCTGTGTTACCTGGTGTCTAGACCACAAGTCCTGTGCCTCCCCTTTCTCCCACTCTCTACTTACTGTCTGGTAGGCAGTAAATAAAGGTCAAGACCTCTGCTCAAGTCTTCTTTCATCTAACAGTTTAGACAAGGAACTTAGCTAATCTCTCCCTTGGGCAGGGCGATGTACTGGGGAAATGGATGTGGGTGCTCGGAGGGTCAATTTCCACATGTGGTAAATGGGGTCAGAAGAGTAGTTTGTGGCTCTCCTGCCTGGGACATGGCACATTGCAAATGTTCCGGAAACGACAACCTCTGCTGTTGTCATCATCATCGTGATACTTTGATTTCTATCATATAGTTTTCCTCTTCTTAATATCTCCAACAAAGACTTGGGAATGGTTTATTCCAGAAGAATAAGGAGTGACAAGGAGTTTCGCCACAAAATTTAAAATATGTTAAAAGAGGAGGGCTATTTAAAGTTAATAGATTTAAGGCAAAACAAACAAAATCAAACAAACATGCGGAGTCACTGACGTGAAATCTCACTGGGGAATTAACCCTGACCTGTAGCACACGGAGATACCAGTCTGAGGGAGTCTAGAGTACCTTCTGGGATTTCCCAAAGCGGTAGGTGTGTTTCCCATTCCTTTTGCTTTCCAGACCCGTGCAGAGTGGTTCAGCATTGGACCATGAATCCTCCTCAACCCTTTGGTTTCGGGATTGCCAGAAATTGGCTCCAGCTTTGTGAAAAGCAACCTGCATTTAATATCTAGCACATCACTAAATTTAGAGGAAGGGGAAATGTTTGGCAAATAAATCTATTTTATAATTCAACACATATTAATGGCTATTTTCCAATACATATAAGTGCTTGATAATTAGCATCAAAACTAGTCATTATTTAACCTATGATCTATTTAGAATGAATGAGAGAGATGTCGTTCACTTGCTGAAATGGGAGACACAAAGACCATCTAGCCATTCTCCTCTTGTATATGGTCCAATATGCAGCGCTGAGCAAAGCTCCTGTGTGGACTCAGCACGCCCAGCCCTCCCTGTGCCTGTTGTAATTTCACATCCAGGAGACACTCATCTTCAAAGACTTTTAGGAAAGCCTGAGACCCTTCCTCCAGCTTGTTCTAGGCAGGAAATAACCCTCTTTACAAAGGGCACCTTTAGGAACCCAGTTGAACGTGGATTCAGACCCTTCAAACAATGGTGTTTGGGTTAACAGTTGTTTGTAAATCTATATTAGCCTGTAATTCACTAGAAATGGACCTGTATTTTGTGGTAGAAAATGTCAGGTTTCAATTAATACAGTGCTGCTCATTCACTGGAGAATCAATGATATTGAGAAAAGAGATGACATGCATATCCGGAGACTTGGAGGTCTGGAGAGGAAACTCAAGTGCTAAGGAATCTGTGAAGATCCTGATTGCTCAAAGGAAGTAGGCTATGCTGGCTGTAGATTTCAGAAGATAAGAAATTTGATTTTTGAACCATGAATAAAAGTGTGGTGGGTCTTGGCACTGACAGAGTACAGATTATGTCTGCTAGAAAATGTATGCCTGGCAGGAAACTCTCCATCTGCTAAGTCCTTCACCATGGCCTGCTCATCTCACCAGCCCCATCTGGAGTGTTGTCTCCTTGCTTACGGGGCCCCAGGGACACTCACTGCCTTGATGGTCCCCAGGACCCAGGTTTCTTCCTGCCTCAGGGCCTTTGTACTTGCTGCTCACCCTGCTTTGAAGCTTTGCTGGCCAAACTGTTTCTGAACTGACACCTTCTCGGCATTTGGGTCTGTCCTCAAAGAGGTCATCTTGGACCACCCAATAAGAGTAACTCCCTTTTCCCCTTCCCACACATGGTGATTCTCAAGCCTCCCGTCCCTTTTTATTTTCTTTATCACACTCATTTCTATCTGGAGTCTCATTTATTTGCCCATCATCACCCTCCTCAGGCCGAAATGTCAGCGTCATGGTCCGTCTGGTTCACTGCTGAATGCCTGATGTCGTAGGTGCTTAGTGAATGATCGTTGAATGAACAAATGAATGTCAGTCATCAAAAGCATCTTGCCCTGATAATTGGAGAAAGGGAGGAATAGGCTTAGGTACAATCTCACCTGGAGAGCCCTAGGACAGCTGAATTGCCCTGGGTGGGGAGTTGGGGACTCACCCCAGAACTGTGACTAGTGATGTGCCTGCTGATGGTAAGAGGTCTCATATCCAAGAGTCTGACTCCAAAGCCTGCATTTCAGACGGGGTTGCTGCACTGTTAGGGTGCTGCCCAGGAATTCTTGCTGCAGAGAACAGGGAGGGAAGAAGTGGAGAACTCTTCTTGGGACCTTTATTTATTTATTTGCGCATGCACGGCATAAGTAATGGCCCATGTTTATGGACCATTTTGGATGTGCCAATCACTGTGCTAAGTGCTTTACATCCATTAATTTCCTTGAACCCAAAGGGCTGATTGACTCAGGAGGATGGACCTCAGGATGACCAAAGGGGCTACTCATTCAGAGGTACAGAACTGCAATGGAAAGGTGTGTGAGTGTGTGGGGGAGTGTGCAGAGAGAACATCAGCCTTCTGTAACATCAGACAACCCCCATGTAGCGAAGTGCCAACTTGTTGGGCGATGGGGAAGCACAGGTGAGAGTAGTTATTTGGGTGGAAATAAGGGAACTATAAATGTGACTTTTGATAGGTTATAGGATACACGATAAAGACAAAGCAGGGATGTGTGAGCCGCTTTTCAGATACAAATTGCAAATAGATCACAAAGGTGGTGTGGGACTCTTACTCTCTAAACATCTGCTAGTAGTCTGTTCTAAAAGCTGAACATCTGATAAATTTCTGACTGGCATCAGAGGTAATTTAATCTTTCAGAAGGTAGAGGAAGCAGGGAGCATAACTGCTATTCCTGAACTTGATAGTGACCACTATGAATAATAAGTTGACGCTGAATGGACAGGGATGTTGGCGAAAATGGCCATGTTACATGGAGTTCACTTTATTGAGCAGAAAACACTGGGTATTGACATGCACTAGGCATGAAGGGAAATTATTTCAGCCCAAGTTAGAGCATTATAGGCAGGACCTATCAACAGAGACTGGGAAGAATGATAAGCTCATAAAATTATAATGCAGACATGAGAATCCGAATTGTTTCCGTTAAAAGGCTTTTAAACATCCTTCGCTAGGTAAAAGACCTACACTCTATTAAACTCAGATTTTAAAAAGAACACATATAAACCACAAAATATGGGTATATTATATGGCATAATTAAGAGAGTATGAATACATGCAGTGGGTCTAATGGTGGCCCCAGAAGATATGCCCAGCTCCGAATCTGCAGTGCTTCCTGCAAATGTGACTTCATTTGGACATAGGGTCTTAAGTTAACGATTTTGAGATGAGGTCATCTTGAATTTAGGGTGGACTCTAAATCCAGTGACTGGTTTCCTTAAAGAAAGGGAGTTATGACACAGAGGTACACAGAGAAGGCCACGTGTAGATGGAGGAAGAAATTGGAGCGATCGTGTCTCCAAGGCAAGAAACACTAGTGGTTGCTGATGACCACCAGAGGCCAGGAGAGAGGCTTGGAAGAGTCTGCATTGGAGCCCCCGGAAGGAACCCATCCTGCCAATACCTTGATTTTGGACTTCTGGCCTCCTGAGTAAATTTCTGTTGTTTTAAGTCACCCAGTTTGTGGTAATTTGTAATCGTAGCCACAGGAAGCTAACACAGTACATTAACCCCCTAAGAAGATTAGGGGTGGAAGTGGAACCAAAGCTCAGATTAGTCACAGACTCCTGAAGAACCCCAAATGAGGCAGCAGGGGAGCGGGGCTTTTAAAGAAAGTTTGAAACAGAACACAATCAAGGACACAAGGAAACTTATTGCTTAAGAGGATGCTGTTGATTTCGCAAGTGACCTTAAGAAAGCACATGTGCTCAGCAGCCATTGAGGGAACCTGTCGCCGGGTGCTGGTCCACAATGTCATGTTCACCTCCTCCTCAGGAGAGAGTCGAAGGAGCTGGAGACTGGCTACACAGGGTGCGATGGGAGGCACTAAACCTTTGGGCTGCTTCATTTCCACTTTCCGTCAACCATGTTTGGGAAAACTATTTTTAACTTTTTTTTTTAACTCAGATATTTAGATGAAGTCCTCATTTTATAACATTAGCATTTTCCTGTTTCTTTTTTCTTCTCTCTTTTTTTTAAGATTTATTTATTTATTAGAGAGAGCGAGCGAGCAAATGAGCAGGGGAAGGGGTAGCGGGAGAGGGAGAAAGAATCTCAAGCAGACTGCCTGCTGAGCACAGGGCCTTACAGGAAGGGCTAGATCTCAGGACCCTGAGATCATGATCTGAGCCGAAATCAGGAGTCAGTCACTCAACTGACTAAGCCACCTAGGCACTCCTCTTTTTTTGTGTGTGTGTCTTAGATAACTAATAATGGACAGCAATTCAAGATTTTCCATTCTATTAAAATTGCTTGCTAAGCAAAATTGTGAAATCAACACACTGTGATTACTTTACAAGCCAGAGGACGTGTAATCTCAAGTATTTGATCGAATAGGTATGTGTAACACAGCCTTCACTTTAACTAGACCATTTTTTTTAGTGATTCTGCTTCCCTTGTTCACCATACCCTGGGAAGATCAAAGCCTCCTTTTCTTAAAGAGGCATAATTTCAGAGTGAGATTTAGTGTCCAAACGATTGGTGAAATAATCCTCTGAGCATCACAATTCCTTTTGCATTTCTGAAGGTACGCACAGTTCCCCAAGGGGCAATCTTAGGTTTCTAGGACCACCTGAGGTTGTGGGTAGCCTTTTACTACCCCCAAAGAAACCAGAGTCAAGAAAAAAAAAATTCTCTAACTGGAAACTGTTTGACTCCTTAACATGTTGAGACAGAGAGTGAGTGAAATGGAATTTTTGCTACTAATTGTGGAAAGTTTTTATATGATGTCAACATAATTGAGGTCATTAATGGAGGAGGCAAGAACCATGGAGTTTTCAGTGTCATTATTGTATTTACCTCTTTGTGGATTAATTTAAGTGGATTTTGTAGCAAGGAGTGAGTCACGATAATTATTGTCAAGCTTGCACAGGAACAATAAGGGGTTCCATTTTCCAAGACTGTGAGGATAAAGTCTATCTCAAAATTACTTTGTGGTAGAAGGTTGAATTGGTCATTTTCACTCTCCCAGCCTATGATGTGGTGTTTTATAGTTTATAAGAGTTTGACAACTTACCCTTGAGATAAGAGTCAGAATCCCACTTGTCTATGGAATCTGGGTAAGTGATCTGAAAGAATAGGCAGGCTAGAAGTAAGACAATACAAGACGCCATGTCTGTCCACGAGGTCAGGTGCCATTTTGTGGGCTCTGCCTCATACCTCTTCTGATGAGCATCTTGGGGCAGCCCACTGTGGAGGATAGATGGGGTTCACTGGTGTGAACAGTGGGTTTCTTTGCCACTATACCTAGCGCACATAAACATTTCTAGCATTATTTTGCTCATGATTTACTATGCTACTTGAGGACTAGAGTGGCCAAATCTGTCTTCATCCTGCCCTGTGTAGAATGGAGGAATCTTTGGAATAAAGATGCCATGGTGGGATTGCTGTGACTTGGGGTCCCACAGGGAATCCTGGTGAGGGTGCTGGAATCCAGGTGAATGGAATTGCTACACCAATGACTTTCTGTAGATTTGTTTAACCTTCCCGATACCCTTTAAGATGTGTATTACTATCCAGTTTTACAGATCAGAAGCTTTGTCATTGATGAGTGGGTGCTTTTAGGAAAGAACCTAACCTTCTGGTACTCTATTTCCACTTGGGGAGCATGGAGGACAACAATGGAACCTGTCTTGGAGGGCTGTGGTAGGGGTGACAGGAGATGAGCTAAGCACAGTGCCTGCACCACAGGAAAGACTCAGGACAAGTTTCTGCTTCCCCCCCTCCTCTTCCTCATGGTTAACATGCTCGCCCTGCTGTCATTCTTACCCTCATCGTGCTGGGGCTGGACAGTGATCTCCCCTCCTAACAGGATGTTACTTAATGCAGCAGCATTTTGAAACAGGATCTCCAGTAGTTTAAAAAAAAAAAAAGTGGTTGATCACAAAGCATCCTTCATGATCCATCTTGCTTCAACCAGTATGCAAACAATACTTGCTTATTTTCCTTCTCTGTCTTTGCCCTTCATTCTTATCCATGGGCAGGAGGCAAAGGGTCATCTTTCAGCTGCCAAGAGTGAGGAAAACAGATTTGTTCATGGGATCACAGGGGTAGAAGTGTAGACAGTTGTCCGGAATCTGACGAACAACCTTTGCCTTTATTCGTTCACCCATCCATCCATCTCTTCATGCGTCCATAAACGTTTGGAATTTCTGCCATGCCCTGGTCAAAGGGGTACAGCCGAAGACCGAGGGAAATGGTTCCTGCCCTCCTGGAGTTCACCATCTGCTGAACAAAAGAAGTAGGGGTTGTAGTTATGTAAGTCCAATTTACTCATTTAGTTTTTTAAAAGCAAGCTTTGAAGTCAGAGGTGGAGAGAATTGGAATGGGACAGTGTTGGCTGAGGTCATTGCAGTGAGAGAAAACACATTTTTTTGGTTTTGTTTTGTTTTAAAGATTTTATTTATTTATTTGACAGAGAGAGACAGCCAGTGAGAGAGGGAACACAAGCAGGGAGAGTGGGAGAGGGAGAAGCAGGCTCCCAGCGGAGGAGCCTGATGTGGGGCTCGATCCCAGAACGCTGGGGTCACGCCCTGAGCTGAAGGCAGACGCTTAAGGACTGCGCCACCCAGGCACCCCTTTTTCTGTTTTTAATGCTGGGTTCTGACTCAGGAGAGGAAAAGATTGAAAATAATGCTAACAAGATCTCTCTTGGCTTTCTCAAGAGCTCTGTGCTGTGTGAGGTTGAAAGTTACAAAGACAGGGATGTGTCTTTCAAGTAAGAGTCACCAATAAAGGCTCCTGGGTGACTGTGGGGGCTTGGGCAGGATGAGGAAACCCTAATGTATGGAATTCCCAGGAGCTAAACATGTGGGGAGCTATAACTTTTTTCACAGCATCCTGTAAGATGGACCTCATGCTGCTATCTGCCAGCTCTGAGGGATGCCAGTCGGGGTTCTCTCTCGCTTTGCTTTGTAACATTCCTCCTCCCTTTCTTTTCAGACCCAGCAATCGTCAATGGGGTTTATTGGTCCGAATCCCTAAACAAAGTTTTCGTCGATAACTTTGATCGTGACCCGTCCCTCATATGGCAGTACTTTGGAAGTGCAAAGGGCTTTTTTAGGCAGTATCCAGGTGAGTATCCCTGCCTTGAGAATTATGATTGAGATTAATGATCCTGTGATATTTTTCTTTCCTGTTCAGGGTTACATTTTTTCCCCTCTTGTTAGGAGAAAATGAAAGATTAAATTCAAATCATGTATGCATGCATGCACATGCATGTACACACATGTGAGAATTTGTGCATGTGTGTGCGCGTGCATACACACACACACACACACAGGCATTTAGATCTGCATATGGTTTCCACATCTTTCTCAATAGAGCAGTTTATAGAGCTGCCACCAAAAGTGAGGAATTGGAGTGTGAAACATACCATATTTGATCTTTCTGGACAAGAATTTTGCTTTTATTACTATTAACTACTACAACTATTGTTATTGTCGTTACTACCGTGGAAAAGCACAAGTCATCGTTGGGCTGAACTAAATTCTGACTGAAGGTGTGAAAATTGGAAAATTGGAACTTAGGTTTACCCACTCCAGAGCTGACCGCCCTCAGAGGAAGAGCTTGCGGTGGCCAAAGCACCACAGACGTTAGCAACTCATCTTTAGGGCCGCCGATCGCAGCCTCAAATGAGTATGTTTGTCAGAGTTTGTCCGTCATACCTTTGGAGCAGGTGTTCCTTCTGAGGCCTCCCCAGGCCTCTGCTTTGCAATAAGAATTTAATTCTGGCTTGGTTTGAATTTTAATTAAGAAGGGAAGTTTTAATTTTGCTCACAAGTTGTGAAAACAGGACTCGAGGCTACAGTCGTGCCAACATCACAGCTGCAGAAATTAACAAGCTCAACCTAAAAGACGGAAAAAACGCCCTGCATAATCTTGGAGCAATTAAGTGGAGTCTTTTATGTTTTCATTAAGTAAGACTAGGCACCTGATGTCTTCCCACTTTGAGGCACAGAGACTGTCAGCCTCTGCCTCGAGGAGCCGTTTGCCCTGCACATAGCATCTGTCCCCTGAGACTTGCCTTCCAAGTGTCTGCTTTGCCAGATTATTCAACATTTCCCAAGAGCCATGTTCAGCAGGGCATGCGTGGTTCCTCCTGGAGCGTATGGAAATTTAAACAATAAGCATCCTAGTAAAGATAATGTTATAATAAACAGTGGTCTATTAAAGTTCCGGTGTCCCCAAATTGCAATCTGCTTTGATACCTTCAACAGAGAGTAAATTTAATGCAGATGTTGCTGAAAATAAAGCATGGTGGGGGGTTGATCTGTTGAGGAAGCTGCAGGGAGCTCTTACCATCTTACCATGTGGCCTTTAGATCAAGGTGGAACCGGTAAGAAGAAACCACAGATCATCTGTTGTCTCCACTAGTAGGAAGTCCTCAAACTATGGTCACGGGGAAATTTGAAAGAAAAATAAAAATAAGAAGGTGCCTTCATCATCTCAGGCTGCCATAACAAAATACCACAGACTGAAACCATGGGGACTGGTCAGGATTACTATGGCCTTGCCTGGAGGGGACCCTAAAGTAAGGAACAAAGACTACCAGGGAGACAGAGACAGGTGAACAGGTCATGATGGTACAATGTGTTTCATACTAAGATGGGGGAAACAGAAGATGCTAGGAGGTCACTAAAACGGAGCACAATCTCAGCTTCTGGAGGTAGGAACATGGAGTTCCCGGAAGGGGAATTTCAGGAAACATCAGCCTAGTAGCATACCTGTCATGATGTAGATTTATGTAGGCTTCCAGAAGCTCACCGTAGGTCCTGGGGCATGTGGCAATACTTCCATGTGCTGTCTTTTGGATGATGTAGTGCTCTATGTCTACAGTGTCTGATATGGTAACCACAAGCCACATGTGGCTGTTGAGCATGTGAGATGTGCCTGATGAGACTGAAGAACTAAAATGTGAATTTTATTTAACTTGAATTAATTTAAATCTAAAATTAAATCACCACATGTGGCTAGTAGCTATCATATTGAACAGTGTAACTCTATGGGAAAAGAATTTTGTGGTCTGATACCCAGTTTCCAAGGTACCGATTGGTCTACCTTTCAGTGCCTGTATTACGAAAAGGTCTCACCGAACAGAGAAAGAACTTTAGGGAGTCCCTTCTGAACACCAGCAACCACCACAGCAACAAAATACTAGTAAAGGGCCTGTGAGCTCTGCAGGATTGGTTACTCGGGCCTTATCTAAGTTCTGTTTATTTCAGTGTCATCCTTTGGGGTCTTTAGGGATGCTGTTAATATTAATGTCATGTTAATATTAGTGCTGATGATAGTAGATAGTGACCCCCATTTATTGAGCACTGTGCATTGTCTGATTTAATCCTTAACAATGATCCTGTGAGCTAGAGTTACTATAATCTGCATTTTTCCAATGAGGAAACAGACCAAGAGGTTAACTGATGAACCAAGTCATCCAGCAGGATGGGAGGGAGTTGGTGATGGTGTTAATATTTTCACCACCTCTTTCATACTTTATTCTCATGGCGGTTCTTACTCCATAAAATATGAACTCTGCCCTGCAATCCTGAGCCAGCAGGCTTTCAATCCCCATTTCCTTCACTTGAACATGTGCCCCAGGAGGATGGAGACATTTGGCTATCTCTCTGTTACCATCCTCAAACCTACATATTAGTATGTATTTGTTGAATGAGTGAATCACTCAGTAGATCAAAGTTTACCAGATCTATTGGCCCATCACACTGGTAGTGGCAACCCTGCCTCCTCAGATACAGTAGAGCTACAGCTTCTCTGGGAGGCTGGTCACCAGCTACAGTCTAGTGGGCCTCAGTGACCAACTGGGGAACTGGCATAAATACAGTATAGAGCTATGGTCCCTTTCTTTTCTCTACTGCTCCCCTTCCTCCAGGTCTTCCCAAGCCAATGACTTCATCATTCCTTTTATTTTGAGATTTATGCCCCAACCAACCTGGGCAGTATCCCAAAAAGGCATATTGCCAATTCTAGAAATTACATAGCTCATGGAGGAACTTCTTGGTTAAGTGTCAATTTCCTGGTTCTGAAAGATTTAGGATGAGCCAACTATTATTTCTCTGGGATTTGAAGTTACTTGAACACAGTCAAAATATCTGTGTGTACAAAAAATTATATACTGGAAAGTTGATATATCCTGGGGGAGATAGTGCCATTTGGGACAGGGTTTCCTGAAGTTTGTCTCCTAAAACGTTTTGTTGTGAGATTGGAAAAGGAAGGGCTTAGTGGTCACTTAGCTTGGTCAGTGCTGCCTCTGTGGATCCCATTGTAGAGATTCAAGATGACATAAGCAGATTAAAGGCCCTTGGGTGTCTTTCCCATGCAAGGCATAGAAACCAGTTTTACTTGTATTCATTTAACCCATGCTAACACCCAGAGAACTTCTCATGGGACATCTTCATGGAAATGCCTATGTAAGGAAGAGCATGGTGGGTGGGGACTTGGGAGACAAGTCCTAGTCATAACTGGAAATCTCGGGAAAATCTTTTGAACTCTGAGAGCCTAGAGTTCCTGCTATGAGTTGAAGATTTTGACCCAAGAGTCAGCTGTGGGCAAAATGGCCCCTGAGGGCCTGTTCAGTCCTGACTTGAGCCCAGGTGTGACCTTTATTGTTCCACTTTAGGCAGCTATGCCTAGAACTGTCTCAAAGTGCTGTCTTCATCCCCACTTAGTGTGTACCTCAAGTCCTCACCAGGAAGGGCCTGGGTCTCATGGTTCCTGCTGCCACCCAGGCTCTTTTCCTCTGGCATAGACTTTCTCTATGCACAGCCATACCAGAATTCCTCCAGTTCCCTGACCTTGATGTGCTCTCGTCAACCTCAGGACCTTTGCACATGTCAATCTCTGTGCCTGGGGTATTCTTATTCACCCTGTGGCCACCACTTACTTTTGTTTTATAATTCCTACCCATCTGCAGTGGGTTGAGTAGTGTCTTCCCCCAAATATTTGTCCACCTGGAGCCTCAGAATGTGACCTGACTTGGAAATAGGGGTCTTTGCAAATGTAATTAAGTAAGTTGGAATGAGATCACACTGAATTAGGGTGGGCCCTAAATCCAATATGACTGATGTTCTTAGAAGAGGAGAGAACAGACACAGAAAGAAGACAGAGACAGAGTTTGAGGTGATGCAGCTACAAGTCAAGGAGAACCAAGGATTGCTGGAAGCCCCCAGACACTGAGAAGAGGTGAGGAAGGGTTCCTCCCTTGAGCTTCAGAAAGAGTGTGGTCCTGCCCACACCTTGATTTTAGACTTCTATCCTCCAGAACTGTGAGAGAGTTCTTTCCTGTTAAGCCACCCAATTTGTGGGACTTATGTTACATCAGCTCTAGAAAACGAATATACCATCCTTCTGCTCTCAGTTAGAAAAAGATCCTTCTTCCCATTAGCAATCAGCATCACCTTTTGCATACTACCATAGCCTCAGGCACTTCTCCTTTGTGACCTCTCTGGTATGTGTGATTTTTTATCATTTGCCAGCTTCTCTGCTTGATGTGAAGCCTCCAGAGGGCAGGCAGGGCCCAGGCCCGTGTTTCTCAGTCACTGGTCTGTCCATCCACTGGCAGAACACTGGAGTTTGATGAACATCGTGATGAGTAGGCAAAAGGCTCTGTGTTTGTCCCATCTGTTCCACTTTCCTCTGGGATTCTATCCTTTACCAGTTTTCCCTACAGACAAATTTCATGTCAGCTTTTCAGAAAACAACAAATACAACAGTGCCTAGGAGAGTTACACGTCCATGTGCCTGGGAATGATCTCAGTCCAGAAGGAAAGTGTTGAATGTCATTAATCCTTTCCCCCCAGGCCCTAGCCTAAATGCTGGGACTGTAAAAAAGAATTATACCTTTTCTTGTCCCAATGGGACAC
The DNA here is from genome assembly GCF_002007445.2 of Ailuropoda melanoleuca. Lineage (NCBI taxonomy): Eukaryota > Metazoa > Chordata > Mammalia > Carnivora > Ursidae > Ailuropoda > Ailuropoda melanoleuca. The sequence goes on from NC_048221.1 coordinate 22,281,859, forward strand.
ACAGGGATGAGACTGTGATGGGGAGGAAGGATGGCCAAGTGGGGAGGGGTGGAGCAGGATCGAATACTCCCGGTCTGAGAAAACTCACCACAATTCAATTCAAGAAACAAACATCTGCTGAAGGTCTACCATAGGTCAACACATTAAAAAAAAATTCTCTTTATTTGGGTTCAAACCAATGCTTTGTGAAATTGGAACATTACCTAACCTCACCATGGATATAATTTCACTATGTGTTAAGACCATGCTACCCTAACTGTACTTGGCTTTATACAAAGCAAAATATTTGTTATTTTTAAATAAACTGTATTCTTCTCCCTTAGTATACAATATCATGTCAGATTTATTTTGTCTTCATTGCCTAATGACCTTCAATTCTCATACTTCTGGTTTCTGATTTGGTTTAGGAAACTCTTTAAATTAGGCCCAGTTGTAGGTGGGACATGTAGGTACAAGGAGAACATAATAAAGTGATTCTTTGTGTAACAAACTGCCATCTCATGGTTTTCTGAATACTAATTTGGGGGTGTTATCTCAGACACATATTGTCATTATTTCAACATGGTCCAGAAAACTGGTCATCAGTCATCGGAGACTCCCAATGCTACCATCTGAGTCAGGATTTCCTCCTGTGAAAATCATTTTTCTGTTTTTATTTTCTTCACTCTGAAGTCTGTATTTTAAATCCTCCATCCCTGAGAAGCACTGATGGTTGAAAACAATGATTCACTATCTTATTTTCAGGCAGCAACCACTTTTCTTTTTAAATGAAATTTTATTCTTAACAACCGAACTGTAAATAGAGAATGTCAACTTTGGACGTATCCTGACCAGTCTGCAAACCACAAGACGAAGGATATGGGATCCCATCTTACACATGGGGAAAACTCCCCAGGCTTCAAAGCCTGAAATTCAAACTTTGTAACGCAGCATAATTAGGGCTATTTTTTCCATCTCAGTGTGGAAAGCCAGGCCAGTATCCCTGATTATAAATACAGAAGTGAGGGGAGAACAGACCTGTGTATAATCTGGGATGGAAATGTATCAAGGCTTTCTACCCACCATGCTACACACATTGCTTTGCTCAGACCCAGTTACATGGCCTGACTGCCCAGAAGTCTGTGAGTGATGCTACCAGGTCCAACAACTGGCTGGACAGTGAGAAATGACCATTGGCCACGGGAAGGGGCTGGAGTCACGTCCTTTGTTGACAGCATGTTACTGAGGAGTCCCCACTCTCCAGCAGGTCTTGGAGCAACTGAGCTGAGGCCATGTTTGCTATAGTGTTACAGCCTGAAAGCAACTTCCCAGAGTTGGCGATGGAGCATATGATGAGCTCCAGGGCTGGTCGTTGCATGTGATTTTTCACCCTGTCTGTTCAATCAGCAAAGCAGAGCAGCCTTGAAATGCTATGAATAAATATTTGAAGTTTCTGGGTTTCTCATAACTCCATTTTTCTTCTAGGGATTAAATGGGAACCAGATGAGAATGGAGTCATTGCCTTTGACTGCAGGAACCGAAAATGGTAGGAAATGGTCAAACCTCTTAGTTGTATTTTAAAGAGAGAACCCGTGAAGAGGTTCGTTTTTACTTCATTTTTACTTAATTTTCCCCTGACCTAGGTACATCCAGGCAGCGACTTCTCCAAAAGACGTGGTCATTTTAGTGGACGTCAGTGGCAGCATGAAAGGACTCCGTCTCACTATTGCAAAGCAAACCGTCTCATCTATTCTGGATACGCTGGGGGATGATGACTTTTTCAACATAATTGCTGTGAGTGCAGCTGTTTTGTGCTTTCTCTGCCCTTTGGGTTCATCTGATCTTTTAGCAGCAACTGGTTCACATTCTCATTGCTTTTGTACACACATCCCATCCGAAATGAGGACCAGTTAATGCCATGGGGGTTCACTGAATCAGGATGTTGGAATGGCTTTCAAAGTCTGGGAGAACAGTGGAGCACATTTCCTCTCTGTACCTAGCACTTGGGCGTTGCCATCTGGCAGACTAGCACCAGATTTGGTTTTCCTGGGAGCCAACCTTTTCGGAACCTTGGGGAATTAGACCTTGCAAGATGTTCCTTAAGTGGCTCATGCAAACTAACTTTGAGCTAGATGTCTGATGACAATGATAGTAATAATAATCATGATGATAAAGCAGCTAAACTGTGGAGAGCTGTCTAAGTCTCACAGAACACTTGATCTCAGCTTCAGAAACAAAAGTGGCATTTATTAAGTGCCTACTGAATGCCATTTGCTTACTCTTTGTATTTGCATCTCTTGGTTCCTCACAGCCACTCTAGGAGGTAGGTAGGTGGTTTTGACATTTTCTCAGATGCGGCTGCTGGGGTTGAGAGGGTCAGTGACTTGCCTGAGGTCCTAGAGCAGGGAGGCGGGAGACCCAAGACCGAAGTAGGGCGGTAACATGCTTCTTGGAAAGGAACAGCAATTTCTGGTTTCCATCTCCAGTTGTTTTTCCTCTTCTCCCCGGTGTGATGCCCCTCCTACTCTTTCCCCAAAGATTATAGCCACAACGAGACTGCTTCTTTTCCCTGAGAACTTAACTGGGTACTCCTGCCTGGTGGTCAGCTGTGCTTTGCCTCATCACCTTGACCTAGGACGCCGAGTGGCTGCAGCAGGCAGTCGAGGCAGCGTGCAAGGGGACAGAGTTTGGGCTTTGGGGTAGGGACTTAGTTTTGAACCCTAGTTCTGTCACATATCTAGCTGCACATCTCGGGGCAAACCATATGAGTCTGAGCCATCAGCCCACCAGCTGAAGCTGGAGTAATCACCCACAGAGTTGCTACCAGGATTACCTGAGCCCAGGCACAGGAGGCCCACACCAAGGGCAGGATGTGAAGGAAGGGGTGTCATTTGAAGAGCCTCTCAGACAGGCTCCCAAGCCTGCAGTCTGTGTGGCTTCCCAGGTTCCTGAGCAGAGTGTGTCATCAAGATACCCTCTATCTGGGCAGTCTGCATGGGCACAACACCTACTTTTACTTGCTAGGCAAAGCCTTCCTTTACATGCTAGGGAAGGGCATGGGTGTCTAAACAACATTGGGTTTATATTGCGTTGGGATTGCTTGAATTAGTGTCCTGCCTCCGTGTTTCTGATGAGACTGAGCAAGACGGCACAGCTGTGGGCCACCATGATTTATAGCTTCCGATTTTAAAAACCCCTAAAGAAGAAAAGAAGAGAACGAGAACAAGAAATTCCATGGGAGCAAGGGTTAGCCTTGTTTATTTATTCGACTAGACCCAGTGCCTGGGACAGTGCCTGGTAAAGAGTAAGAGTTGAAGTATGTGTTGAAAGAATAATCCCTACAGCCTCCTTGCCCACTCCTCCTAAGTGTCTGATGGGGTTGATGTCGTTGCGGCTTCACCCCAGGCATGTGCCACGCAGCGTGGAGACAGAGGCACCATGACGTAGAAACCACCAGCTTGAGGTCCTGGAGCCAGAAAAAAAATGGCCCAGTAAGAACTCGGAAGCTGTCTGGCTTTGCCTCATTCTGCTTCGTGAGCCGAAGTGAAGAGACTGGTTGAGCTGCTCCTCGGTCTTGCTGTGAAACCGGTTGGCCCCAGGGCACGGTTCTTTCAGGGGGAGACTTTGAGACAGAACTTTGGGTTTCTAAATCAGGCCAAGTTACTCCAGTTACCAGTCTCCTTGTGGATATGTAAATGTATCTTGATCCCCCCACACATCCTGAAGCCTTTACAGATAAGAAGCGGCTAATTTGGGACTATCTTTCTTATTAATCTTTAATTACTCATTACAGAAGTATCAGAAATTAGCATAATAAGAAGTGCTAACTAATTACATCATGGATCCTTTATCAGTCAGGATTTATTGTTATGTTAACAAAACCAATCGATTGAAATAATCTCTGTAAGTTCATTAAGATATACAAACGGTGTCAACTCAATAATGAAGACAGAGCGATTAAGATAATTAAAAGTAGGGGCACCTGGGTGGCACAGCGGTTAAGCGGCTGCCTTCGGCTCAGGGCATGATCCCGGAGTTCTGGGATCGAGCCCCACATCAGGCTCCTCCGCTATGAGCCTGCTTCTTCCTCTCCCTCTCCCCCTGCTTGTGTTCCCTCTCTCCCTGGCTGTTTCTATCTCTGTCGAATAAATAAATAAAATCTTTAAAAAAAAAAGATAATTAAAAGTAGACATGCTAGTTATTTTGGAATAGTTAAGGGAAAAAAAGTATTTTTTTTACCTCAAATTGTCCCCTTATATAAAGAAACCCATTAGAGGTCCCATTACCCCGTGCTGTACATCTGTTAGTTTCCAACATAAATGATCAGCTTCGAGACTATTTACATAATTATTTTGACGAATAGAAGGATATTCTGAACTTTTTTATTTGAAGACTTTATAGTAAAATCGTGAATTCTGTCCCCCTAATGGGTAAGAGAATGGATCAAATTTGTTCGCGAATTTATATTGAAAGCCCGAGGCGATAAAAGGAACCACTAATTAAGAGTAACTTTTACACCTTGATTGTTTTATTATAGGCAACGTACGTGAAAATTTTAAACAATTCCGAAAGGTTCCCCTTCTCTTGCTGTTTGCCACTTATTGTTCCAAGTTTTTCCATGTATATGAACATACGTAATTTTTCCACAGCGATAGAATCCTCTTTTCCAGACTATTCAGGAACTTGCTTCTATACTCGTATCATAAGCAAGTGTATTTGAAGAGCAGAGCATTTCATCATCTGTAGTTGACATTAATTATTTAAGCAGTCCTCCTTTGCTGGGCGTCATGCTGTTATGGGTCTCTTCCTCTTGAGAGTGCCGCAGAGAATGGACTTGGGCATGTATTTTTGTAGGGTTGGATGTGCTTCTATTGAATAGTATCTAGAAGTGAAATTGCTGCCCCAGCGGGTATGCACATACTTAGGTATTATGAGAATGTCTGTTAAGTAGGATGTTATAGTGTTTACACACTTAGAAAGTGTATGGGCATCCTTTGGAGATGTGGCCACTTTGGGACCAGACCACTGAAATTTAGGGGGGACTGTGATAAAGTAAGACAAATGAAGTGTTTGGCTTCCCAGTGCTTATAAAAGTTATGTCTGCATTATATTATAGTCTGTAGGTGTGCAATAGCATTATGTCTAAAAAACAATGTATGTACCTTAACTTAAAAATACTTCATTGCTAAAAAAAATGCTAACCATCATCTGAGCTTTCAGTGATGATCCCCGAGCACCCTAACAAATATAATAATGAAAAAGTTTGAAATATTGTAAGAATTACCAAAATGTGACAGGGACACAAAGTCAGCAAACTCGGTTGAAAAACTGATGCTGATAGACTTGCTCTGCAGGGGGTTGCCAGAAACCTTTAAAAAGTAACCTTGTAAAAAAAAAAAAAAAAAGCCAAACAGTATCTTGGAAGCACAATGGAACAAGGTATGCCTGTATTCGTCAGCTCCATCTGCTCTCACAGAATCCCAGAAACTGGGTGGCTGACACACAGAAATGTATTTTCTTACAGTTGTAGAGGCCGCAAAGTCCAAGATCGAGGTCCAGTAGGGTTTGGTTTCTGTGAGGATTCCCTTTCTGACTTGTAGACAGCCCCCTTCTCGCTGTGTGTGCTCTTGGAGAAAGAGAAAGAAAAAGCAAGCTCTAGTCTTGTCTCCTCTTATGCAAATGCTAATCCCATCATGGGGCGGACCTAGCCCAATCACCTCCCCAAGGGCCTATCTCCAAATACCGCCTCACTGTGGGATAAGGCTTCAGCATGAAGTTGGGGGGATGGAGTGGACACAAACATTCAGTCCATGACACCTATACTTCGAGGGTTCTAAATAGTGGATTGCTAATTGGTGAATCTCAATGTGTATTCCCTGGAATTGTCTCTCCTTGCCACATCGTGGTGGTGCTTTTTTTTTTTTTTTCCTCCGTTACCTTCTATTCCTACACTGGCCACATTGCTCTAGTAATATAGTGTATGTAGGTTTTCCCGTCTATTTAAAATGGTTACTTGCCTCCGTCTAGAGGGAGACCCCGCTGCAGGCTCTTGTAAGTGCAGAGGGCTGGGAGGTCTCAAGCTCCATCCAGAATGCCCTGCAAATCTGTTTGAGTGTATTGTTCTTGTCCGCTGGATTCCATTTACGGGAGAGGACATAATCTTTTCACCCTTCATTACACTGTCAGCTTTCTCCTGCTGGCTGGGTAGATGTGTGAGAAGACATTTCAGAGTTGTAGGGAGAAAGTAAAGAATACATTCTTGTTTTTCCATGGCCGAAGCCCTTGTGAGTTAGAGGTATTTATTTATATAAATGTACTTCATCATTGCCCCCTGGATTTCAGGGCCCCATTAGGGAGGGGAGGAGGGAGGGTAAATAGTGGAAACACCTTTCCTTGGCCATTTCAGTCATGTTTGCTTGTTTGTATGAAGCTCAGTGGCTAAATGCATCTTATAGATTATACTGAAAAACTTCCAATTCAGGTCTTTCCAGAGAATAAACATGAAACGATAATGTTAAAAACTGTTTTAGCTTTCATGGGCAGGGTATTGCAAAATCTAAGACTGATGAACTAAATGATCGAATTATAGAAGAATAGAAGAAATATGAGAGTGATTTTGTGCAGCCGAAGTTAAAATTTAAGGTCAACCCACTGGTACATGAAGCGAGATGTCACTGACAAGAGAAAAGGCATATTTTTCTGATTTGCTTTGAAGTCTAACTATAAGCCATGCATTAAATTAACAATATTATCATAAAAATGAGGGTGCTAATTCTGTCCAATGCTGAAATTTGAAAAATGATTTTACAGAAGCCTAAGCCAGGCATTAAATGAACACAGTATTAACTGGACTGATATTGTTAAATCAATTTAAATGCCTCCTTCAGCCTGTGTTTGTGCAGAGCTGAATAGAGAAGAGCATCATTTGTTAGTTCAACCCAGAACTTTCTGGTGCCCTGGTTTTAATTTGCAGGATTTTCTTTAGAACCGTTTCTCCAGTGCTTTGTCTGCTATGGATTTGCTTTTTAAAGTAATCAATTCCGTATTAAAAGTATGAGGATGGTATTTTCTTGCAGTGCTCATTTGTCCTGTGCTACTAATTACGTCCAGTCATGTTTCAGATCATACAAGAAGCTTTAGTAATGCAGACGGTCCTGGGATGCCTATGTTGGTGAGAATATTGTGGGCTCGTCTGCTTCCTTACGTAAGCCCTACACATTTTCATTCTAAAGGTTGTTTAATCAAAAGCGCACCGATAAAACCATATAAATATTTAATGGAGTTCCAGTAATTCTACATCACTTTCTTGCATTGCATGAGTGTGCCAGCATTTTAATTCTATGTGTGTGTGTGTTTTTGTTTTTGTTTTTGGAACTTAGGATTCTCTAAAACGCACCCATTTACTCCATTTGCTTTTTGTTTATCTATTTTTTGAAAGGGGTGGAGATTCTCTTTTTTTCTTTTTTGTTTTTTCTTCTGTGTCAATTTTTTTTGTCTAGGCTTTGTCTCTCTTCTTTTCCCTCTGTAATCTTCTCTGTAACTTTGCTTTTCATTTCTTTGTTCTGATTACTCATTTAACAAATTCTGTTCAGTGCCAAGAATTAAGTATTGTACTAGGACTGACTTTGTCAATAAGGAAGACAGGTTGTCCCTCACTGTGGACCTTGAGGTTTTGTGTGTGTGAGTGTTGGGTGTGGGGACAAGCAGGAAGCAGGTGTTCATAGCAGAGGGGGGGCAGGGAGGGCAAGTAACCAGCCGGGGACCCAGCGATGGCTTCTTGGAAAAAGTGATGACTCAAGGAACACCAAGGTAGGGGGGCATCTATGGGAGGAAGGTGCTATTTGCAGGTGGTAGTCACTCTTCCCCCACCCCTAGGAAGTACAGGCCTGGTGGGATCAACTGAAAGGAGTTCGTTGCCTGGACATATTGGTGTTGGGAGTGAATGTGGGAGGTGGAGTGGATGTGGAGGTGGCTGATGACAAAAAGAATGGGGCTGGATTGAGAGAGGCAGGCCAGACCCAGCAAGTCTGGTCAGCCATATGGAAAAATTGGGACTTCATCTAGAGGCAGTGGAAGACATGGAGGGTCAGCTGCAGGGTGACGTGTGGGGATGCCCCCCTAAAGTTTCTCCCTTCTTAGTTAGGTCTCCCCTCATCCTCTTTCTTAGGCAACCAATGGTCTTCTGTTAGGCCTAAAACCTCCATTGCTTTCATCCTCAAGTCCAGCTTCCAACAGGAAGTAGGGTTGAGTTCTCACCATCATCCAGAACCCAGAGTCAGCTGGTTTTCATTCTTGGGCTCTAGGCTTAGATTTACATGAGCCAACATGTGACACAATTCTATACCAAGGCCAAAGCTTATGTGAGCCTTGGTGGGCAAGCCCAGCCCGTTTATTCGTTGTGTTTAGATCCTTCTCCAGCACGTTCTGGCCATTCATTTAATGAAACTTAAAGCTTGGCCTTCCTATTTTCGCTCATCATTAAAATCCCATTGAAGATTTTGCTGTGTCCTTAGAGTGGTAGATGTAGGGAACGGTTACAGGGATTTCACAGAAGGAAGGAGAAAACAAATGGCAATATGTCCTTGCTGTCAGGGTACAGAGTTGTGTGGCTGACATGGGAGAAAGGGAGGACAGTTCCCAAGAGAAGAGAGGTGTGGGATGTAGTCCAGCCCCTGAAGAGGATCTTGGGTTTACCTCAAGCCTGTTTTTGTTTTTCGGATGGACCATGACAGCATCCTAGATGAGCACTTTATCATGAAAAGGGAAAACAGCTATTATCTTTAGATTTAATTAACATATTCTTTTAAGGCTAAAAGTAAGAAAAAGTGGGTCATGATCACTCTCCCATGATGGTCATGTGCAGACTTAGCCCGTGTTTGATGTCCCTGGACATAGCAGGTGCTTAGTTGATATTCAGTGAGCAAACAAAGGACCAAAGGGCTCCATGGCAGATGCCTTCCTGGGAAGGGATTTGGCAGTAAGCTGGCTGCACTGTCTTGGCTCCATGTCTGCCGAAACCCTGGTCACTGAGAGGGTTCAGAGTGCGGCACGGCGGGGGGCGGTGTATAGCTGCGCACCCTGGTGGTTTCTGTCCTGGGTATTTAGACAGTCTCATGTGCCCACTGGTGTAACACTTCTATCCAATGATGGCAGAGTCCGAGCTCTCCAGCGGAGATCAGGGGCACGTGACCCTCTCCTCCCCACCCCCTGCCTACTTAGCAAATGCGAGCTCCAGGTGGAGGGCGTGTGCTTGGTCTTTCTCGGTGGCACACCTGACCCTTATATATGTATTTTCTTCCTTCCTTGTACATGTGCATCCAGATGCCTTCTTTCTCTTTCTTATATGCCGAGTTCTGTGTTGACTCTTCACCGAATTACCTCATTTCATCCTCACAGTGACTTCATGAGAGAAGTTTAGTTACAATTCTCATTTCCTCAACACAAACCCTGAGACTCAGAGAGGAGTGGAGAGGCCTTGGCCAAGGTCA
>NC_048221.1:22293894-22332133 GCF_002007445.2 Ailuropoda melanoleuca
CACCCTGGTGGTTTCTGTCCTGGGTATTTAGACAGTCTCATGTGCCCACTGGTGTAACACTTCTATCCAATGATGGCAGAGTCCGAGCTCTCCAGCGGAGATCAGGGGCACGTGACCCTCTCCTCCCCACCCCCTGCCTACTTAGCAAATGCGAGCTCCAGGTGGAGGGCGTGTGCTTGGTCTTTCTCGGTGGCACACCTGACCCTTATATATGTATTTTCTTCCTTCCTTGTACATGTGCATCCAGATGCCTTCTTTCTCTTTCTTATATGCCGAGTTCTGTGTTGACTCTTCACCGAATTACCTCATTTCATCCTCACAGTGACTTCATGAGAGAAGTTTAGTTACAATTCTCATTTCCTCAACACAAACCCTGAGACTCAGAGAGGAGTGGAGAGGCCTTGGCCAAGGTCAGCCAGCTGGTGTGTGGCAGAGCCAGGATTTGAACCCTGTCTGCCTGTCTGCTTCCATGGCTTTAGCTCTACTGTTCTACCCTTGTGTGAGTCAGAAGAGGAGAGCCAGCCAGGAAGGAGAAAAGGAGAAGGTGACCTGTGGCAGTCCCAGCCCTTTAAGGGGTGAAAGTTCTTTGCCCATCTTCTTTCCAAGTGGTTGGTGGCTGGCCTGACCATCTCCAGGGCTGCCTGGGCCCTCTCCTGTCCTGCTAGGAGATTCTTCCCATTTCCCAAAAATTTACAGGAAGGACTACCCACTTTGGGGCACAGAGGGAGATGGCCGAGTGCCTCTCTATGGTTCAATCCTCGTAGTAAGAGGCAGCAAAAGCAGACGGTGGAAGAAAACTCCACCTGGCCAGCCATGATGGTGTGCACTGCATCTTTTTCTTCTGTAGACTACTGATTCTGCTTGTTTAAGTAGGGATGAAGGAGAGCTGTTTATTGGGCCGCGGCGTCTTCGGGCTGGAGGGAACCAGATCTTCAGTTGTGAATTGATAATGGCCATCGCACATCATCGTTTCACAAAGTAGAAATCTAGGGAACGTCCATTAAAATATAGAAACTGGAAGGTTTCCAGATGGAGAGCTGCTGGGGGCTTGGCAACAGTTTCACATTGGGGGTGCCCTTGGTGTCCCCCTAGGGAGGAGCACCGGGTAGCATGGTGAGCACGCACAGCCAATGGGCTCCTTGGCACAGCTGCCTGCTGTGCCTCGTTCCCTCACATGGACGGCTGAGCCCAGCCCCCTTCGGTGATACAGACCAGATTGCGCAGCATAGCTTTATCCTGATGCATTCAAGGGAAATTAGTCAGCTGCAAGCTTGGATGGTGCCGCTAACAAGCTGGCCGGAATTCAGAAGAGCAGATTCCTCTGCTGCGGCCACGGCTCACACGGTGACGGGGAGCGCGGTTTTGATTACCGCACACGTTCGTCCCTGATGAGGGCAAGAACATCTTGGTCTTCTTTACTTTCCAGCCCCCTCTGCAGCACCCCATGTGTACAGGCCTTCACACCAGCAAAGCAACTTCCAGTCTGTTGCCTCATTGGAGCCTCACAGGAGCCCATGGAGGATAAACGGGGGATGAATTAGCACCTTCTTGTGCAGAAGAATCCAGGACCTGAGGTTCAGTGACTTTCCCGAGGCTGCACAAGGAGTATACGGCAGAGGTAGAACGTGGACCCAAGTGTCCTGACTCTCACCTCAGATTACACAACCCCAGGAATCAATACTGATAGTGTGTACTAGGCAGAATGTAGATAAAGTTCAAAATTTTCCTGGCAAATGGAATCGGGACGTTTGGGAGTGCGAGGCACAGAAAGACTGAATAAAGGCTGCTTCAGCATCTCAGCGTCTCATGATCTCACGGAGCATGGAGCAGGGCAGCTGCAGGTTTGGTACGATGCTTGAGCAGTGCCATCAAAGACTCACACTAGCCCCATCTTCCTGAGATTTGCTCTCCATTCTTAATCTTGTCACCTCATGGTTGCAAAACGGCTGCTGCAGCTGTGCAATGCATCCCAAGTGGGAAGGAAGGTAGTGAGTAGAGAAGAGTTTTCCTTTATTTTTTTATTTTTATTTAATTATTTATTTTTTTAGATTTTATTTATTTATTTGACAGAGAGAGACAGCCAGCGAGAGAGGGAGCACAAGCAGGGGGAGCGGGAGAGGAAGAAGCAGGCTTCTAGCAGAGAAGCCTGATGCTGGGCTCGATCCCAGAACGCTGGGATCACGCCCTGAGCCGAAGGCAGACACTTAACGACTGCACCACCGAGGTGCCCCTAGAGTTTTCCTTTAATGGCAAGAAAAAAAAATCACTGAAACTTATGTTTTGTTGGCTGGGAATGCGTCACATGACCACATCTAGCTTCAAGACAGGGTAGGAAAGCACACAGCCAGCAGAGGAGGACGGGATGGCTGTGATTGGCTAAGACTGATTATGCTTCTGGCTTTGGGAATGGGCATCTTGTCACTGTTGACCCACTCCGTGAGCAAGGGAGGTGGAGGGCAGGGGAATGACTGCTTTTTTCAGCGCTTCCAGTGTCAGTCCAACATGGACCGAGAACATTGGAAAAGTTCTTCTTCAGGTTGGACTGTGAAGTGCTTCCTGAATCCTGAGATGAGGTTCCATTTGTTGACAGAAAGTAATTCTTCCATTTGTCAATAGCTAATTTCAAAATCATGTAAATGTGTATGTCCTCCGTGCCTCTTCAGAGAAGATCTGAGCTCTATGACCATGGAGCTGTAATTTTTTCAAATGCTCTGCATGACTAAGAACAAAGATTAAAGAGGGAGCAAAAGTCAGACCGATGAGAAGCACAGAGGCTTTGAGCGCCAGAGAGGAGAAATTGGGGGCTTTGAGGGCCTGAGATCATGGGCTGTGAGGTCAGACTGCCTGGATTTGAATCTGGACTCCACCCCTTGCAGACTCCCCAGTGACTTTGGGCAAGTTGATCATCCTTGCTCTGCCTTGGTTTCCCCATCTGTAAAGGGGGTGTGGTTGGAAGGGCTGACCACATGAGGTTGAGGTATGCCGTGAATGAAAACTAGCTTGTGCCTAGATGAAGTGACTGCTCCGTAACAGTGAGCTGCCGATGTCATTATTATCACTGCTTCTGCCTGTTTAGCAAGCACTTGGGCACCGAAACAGGATGTGTCTCTGTTGCTGTTGGAGCAGCTGTGTGACTGGCCCTCTTCAGTCTGTCCCTGCAGTGTGTCCGGAACAGTGGGCCCATGCTCATCCCTTCATTCACTTGCTTCCCTGTGCATAGCCCTCCATGGTCCTCACTGTTGACACACTTAAAGTCTGAACTCCTTAGCCAGACTTTGCTTGAGAGCTGGAACTGTGAGAGATGGTTCTGGTTCCTTTTCTCTGGAGCTCTGGGCTGGATTTCGGTAGCTGGAATGGAAATATGATGATACTCATTGAACACATTGTTCTTGGGCACCGACTGTGGGCCCGGCCCTGTGCTTGTCACAGAGAACACACTAGGAACCAATATGGAGCCTGACAATGTGGGCCCACCTGTGGGCAGGGATCCAGGCACCAGGCTGTAAGAACTTGGGAGTTTACAGGAAGGGAACAGCAGCTACACAGAGGCTGCTTCCCAGATGAGGCAGGAATGAGCTTACCCAGCTGATGAACAGGAGTCAGCTGGGAGATACCAGAGTAAGAGCTCCAGGTAGAGGGCCCTGTGTGGGAGGAGAAGATGGGATATCTCAGAGGACAGGAAGGGAATTAGGGCTGGATAGTGCCAAGTTTCTGGGGAAGGCTAATGGATGAGTGAAGTTGGAAAGGTCAACAGGGCCAAGTGGCCAGAGCCCTGCCACACTCTGGGAAGGTTTATCTGCAGAGCATTGGAAACTGTGAATGGGTTGGCAGGAAGTGACATGACCTGTTTTGTGTTTTAGAAGGACCCCGCCTAGCCACAGTGCAAAGAATCATGCTTAAATTTCCACTTCCTAGTTGTGAGATTTGGACAAAAACAAGTTGTCATATTCTGGGTATTCTGGGATAAAAAGTAATGGAAAGGCTGGCATTGGCCTGTGTGGAAGGTGGTACCACTGCTCGTGAGCACTGCTCTGACCAAAAACCACAGAGCCTCCCAGAGTGATGGGGTAACATTGAGGCTTCTCCTTTCCTCCATTCTTTTGTCACTCGTGTGTGACCCAGGCACAGGTCCTTGGGCTCCAGAAAACCAAGACACAAGCTGGAGCTATAGTCAGCTAAGTCTGGGATGCTCTTTAGATCCCACCTGGATCATGCACTGTCAGCCATGGCCACGGAGCCCCAGTGTTTGGAGCCACACCTGAAGGATTGTCAGTTAACCGTGTATACCCTCAACACTGCCATAGACCAGCACATGCTCTAGAACTTTCTCCCTCAAAAGAGAAGAATACCTGACACTTCGGCACAATGTTATATAGGGGCACCAAGTGAGAAAGTCACGTATGTGAATGAACTGAGCCTGTAGTTATGTTGTTTTTTTGTTTGCATGTATCCTTAAATCTGGTACCCCTCAAATGACTAATGAAGTGTGTCCTCTTGGCCGTTTCATCTCTTTTCAGTATAATGAGGAGCTTCACTACGTGGAACCTTGCCTGAATGGGACGTTGGTGCAAGCCGACAGGACCAACAAGGAGGTAGGGCCTGCAGCTGGGCAGGTGCATCATGGGTCATGGCACAGCCTCATCTCCCCACAGAGCTTGCTGACAGTAACTCTGTCCTAATTTTTAGAAACTCATCAAAGTATTGGCCTTTCATTGAGGGCCTTGGAACACCAGTGCACAGAACATTTATGAAGAGGCACAAATAAAATCACGGCAATAAAATAATAACATTGAGTTCAGAAGCTCAGTAGTTCCAATTGCATCGGTTTACTTTTTCCTTGTTCTGTGCACATCCTGTGTTGTGTTTGATACCTGCGTTGACACCACTGGAAGAATATGGCTTTTGCTGAGTTTTCCGAGAAAATTGAAACTACTTGCTAAATCTCTGGTTGCTCTTACTATAATTGATTAAATAATTGTTGGGGTAGCTATTGGGGGAACTTGTCTCCCAGGTTAGAAGGTAAGCTTTATGAGGATAGGGCTGATATCTGCTCGCTGCTGTATATTCAATGCTCTGAGCATTGCCTGCTACATAAATATCATGGAACAAAAGGAAGATGCATTAAGGGAGGACCTTAGGAAGTGGGGTAGAAGTTGTCCTTCTAGTTGGAGCATTCTAGGAAAATTCCCAGAATAGATTTCAATAAAATAAATCCTGTTTCCTCTTGGCCATATTTATTTTTATTTTTTATTATTATTTTTTTAGAGAGATAAAGAGAGAGAGAGCACACAAATAGGGGGGAAGGGCCGAAGGAGAAGGGAGAGAGAGAACATCTTTTTTTTTTTTTTTTAAAGATTTTATTTATTTTTTCGACAGAGAGAGAGACAGCCAGCGAGAGAGGGAACACAAGCAGGGGGTGGGAGAGGAAGAAGCAGGCTCATAGCAGAAGAGCCTGATGTGGGGCTCAATCCCGCAACGCCGGGATCACGCCCTGAGCCGAAGGCAGACGTTTAACCGCTGTGCCACCCAGGCGCCCCCAGAGAGAGAACATCTTAAGCAGGCTCCATGCTCAGTGCAGAGCCCGAAGTGGGGCTCGATGTCACGACCCTGAGATCGTGACCTTTGCTGAGATCAAGAGTTGGACACTTAACTGACTGAGCCACCCAGACACCCCTTCCCTTAGCCATCTTTTAATCTGTCAGTACAAAGCATTGCAGCTACCACCATACCACCCCCTACGTGGTCGGGTAACAATTTAGGTCGAGGGTTTAGCTGTGGCTGCAGCAACATCACACCTCTGGGGACACATCACTGCCATTCCTCATTTTGTTTTGTTGTATCTGCCATGTGGCGCTGCTCCTCCCCTGGGGAGCAGACTCCTGTGAGGTGGCTGAGGGCAGTGGCAAGGCAGGTTTCTGTGAGGCACTGTGCCTTGCTGGGGAGACCCTCCCTGGCTCAAAGGGGCAGGGAGTGGCATGGGTACTATCTTAGGTGCAAGTGGTAGAAGCAGTTTGTTGGGCATCTCTGAGGGAGGGAACAACAGAGGATTAGGAGAAACTTATTCCAGTTAGGATACAGAGTGAGCAGGAAAAATTATACCGGAGTTAATATCCAAGCTTCAATATGAGGGGGAAAAACACCATAATATGTTTGGAGAGAGAAAGAAGTACATTGTAGTTCAAAGAGCAAGTGTATCAAGGGAATGTTTGTTCATGGTCATTTTATAGGGTAAGGTAGGAAAGAATGACTTAGACCTCCATTTATCTTTCTAAATAATTTTAAATTATTTAAAATTTGTCGCTGTATTTCCCTAGAGACCTTCCCCTTGTTTGACCATTGCCTGGGTCTGGATTCCACCCCCTTCCCAATATGGCAACATTTAAATATCCTCCAGAGCGTCAGATAGATGTCCAGTGATGGTGCCTGCAACATTAAATAGAAAAGAGGCTTCAAATGATCAAGACCTCCCTTCAGGTTGCTTCCCAAATAAACAAGGAACAGTGTGATATTTGGATATCTGAGGTCTCAGGAAGGAGAAAAATTGTCAGAGAAAGTGGGATGAGCATTTATTTAACATTATCTTTGAAAATGTATGGATATGGAAGACTGGAGTGGTTTTGAATATAACAATTTATCTGGACATCTGATTCCGCCAATACACAAGTATAGGAAGACTCTGCAAGGTGAGCTGTCTCCACCTAAAGATACAGAGCTGAGTTCCCTGGGCCTCCTTGTTGATTCCCACCATATGTCTGAATGGAGCACTCCAGAATCTCCCTTCCTGTACCTACGATAGGCAGAGACCAAAAATAATAATTTAAAAAAAATCTAAGAAAAACTTGTCCCTTCTAGCCAAACAACCAGGGAAGGAATAGCCTCATAACAGAAAACCTCTGCGACAATACCTTTCCTACTCCAGACAAACACCAGTGGAACAACCGTAGACCAACCCTCCACAGTTTCTGCAGGGCTGAATGTGAACTTGTCCTTTCACCTCACCCATACCCACTTGGCTCTTGTGCTACACCTCAACACAGAGACCGGTGGCTAACAAAAAGATTATACGATCCAGAGTCTCACAATATAAAACCTAAAAACACCCAGAATGCAATACAAAACCCCTTGTCATCCCCCAAGCCAGGAAAATCACAACATGAATGAGAAAAGACAATCAACAGAAGCCAGTATTGACATGAATCTGATGTTGAAATTATAAAATTGCCTCAACAAGCAATTAGGAATTCTCTTGAAACAAATGGAAAAAAATAGAAAATCTCAGCAAAGCAATAGAAGTTATTAAACAGAGCCTAATGGAAATTATAGAACTGGAAAATACAGTCACCAAAATAGAAAGCTCACTGGACCAGCTCAATAGTAGAGTGGAGATGATGGAAGATAAAATCAGCAAACAGCAGGACAGATCAATAGAAATTACCCAATTTGAACAACAGAGAGAAAATAGACTGGAACAAAATGAACAGGTTCTCGGACATGTGGGGTGATAACAGAAGAGCTAACATCCATATCACAGAAGTCCTAAGAGAGGAGAGGGAGAGCAGGACTAGATATATATTTGAGGACATATTGGCTGAAAACTTCCTAAAATTAGTGAAAGGCATAAACATACATATTCAAGAGGCTGTGCAGATTCCAAATAGGATCAACCCAAGTCACTCCATGGCAGGGCACATCATCAGCATAATTAGACAAGGGGGAAAATAATTTCATAGCAACAGAGAAAAAGGGCACATTGCTTAGACTACCAACTTGAATGACAACAGACTTCTCATATGAAATCATGGTGACCAGAAGAAAGTGGCAGAGCGTTTTTTAAGTATTGAAAGAAAACAACTGTCAATCCAAGATTCTGTATTCAGTGTAAATGTCTTTAATGAATGAAGGAGTTATAAAGACATGTTTAGATGAAGCAAAACTATACAAATTTTTTTACCAGCAAATCCACTTGTAAAAAATGGCTACAGAAGTCCTTTAAATAGAAAGAAAAAAAAAAAACAAAAAGACTTGAAACTTCAAAAAGGAAAGAATATTAGAATGGGTAAAAATAGGAGCAAGTATAATAGAGTATTCTAATTATCAGATTATTAAGTCATATTGATAGTTGAAGCAAAGATTATAGCATTATCTGATGTAAAGCCTACTGTTGCTGAGGAAACAAGGCAATTATATTTTAAAAGTATGGAGGGTAAAAGGACCTAATTAGAATAAGATTTCCACATCTTATTGGAGTGGCAAATGCTGATACCAGTAGACAGTGATAAATTCCATATTTATAGTATGACACCCAGAGCAACCATTAAGAAAACAATGAAAAGATGTATACAGGTATCTCCCACTTTCTGAAAGTTCACTCTATACCACTTTCCTTTTACAAAAGACCTGCATTAGTGTCTGTTTTTGCCACCTGAAAGATAGCTGAACAGGATTTTCACTTTTATGAGAAAAGGCAAAAAGCAAAAATAGCATCCAGCATTTGTTTTACAGTGAGCCATTGTTGAGGTGGGGTGCACCCTGAGCAGGGAGAGCAGCCCTGCCAAGCTCCTTCCCCAGGAACCAGACTCTGCAACATAGCATGAAGCCTCCATAGCTTTGAACTGTGTCTGTGAGCATCTGTGCTTTATCTCCATTTATTTTCTGCGTCACTTAGCAGGATATGTCCTAAGGTATCAGAAAAGCCTAAGAGAGATTATTTTTGGGTCTGGGAATGCACATTTTTCTATATAAATTACTGGTAATTGCTTCTTTGCTTTGTGTCATTTCTGTTTATGACAAGTTTCATAGAAATTCTCTACTTTCGGATAGTGGGGGGGGGAATGTACTTAACAAGTACTTTATAAGTATGTAAGAAATAAGACACAGAGGAAATGAACAGGAAAAAAAAAAGATAAATTGGCAGACTTAAGCCCTAACATATCACTAATTATCTTAAATGTAAATGGTCTGAGCATAGCAATTTAAAGACAGAGATTGATGGGCAGAAGATATGAACAGACACTTTTCCAATGAAGACATACAAATGGCTAACAGACACATGAAAAAATGTTTCAAAATCATTAGCCATCAGGGAAATTCAAATCAAACCACATTGAGATACCACCTTACGCCAGTTAGAATGGCAAAGATAGACAAGGCAAGAAACAACAATTGTTGGAGAGGATGTGGAGAAAGGGGATCCCTCCTACATTGTTGGTGGGAATGCAAGTTGGTACAGCCACTCTGGAAAACAGTGTGGAGGTCCCTTAAAAAGTTAAAAATTGAGCTACCCTGTGATCCAGCAATTGCACTACTGGGTATTTACCCCAAAGATACAGACGTAGTGAAGAGAAGGGCCATATGCACCCCAATGTTCATAGCAGCATTGTCCACAATAGCTAAATCGTGGAAGGAACCGAGATGCCCTTCAACAGGTGACTGAATTAAGAAGTTGTGGTCCATATATACAATGGAATATTACTCAGCTATCAGAAAGAACGAGTTCTCAACATTTGCTGCAACATGGACCGCACTGGAGGAGATAATGCTAAGTGAAATAAGTCAAGTGGAGAAAGACAATTATCATATGATTTCTCTCATCTATGGAACATAAGAACTAGGAAGATCAGTAAGAGAAGAAAGGGATAAAGAAAGGGGGGGTAATCAGAAGAGGGAATGAAGCATGAGAGACTACGGACTACGAGAAACAAACTAAGGGCTTCAGAGGGGAGGGGGTGGGGGAATGGGATAGACTGGTGATGGGTAGTAAGGAGGGCACGTATTGCATGGTGCACTGGGTGCACTGGCAACTAATGAATCATCGAACTTTACATCAGAAACCAGGGATGTACTATATGGTGACTAACATAATATAATAAAAAAACATTAAAAAAAAGGACAGAGATTGGCAAGTGGATTACAAAAAAAAAGAGTCTAACCATATGCTGACTACTAGAATTTCACTTGAAATACAATGACACAGATATGTCAAAAGTAAAAGGATGGGAAAAGATATACTATGCAAACTTTTTTTAAAATCAGGAGTGGCTCTATCAATATCAGATAAAGTCATCTTCAGAGCAAAGAAAATTACTATTACTAGAGACAAAGAAGGGCCATATGTAAGAATAAAAGAATCAATCCACCAGGAAGACATAGCAATGCTAAATGTGTTTGAACCAGACTACAGAGCTTCAAAATACATGAAGCAAAAACTAATAGAACTGAGAGTAGAAATAGATAAGCCTACAATTATAGTTGGGGACATGTACACTTCATAGTAACTACTAAAAAGAACGTCGGCAAGGTTAAAGAAGAACTGAACCACATCATCAGCTGATAAAATCTAAATAACATTTCTAGGACACTCTCCCCAACAACAGCAGAATACACATTCTTTTCAGGCGCTCATGGAACATTAACCAAGATAAAGAATATTCGGGGTCAAAATACAAACCTTACTAACTTAAACAGGGTTGTGAAATCGTGCAGAGCATGTTTTCTGTTGATAATGGAATCAAACTAGAAATCAATAACAGAAAGACTCCAAACATTTAGAAATTAAGTATACTTCTAAATAATGCAATTACAGAATCTCTTTCCAAGAGGAAGTCAGGAAGGAAATTTTAAAAATATTGAAGTGAGCGAAAATGAAAAGACAATATATCAAAATATGTGGGACAAAGCCATCATAGTGTTGAGATGGAAAGTTATAGCACTAAATGCTTACATTAAAAAGAAGAAATCCTCAAATTCATAATCTAACTTAGAAAAACGAGAGGAAAATAAACCCATAGCAAACAGAAGGAAGGAAGTAATAAAGAGCAGAAATCAGTTAAATTGAAGCAGGAAGTCACAGAGAAAAATCAATGGCACCAAATCCTGTTTCTTCCAAAAAATTTATTAATAAAACTAATAAATCTCTAGAAAGACTGACATAAATAAAAGGAGAAAAGCCACAAATCATCAACATCAGGCATGAAATGGAATATTACTACAAAACTGTAGTCATTAAAAGGATAATAAGGGAATATTACAATTTACACTCATAAATTTGACAACTTAGAAGAAATGAACCAAATCCTTAAAAACTATAAGCTACCAAAATCCAACCAAGATGAAATAGATAACCTGAAGAGTCCTATAAATATTAAAGACATCGAATTCATAATTCTAGAGCTCCAAAAAGAAATCTGTAATCCCAGATGGTTTCACTGGACAGTTCTACTAAACATTTAAAGAAGAATTAACATGAAATTTACAGAATCTCTTCCAGAAAAATAGAAGGGAAATCCCTCCAACTAATTTTATGAGACTAGTAGTTCCCTGATAAAGTAGACAAAAATAGTACAGAAGAAGAAACCTATAGTTACCTGGCGGGGGAGATACCATGATGAGAAAAAGAAACCTACTACTTATAACCCCCATGAAGGTCCTCATGAGGACCCTTACAGCAAGAGTCCTCAATAAAATTTTAGCACATGAAATCTAACTATATATATCTATTTCTACACCACAAGGTAGGATTTATTCCAGATCAGATATGCAAGGCTGGTTTAACATTGGTGTCGAATCAATCAATGGAATTCACCATATCAACAGGCTAAAGATGAAAAATCATATGATCATAACAATTAACTCAGAAAAAGCATTTGATAAAATTCAACACACATTCATGGTTAAAAAAAAAAAAAACCTCAGCAAAATAAGAACAGAGGTAACTTCCTCAAACTGGTAAAGACCATCTACAAAAACCTACAGCTAATATCAAACTTAATTGGGAACATGTAAGCATGTCCACACTCACCAGCCTTATTTAACATAGTGTTGTAAGTTTTAGCCACTGCAATAAAACCAGGAAAAGAAATAAATAGCATACAGTCCTGAAAAGAAGAAATTAAACTCTCCCTACTTTCAGATGATATGATTGTAGAAAATTCCCAAGACTCTACCAAAAAGCAAAACCTGAACTAATACCTGAGTTAGGCAAAGTCACATACACAAGATCAACATATAAAAACCCATCACATTTCTATATACTAACAACGGACACATGGAAACAGAAATTTAAAAACCAATACCATTTACAATTGCTCTGAAGAAATAAACTTAATAAAACATCTATAGGTTCTGTGTGATGAAAAATACAAAATGCTCCTGAAAGAAAGCAAAGAAAGCCTAAATAAACGGAAGGACTTAACCATGTTCATGGATGGAAAGACTCAACATAGTCGAGATGTTAATTCTTGTCTAATTGATCTGTAAGTTATGTGCGATTCCTTTCGATGCCAGCAAGGCTTTTGGTAGACATCGACAAAAGTATTCTAAAATTTACATAGGCACAGAGCCTGGAATAGTAAAACCATGTGAAAAGAAAGAATAAATGTAGGAGGAATCAACTTCCCTTATGTTAAGACCTGTTATATAGTTACAGTAATCAAGACAGTGTGCTATTGAAGGACGAGTAAAGCATACAGGTTTTGGATTAGAGGAAGGAACACAGAAATAGACCCACACAAGTAAGCCCAACTGATGTTTGACACAGGTGCAAAAATAATTCCGCGGAGGAAGAGTACCCTTTTCAACAAATGGTACTGCAGGAATTGAACATCGTAAACAAAAAACAAACAAAAAACTTAACCTTGATCAACCTCCCCACTTCAACAAAATTGACCTCGAATGTATCAAAGACTTATATGTGAAGTGGACAACTTTGACACTCTTTAAAAAAACATAGGAGACAATCTTTGGAATCTAGGGCTAAACAGAGTTCTTAGGCTTGATAGCAAAAGCACAGTGCATAAAAGGGAAATTTGGTAAAACAGATCTCATTAATATCAGGGGAAAAAAAACCCAAAAACCTTCTGCCATGTGAAAGACCCCGATGAAAGGATGAATAGATATGTGGCTTGCAAATATCTTCTCCCAAGTTATAGTTGCAAGCTTCATATCTGGTAAAGAATGAGTATATAGAGAATATATAAATAACTCAAACTCAGTAGTAAAAACAATCCGATTAGAAAATGGTCAAAAGACAGGAAGAGACGCTTTACCGAAGAGGGAAGGCAGATGGCAAGTAAGTACATGAAAAGATATTCAACATCCTTAGCTAGGGAAATGCAAATTAAAACCCCAGTGAGATATTACTACACCCCTATCAGAAAGGCTAGGATAAAAAAAAAGAATAAAAGAATAAAAGGACACCAAATGTTGATAAGGATGTGGAGAAACTGGGCTGATGGGAATGTAAAATGGGGTTGCCATTCTAGAAAACATTTGGTAGTTTCTTATAAAACCATACATGCAATTATTTTGTGTTCCAGCAATCACACTCTTGGGCATTTATCTCAGAGAAATGAAAACTTATGTTCACACAAAAACCTGTGTGCAAATGTTCATAGCAGCTTTGATTCATTGTAGCCCCAGACTGGAAACCACCCAGATATCCTTCAGGCAGTGAATGGTTAAACAAACTGTTATATCCATACCACAGAATGAGTCTTTGAATCTTTGGGGAATTATCTTGGGGGAAAAAAGAAGGCAATCCCGGAATAATATATACTGCATGATTTCATTCATATACTGTTCTTGAAATGACAAAATTATAGAAATAGAGAGTAGATTAGTGGTGGCCAGGGGTGAGGGGTGGGAATGGCGAGGATTGAGAGGTTATAGAAGGGCAGCTGGAGGGATCCTTGTGGTGGTGGAAGCATTCTGTAACTTGACTGCATCAGTGTCGATATCCCAGTCATGCTGTTGTCCTGTAGTTTTGCAAGATGGAATTGGAGAATGCTGGGTAAAGAATATGGTGTCTCTGTGTTATTCTGACAACTGCCTGTGGATCTATAATTACCTTAAAATGAGAGTTGAATTAAAAATAATCTGAAATCCATGAGGAAATATTTGAAAGGGACTTTATCAAATCAGTGTGAATCAAATTTAGGTTGCTTTAGTTATCTTTTAAAAAGTATGGACTGTGGTTCAGTTTCTGATAGCAAGAAGTCTCAGTGTTCTTACCTCATGGACTTTTTTTTTTTTTTAAAGATTTTGTTTAGTTAGTGGAGAGAGAGAGAGCAGGGGGAGGAGGAGAGGGAGAGGGGCAAGCAGACTCCACACTGAGCACCGAGACCACACGGGGCTCGATCTCAGGACCCTGAGATCATGACCTGAGCAGAAACCAAGTGTCAGATGCTTAACCAACTGAGCCATTCAGGTGCCCCTTCTTGGCCTTTTTATTTGGAAAATATCTCAGAAGACAAAGCATTTCTTTCTCATTGAAACATTGGGACATTTTAAAAACCAAGATGTGCTCCTTTGGCTATTTTGAGCCAATTTCCATGTTTATCATCAAATTGATGGAGGCCAGTGTACATTTAGGACTTGGTGTCATGTGATAAACAGTAGTGAATTCATAGAAAGCAAAATGAGAATTTACATCAGCTCACCTAAGTGCAAAGTCCCCAGGTGGAAAGACTATACCCATCACACCATAAACGTGATGTCAGGGGTCACCCCCTCTCCCCAGCTGCCCTCGCCCCCATTGTCTTTGCGGACTCTGATGGGTTCTGCTAGGCCAGATGCCCATTCTGGATCCATAACTGTATCTCCAGTGTGCAGAGCAGCCCAGCCAGCAGCCTGGGCCAGGTGTCTGTAAGGGTGGCCAGAAGGCAGGACTGTGTTGGAAGCGCTGCTTGGTATTCCAGAAGGGAAAGTCTCTGGGTAACCAGGCCAGTACCTATGAGGGAGAAGCCTGGTAGAAGCAGGCATGCATGAAGGAAGGAAGAGATGAGCCACCTGGGAGAGGATTCTGGCTGAAAATCAAATTTTCTTTTTTGTTTGTTTCAATAGAAGATCCACAAAACATTAAATACAAAAGCGTGAAGCTCATTACATTTTAATATAACTAGAACATTCTGAATTAGAGTGTGGGTGAAATGATCGAATTCCGGGGTTGGCCATCCTCATGAGTTTAGGCCAAATCCTCTGAAAGACAGCTTGGAAGCCATTTTCTCATGTTGTCCGTGAAATGAGGGACGGGGTATTGTAGCCTTCTGTATAAACCTGCATAGAACTGGCAGAGTGCATAGGGACGCTAGCCTTCCGTCCTCTGTGCTCAGTAATTCTGACTGCCGTGTGCCAGATCCTTTGGGATTCTTCATCCTTCACTCAAGATTATCCATGTGTATCCTGACAAGTTCTCATGACAGCCAGATAATGGAGATCCTTTCCTACCCACTCCTTTTCATCTCGTGACGGTTTCCCTGGTGGCCGCCGAAATGTTACTTCCAGTTAATGAAAGGGCTTCTGGAAAGTGACATCGGGGATGATTATGTCATGTACCTTTAGTTCAGCAATATCAAGCTCTGGTTTTATAATATTTCAGTGACCTCCCGAAAAATCAGAGCTGGATAATTTTAAGTAAAACAGTATTTGATAAAACTCATCTTAAAAACTTGAAAACAGGAGTAGGGGCATCTCAGTGAGTCATGAACTAGAAGAAAAGGTTAGGGTAAAAATGCTGGCCTCGATCAAACTAAATTGTCCTGGTTCAAAGATTTCCTGTGATTTTGCTTGAAATAGCTTATGACACATCATCCCTGAGCAAGTGATTTCCAGGTTCTAAGTTTTTGTTTTTGTCTTTTAAAGGTATTGTTTACTGTCTGGAGAGAATTTTACTTTGTTGCTTTATGTACCAGATAACTGACATTTTTTTTTTCTTTAAGGAGAAAGGAACCATGACAAATTGGGTGAGCCTGGCGCTCAAATATAGAATTCAAATGAGTAAACTCTTATCCTAATCTACTTCAGAACTTCTGAACCATTCATCAGACCTAAAAATGGACCTCCTGTGGTCTCTCTGGGGGGAGGGAGGAAGGAAAGTGATATGGTTTTTCTTGGTTTTATAATGAAGATGTTCTGAAGTCCACTGAATTTCATGGCTCTGTTTAAGATTCTTGTGTGAATATTTGTTGCAAAATCAACCAATCTTAGAAACCCACGTAACTCTCATCTTCCTTGACAGTTTTGATCTTTTCCTGTGGGATCAAGAGACATTGAACCTCTGTGAATTGACAAAAGTACACATCAGAGTTTCTGGGTTTTCCACAGTACTGTTTTTTTCTAGCCTGAGTTCTGTCAAAAGAGGCACCCTAGATTCTAAAATTTGCCACCCATGGCGTTATGGGTGTCCAGTGTACATGCCAATGATATGGAAGTAAGACGTACGTTATGAACTGCACATCACTGAGTGTTAGCTGCCCACACATTAAGAGAGAACAAACACCAACCCACTTTTATTCAACTCAAAACTAATAAAAGGTAGTAAGAATTACATTGCTTTTAAAATGTCATGAGTACTTTAAAAATAACTCACATAGAGAAAAATTTGGAACAACTTAAATGTAAATAAATTCTTCTAGATCCAATATAACTTCACACCATGCAACCTTAAACAAGAATAAGGTATGTTTATATATATTACCATGAAAAGGTAACAGGTGTATAATTAGACTAACTGTAGACGTGATGCTCTACAGCAGATTTCTAGAACTTACTCATCTTGCATAACTGAAACTTTATACCCATTGAATAGCAAATGTCTACACTGAGCCCTTTTGCAATCAGAAATAAAATATTTTTTAATAATTAATTTCTTATTCTTGAAATTAATGCAGATGTTTTACCAAGGAAAGGATTTCTGTAGGTCTATGAATACTAACCCAATTGTTTTCCCGTGGTTGTGAGATGTCCCATCTGCTAATTTCCAGTGTCCCTTCTGCTAATTTCCAGATAGGTTTTTCTGGAAAAAAACATCAGAACACGGACTGATTACTGCTTCTTAAGGGGAAGAGATAAAGCCATATTTTAAATCCATATCACCTTGCGGGTTTACATGAATTAGAGCACTGCTACTAATTTTCCAAATTCCTTGTGTAGTAGTTCTGCGGAGTTGAAGTTATCAAAGTGATGATCTAGGGACTGTTTCTAGAGGAAATGCATCCTAGAAATAATGCTCAACTATTTCCCCCTTTATATTTTATTATATAGTTATGTTTATTTGATAAAATTCACTTGTTTGAAAATAGGCAAACTACTACTCCATGGTTTGGGTTAAAACCATTAATGTAGTACAAAATTTTTTTTGTTACTCTCCACTGCTCCGTAGTGTGCTGATGGTGAGTCCCTTGTATGAGTCTAGATCAGGGGTCAGCAAGTGTCTTTTGTTAAGGGCCAGATAGTAAGTATTTTAGGCCTTGTGGGCCATGCGGGTTCTGCTGTATCTACTCAACTTCGACATTGTGGCATGAGAGTAGCCATAGGCAATACATAAATAAGGTGGGCAAGGCTGTGTGCCAATAAAACTTTATTTATAAAAATTGGCACGGGTTCATACGGCCCATGGGCTGTAGTTTGCTGATCGCTGGTCTAGACTGTGGACAAAACTAGAAGGAGAAGTCTGTTATTAAATAAAGAACCTACATTACAGTCAGGTTAAAGTCTTTCTGAAAGGGCCACATGGAAATTGGTATTTGAGAGCTGGAGTAGACCGTGTCACATTCCTTCACTCTTCTCATTTAACTTTTATGGTAAATGAAGGTTTGGGCAGATCCGAACCTTGGACTGATTTTTTGCTTTGAATGGACTAGCCAGTTCACTGATTCCTTATTTCCCAGTTCTATGTGAGCTGAGAACTCCTTAAGGGCAAGAAGACGCGGCTGTATGTTGTAAATAGTGGTGGATATAAAAAATAGTACCATCAATAATACAGTATTTTACAACTCAGAAGATACTTCTCAGTTGATTCTCATGGTTATTTCCATTGTTATTCCCAACTTGTGCATCTGGAGTCCTGGGCCCGATGCATACTGTCAGCTGAGCAGAGAAGAATGAGAGCCGGGGACGCAGAGATAGCGTGAATGACTTGTGCAGGTGCACGCAATCGGTGTGTGCAGAATCCCATCACTAGTACCCATCCGATGTTCCAGATACTGTCCTTCCACTCCCGTCACTATCTGAGCAGGTAGGGTCACTTCCTCACACGGCTCAACATTACTTCATTCTAGTCCAGTCTTGCCGTGAAGAGAAAGCCTGATTCAGATATAGGTTTTAAAAGAATGCCATTGACTACGATGTGTTGGGGGTGTCCCTGCAATGAGATGCCCTTACACCCTTTCAGTGTCCTCCCTCACGGAAAGCGCTGAACCACATGTCTATGAACGATAATCCAGACATTTGTCCACCATTTTTCTCTCTCCACGTGGGAGTCCGTTGAGGTGTTCTTTATCTTGAACTTCTCTGTGGCTGCACATGGCAGGTCTGCTGCAAGCTCTGTGTGTGTGTGTGTGTGTGTGCGCGCGCGCGTGTGTCTGGTCCTCTTGGTTCTACCACTCGGCTAAGGAGGTGACTGTTGAAGCAAAATGCTGTCCTGTGGTTGCTTGGTGGTGGTGAGCTAGTGGCTGTGCTCCTGCCATTTTCCCCAGTGCTTAGCCAGGAAACACTATGGAGACTACCTTTTATAAATTCTGCCTCTGGTGCCCATGCCTTGATTTACCCGGTGACAGCTGTCAGGCCCCAGCAGTCTTGCCCGCGTTTCATCTCAGCATGCCATCAAACACAGAGATGGCCCTCATCCCAAGGCTTCCTCTCTAGTGCCCAGTCTTGTTGTCTCAAGTTCCCTACAGATAAACAGTGATCAAACCCTGAGACTGCAGGGGGTAGTTTCCCAGATACGCTCAGATATCTTATCATAAATGTTCACACCTCATTCACCCAGAGAACACAGATCCATTCACTACTTAGACTACAGTGGGAGAGCAAAGCTACTTACCCTGTATGGGGCCCCTTCAACTCTCACAGACGTTGACTCTTACTTGACACACAGTTTTAACCAATTTGAGTATTAGCCAACACTGATGGGAAAGCAATTGAGTGAGGAGGGCAGGGCAACCAGAACTATCTGGAGACACTTTTCTCTCTCAGCATTCTCTGTCCTAGGCTCATGGGATAAGGGTAAACTCCCTATTAATAACTAGGAGACTTAGGTCCCCCTAGTATGAAGGGCCAGATAGTAAATATCTGCCCCACTGGGGCTGTTCCCATTGCCTCCTGTCAAGGTTTAATTGGTAAGAAGTATCCCAATGGATGATTGCATTATTACGTTTATCTGTCTGTCTATGCTCATCTCTTGTTGTTATGGCATTTTCCCCCAACCCCTATTCTCTGTTATCTCTCTCTCTCTCTCCCCCTCCCTCCTTCCGTCTTTCTTTCCTGATCTAGCCATGTTGAGATCCCTCTATTCTTGAGGCCATTGTGCACCCTCCGAAAACCAGGCCTTTACATAGGTTCTGTTTCCCCTGTCTGGGACATACTGCTTCTCTCCTCTCCTGCGCCCCGTTGCCCAGTGAACTGGTTTTCATCCTCTGATCCCAGATAAAATACCATTGCCTTTAGAACACCTTCCTTCCCACTCACGAGAGGGCTCAGTGCCTCTGTGGTTTCCACATGAGCTGTGTGGTGACCTGGCTTCTTTCTGCCCTCCCCACTGGCTGGGGCCTTCTGGGTGATGCCATGCCTCCTTCCCTGTTCCCAGCTCATCCAGCACAGGAACAGGCCGGCCCTAAAAGGGCACTGAAGGAAGGAAGGAACAAACGAGATCAAGTCAGCCTCTGGGTCAAAATCCTCTCACAGTCTCCTACGACAGCTAGAATGAGGGAGCACAGGCCTTGGAGGATCCCTGTCTGCCAGCCATCTGCACTCCCCCTGCCCTCTGGACATGCAGGGCCTCCTGTCCCTTTCTTTGCCTGCACTCCATCTCAGGCTCTTCCCACCAGCTCTTCCTCCTGGAAGAAGGAGACACGCTCCTTCGTTTCTGTTAGATCTCAGCCCAAAGGTCACCTTCCCTGACCCTCTCCTCCAGGCTCCTGTGCTCTAACTCTTGCAGCTCTTGTGACAGATATTTCTTTCTCTTTTATTTACTTGTCCATTTGCCTGTCTCTTACCTGCCTTTACCACAACCTGAAAATGTACTCTGTAACCTCTCATGCTCTGCATTTTATCTAAGAGCCGTGTCTCTTAGAAGGATCTTGGTCCCAAGAAAGCTGCTTGCATGTTACGAAGTATGTGAGTGAAGGGATAAAGGACTATAAATTTTCTCATCTGCTATAGTTTTTTGAGAGAGAGAGAGAGACAGCCAGCGAGAGAGGGAACACAAGCAGGGGGAGTGGGAGAGGAAGAAGCAGGCTCCCCGCAGAGGAGCCTGATGTGGGGCTTGATCCTAGGACTCCGGGATCACGCCCTGAGCCGAAGGCAGACGCTTAACCACTGAGCCACCCAGGCGCCCCTCATCTGCTATAGTTTAAAATGGAGCCTCTGGGGGTGGGGGGCTGGATGGCGTAGTCAGGTAAGTGTCTGACTCTTGGTTTTGGCTCAGGTCATGATCTTGGGGTCCTGGGACTGAGCTCCACATTGGGCTCTGCACTCAGCATGGAGTCTGCTTGGGACTTTCTCTTCCTCTGCACCTCTCCCCCTTCTCAAATAAATAAATAAATCTTTAAAAATAAAATAAATCGAGCCTTAAGTCTTTAGTAAAAGGAAAAACTTTAAGTAGGCAAACTGACTTTTGAAAATGGGAGCTGATAGCCTGATATTTGTGGACGGGGTGGGGGGAAACCAAAACCATTCAGGTACACAGGCAGACACTTGGGGCATCTGGAATTTGGGGAAAAGTGACCGCAATGTATGTATACCCAATAGTGTTACTGTGCGGCCTGGCGATTTGTCACTGGGATGAATTTAAATTACCCTCAGTGTCTCTATTTTAGAGAGAGGAGGTAATTTTAATGTCTGGTGGTTAAGTTCTGGGTGAACGTGGCTGTGGGTCCTGGCCACGGGACCAGCTGTGGGGCAGGGTGTCACCTCTGAAAGCCACCCTTCCCCAGCCACAGAATCAGAAGGTATCCTTCCTTCTTACACCTGTCACCTCAAATGGTTGACATTTAGGAAGAGCGTATGAAGGATAAACTGCACTTTCCAGAATGAACCACTTTTCCGAGCATCTCTCCTAGAGGAACGAGCCTTTTGCATCAGGTTATCACATGCATAATTGACCTCCAAGCCACCACCCTTTGACATTTCTAAGGGCAACATTCACTAAGCTAGAGTGTGCCATCCATATTTCACAAATATTTAATCATGATGGGAATTTTGCCTTAGAATGTGACACAGAAATAAGCCAACCCTTGGATGCTCAGTAAATATAACAATCTTTGAGTAAAATGTGATTAAATGTCCCAGGGCATTTAGCCCACTCTGTAGGCCACTCCAGAGATGTGTTTGAATAATACTGTGGGTAACTGTGGTCGAGAGGCTGGGGTTTTGATCGGCATCAAATGTCCGAGATGCTCCTGTCTTACGGGAAAATCCATGTAATTTTTTATGACAGGTGGATAGGAAGATATAAAAGAAAGTTTCCCCGGAAAAGAGGTCCCACTGTGCATTTTAAAATCCTGCCCTAAGTTTGTTTCCCAGAGTCCATAGTCTCTCATGAACTGAGGGCTTCAGAGGGGAGGGGGGTGGGGGAATGGGATAGGCTGGTGATGGGTATTAAGGAGGGCACGTATTGCATGGTGCACTGGGTGTTATATGCAAGTAATGAATCATGGAACTTTACATCAAAAACTAGGGATGTACTGTATGGTGACTAACATAATAAAAAATATTATTATAAAAATAACAAAAATAAAATAAAATCCTGCCCTAGAACATCACTAGGGTGACCAAGATAATGGGAGCACAATCGTGCCTCCCTCACGCTTGGGTTATGACTCCTCACTTACTAAAACCTCATCTCCCCTACATTTGGTCATCATTGACTCTGTGGGAGAAGAACTCACGCCCTGCAATCTCATTTTTTTTTAATTGGATGAAATGAATCCTGGGAGCCTTGCTCAGAATAGAAAGCTATTAGGAGGAACCATCTTATATTGCTGTTTTTGGAGATCAAAATATGGTCGAATGTTAGCCATTTCCTGGGAGCGCAGCCCAATAGTTCAGTGTTTCTCTTAAATACTGTTCCGGCCAGTCCTTGTTAATTGGAGGTGACCTCAGGTGTGACCCATTAGCCCGTGTGCTTCCAATTTGGTTGTGTTGCAGATTCAATTAATATCACTATTAGTTGTACTAATTAACTGTGCAGGAGCCTACAAGGACATAAAGTAATTCATTAATAATTTGAAAACCCAACCTGGCAGGCAAAACAATGGGCTTTCATGTGAAGATTGCCCCATTGGTGTCCGAAAGCAGCCCTGTGGTCTGCCCTTTATCTTCATTGATTTCTGGGGGGATCAAACCTGTTGGTTTTGCCAAATCTGGTTAAAATGAGCTGTGAGAAATCACTGAGGGTTTCGATGCCACATCCCTGTACCCCATGCTTGCTCCTTAGCAATGCAGTGTGAGCATGAACTCTCCCACCGGGGGAGGGGCTGGCTGTCAGGGTCCATGGCTCAGCCGAGAGTACAACCATGAGTCTGGGAGGCCCATCCCGATGCCAGGCCCAGACCCTCTGCTCTGCCCACCAAGGGCCCTGGAGGTGTTGGCCAGCCGGCACGGGCTCTGCCTCGTCCCAGACTTCACAGTTTTGAGTCGCCCCAAACAACGGAGGATCGGGTGGAGCTGAACGCGTTTCCCCGGGGAAGAAGCTGCTGCCTCACCTGAACCTTGCCAGCTCTGCATTTTCAAGCCTTTGTGGGATGCAGCCTGTCACCTCCTGGGAGAGGAGGGGTGATGCGATCAAATGGCGCGCTTGGATAGAGGGCCTACAAATAAGGGAAGGGACCTCCTGCGGCCTTGCTCCCTCCCTCCTGAGCCCGTTGAGCTTCCCTCCTAGGGTCCTGCCACTATTCCAGGAGCTGTCTCTCCTCCATGAAACATGCTCACTGCACAAAGCAGAAGGTATTTCCACTTGGGTCACTGCCTCTCCCTTATCTTTACGGGGGAAGATGTTCTTCTATTGGTAATACTTACAAGCTTTGCTTAAGTCTAGCAGCTTTCTTGGATATTTGCTTCGAGCTCTTGCTGGGTTGCTGGGTTGACCTCACTTAGCAGCTCGCTGGGTCTTCTAGGGGAGTGTCAGCACAGATCAGCGTGCCCCGGTTGGAGCTGATTTTTCACGATCATTCCACTGGGGGGTCAGAAGCCACGTGGCTGGCTTTTCCTCAAGGACAGGCTTGTGAAAGTGCAGACTGCTGGGCAACCCAGATAATGGGGTGTGCTGTGAGGCCCCCTGGGGGGACACCTCGTAAACTGAACCTCCTGCCACACTTGTTTCTGGCTTTCCTTTCGCACCAGCTCTCGGAGCCTCCCCCACGACGGCTTCCTTGTCCATCTAATGAGCTAAGCCACAGGTCTTAGAAGGAGCAGCTCACCAAGTGCAGCCCAGACCCGACACCTGGAGCCTTCCCTGTCCTTACACTCTGGGATGCTACACTCGATCTCCTAGTTTTCCTACTTGTGTTGCATTGTCACTGATAATCAAATGGATGTCTGTTTTGGTGACTCCCGGCTCACATGCCCAAAGTCTGGCACTTGGAATTGTGTGATCCGGAATAGCTAACCAACTCCACACACTCACCATGTCTGCATCATAGATGCATCATGCTGCATGAGATCGGTTACATTCGGCTAAAAGCATTTTGACTTAAATATTTTCTTAATTCCCATTCTGGTCCTGGAGGTAGTGCATGATCAGAACTTGGCAGCTGGGCCTAAGAATCTCATGCATAGATTTCTGAGCCACCCCAAATCTTCTAGATCACAACCTTTCAGCCTGGAGCCCTAGGATGTTTTTATTTTTATTTTTACTTTTTTAAAGATTTTATTTATTTATTTGACAGAGAGAAAGACAGCCAGTGAGAGAGAGAACACAAGCAGGGGGAGTGGGAGAAGAAGAAGCAGGCTCCCAGTGGAGGAGCCCGATGCGGGGCTTGATCCCAGAACTCCAGGATCACGCCCTGAGCCGAAGGCAGAGGCTTAACAACTGAGCCACCCAGACGCAACCCCCCCCAAGATGTTTTTAAAACAAGTACGCAGGGGCGCCTAGGTGGCTCAGTCAGTTAAGCCTCTGCCTTTGGCTCAGGTCAAGATCCCAGGGTCTTGAGATCGAGTCCTGCATCAGGATCCCTGCTCAGCAGGGAGTCTGCTTCTCCCTCTCCCTTTGCCCCTGCCCCCACTCGTGCTCACTCACTCTCTCTCTCTCTCTCTCAAATTAATAATAATAAATAAAAATCTTTAAAAAAAAGTTCTCAGGGAATTCTGTTATAGTCAGTCTACAAACCTACCACTAGATATTGTTGGGATCTAGTATGACCCCAAACTGCTTGCTCTGTCACCCTACAGATATTAGCAGTTCTACTTGGATCTGTTAGATTATAGGAACTTCATGAGCACACGGCTCCTAATCTCTTGTTGCCATTGCCGATCCAAGTTTTGGATCCTTATTTGAATGTATGAGTCATTTTTGGAGGTAAAATATTAAATATTTTCATGGTTATGAGTTGCTTTCTAAATCTCTTCCTTTTTTACTAATGTTCAACATTAGTTAATTTTAATGGTCAGCATATCAAACTTACAGTCGTGAAGAACTCTGCGAACAGTTCCCAATTAAGGAAAAAAAAATGCTGTATTCTTATTTTAGCCTTTCAGGACATTGCGAAATAAACCCAGGCATTGGTGAGCATGGGTGGCCTTTATGTAGGACAGAAATTCTATGAATGGATACAGTCTTCTAACACAATGTCAGGTTTCTGTCCCTCTGTCTGCCCAAAGCCACAGCTGTCATCAGGACTGGCTACATAATTTGTAGCCCTGGTTAAAAAAAAAACGTGGGGCCCCTTGTTCAAACATTAAAAATTTCAGGACGGTGACAACAGAGCATTAAACCAAGAACCAGGCTCCTCTACAAATGGATTGCTCTCTAAGACCAACCCTGGGATTGATCTCAAATGTATTAGCTCTGAGAATCAATATTTCCTTTTTTTCTCCTGTTCATAAGATGCCTTTGAAAGAGCATTTATGTGAAAAATAAGAAGAGAGTCTTGAGTCATTGTAGAGATTTCTGAGCCAGGTAGAGCTGAGTCTTAGGGTTGCGTCTATACTATAAGTGTGGCCAGCACGACGTCTGTTTCCACTTGACTTGCAGTGGTGTGAGGTTCATCTGGCCACTAGAGGAGGCCAGTCTTCTACCCACGCCCCGGAGGGGACCCGGATTGGGACCTTTTATGAAACGCCAGCCGCATCATCTGACATTTGAAGCAGTGCAGTGTCTGGGGTTGTTTGCACGTTGCTGTTGTCTGAAGTTGAAGGTGTTTGTGGGTGGTCCCCCTCTGTTCCCTGTCACCATCAACTAATGTGTGTAAGGAAGAAATAACCGGAGATGCAGGCAGGCTTCAATCAGCTCTGCCTTAATTGGCGAGTCGGCCCCATTTGCAGCACAGGCAGGATGAATTAGGGAGCTGGCCCTGCCGCCCTGCCAGGCCCACAGAGCTCCCGCGGTGACTCCTCCCCGAGGAAGAGGTGCTGTCTCTGCTCCCTCCTACACAAGGCTCCAGGGCTGCTGGTTTCTTGACTGTGTTCAGTTCTTTTATTTTCTGAGAATTCCTCCTATCTGCCAGGCTCTCTCCACTCCTCTGTCCAATCTCATCCTTTCTCTCAAGGGCCTGCCCCTCCCATGTGATCACCGGAGGTCTTCCTGGCCCCCTCAGACGCAGGCGCCATCTTTCCTTCCACCGTCCCCACTGCTCCAGGCCCAGGGTCGGACACCCATCAGGCAACTTGATAGCATGTCCATCGTCCCGTAGGGGAAGTTGGTATCGCTGGCCACTTGGAAGGTGGCCTTGAGGCCAAGATTCCAAAATATGGAATTGTTCCACAAATACTGACAGGCTGAGAAGAGAGACTTATCCACAACAATGAGACATTGTCTGTATAATGATACCTTCACATTATTTGTTAATTTTTTTTTTTTAAAGATTTTGTTTATTTATTTGACAGAGATAGAGACAGCCAGCGAGAGAGGGAACACAAGCAGGGGGAGTGGGAGAGGACGAAGCTGGCTCATAGCAGAGGAGCCTGACGTGGGGCTCGATCCCATAACGCCGGGATCACGCCCTGAGCCGAAGGCAGATGCTTAACCGCTGTGCCACCCAGGCGCCCCTATTTGTTAATTTTTTTTATCATTGATTAGTATACAAAATAATCAAGAACATGGATAAGCAAAAGAAAGAAAATTTTCAGTCACACTATAGTCCTATTATCAAAAACAAAAAACCCTGTAATATTTTTGTGTTTATCCTGAAGGTCATCATATCAGATACATATGCTTAAAATGTTGATTGTAAGTTCTTTGAGTGCCTTTTAAAATTAACAGTAAGTTGTGATAACTCTTCAGACCCTGAAATAGGCTTCTACAATATCTTAGATGGCTACATTCTAGCCTCCTCATTGTTGAAAAATATAACCTGCTTTCCTTTTTATTTTTTTGCTATGTTAAACAATGCTGTGATACAAATATTTGTATTTAAATCTATATATAAACATTTGAGTAATTGCTTAATTAATTCCTTAGAATAAATTTATAGAAGTGAAATTAGGTCAAATAGTATTTAACTTTCGCATACATATAAGACTTTTTATATGTATTAGTTTGTTCACCAATTCAACAAATATTTGAGTGTCTGCCTTGGGCTAGGCACCATTCGGGTATTGGGGCATAATGTGAGCAAGACTCACGAAGTCCCTTCTCTGGAGATGTTACGTTCTGGTGTGAGGAGATGGATAATAACCAAAGTGATTATTAGATCAGAACTGTAGACCCCAGTAATAACAACACTCACGCCTCCAGCCACGATCTCAGCCCTACCTTTGGAATATCCACCAAGAGTCTCAAGTTTCTGGCATCCAGACCCAGCCACCCCTCCCCCATCTTCATCATCTCAGCATACGGCAGCCCCAGACTCTTCAGAGTCAGGCCCCAAACCTGATGTCATCGCTGTGTTTTCTCCTTCCTCCAGCAAGTCCTGTCACCTCTGTCTTCCTCAGAACCAGAATCTGACTGTGTCTCACGTTTTCCTCCATGGCACCCTGGGCGGAGCCACCATTCTGTTCCCTGAGTTGTGACAACAGTTTCCTGACTGGTCTCCCTGCCGACACCGTTCTCCACCCCCAGCAACAACTCACGTATAGTCCATTCTTCACTCAGCAGGCAGAGTGGTGCTTTATTGTTTTAAAACAAAGGTCAGGGGGGCGCCTGGGTGGCACAGCGGTTAAGCGTCTGCCTTCGGCTCAGGGCGTGGTCCCGGCGTTATGGGATCGAGCCCCACATCAGGCTCCTCTGCTATGAGCCTGCTTCTTCCTCTCCCACTCCCCCTGCTTGTGTTCCCTCTCTCGCTGGCTATCTCTATCGAATAAATAAATAAAATCTTTTTAAAAAATTTAAAAAAAAATAAAACAAAGGTCAGATCATGCCCGTTGTGTCCTGCCGTGGCCCGGGGTCTTAACTAACACCACTGAGGACTGCATTACTGTCACCCCTTCTGTCTCAGACCCCATCTCTCTATTACCTCCTGCTCACCCAGCTCCAGCCACGCTGGCCTCTGTGCTGTTCGTTGGACCCACAGAACTTGCTGCCATCCTGGGGGGGCTTGGCACTTGTGTTCCTTGTGCTTGGAGGGACCCGCCCGGATAGTCACGTGACAAGCTCCCTCGCTGCCTCAGGTCTCT
Source organism: Ailuropoda melanoleuca (assembly GCF_002007445.2). Classification (NCBI taxonomy): domain Eukaryota; kingdom Metazoa; phylum Chordata; class Mammalia; order Carnivora; family Ursidae; genus Ailuropoda; species Ailuropoda melanoleuca. The sequence continues at coordinate 22,321,657 of NC_048221.1, forward strand.
GCTCAAGAGCTGCTATCCCAGTGCCGCCTTCCCAGCCTCTCTGTTGGAAACTGTAGCCTTGTTATCCTCTTGCCCTCTGTCACAGTCATCCAGGGCACTTACCCCAGGAATTCTGTCTTGTACTTGGTCATTGAGTGTCCTCCCCCTCATACATTTGAGTACAAATTCCATGAGGGCCTGGCTCATAACAGGTACTAATATATGTCTGTGGAAGTGATCCAACAAACACAGAAATAAAGAGCTAAGTGTTATAAAAGAGCACAGCAGAATAAGGTAGTGGAGAGCAATGGGGTGGGGATGGGTTGGCAGTCAGGGAGGGCCTCTTGGAGGAGCTGCCAGCTGAAAGGGGACCAAGCATGAAAGAAGGCTGTATCCTGCTGCCTTGTCTGAGGCTGGCTGAGGCCATGTCCGGGGTGTTCTGAGGAGGTCACATTCCACATAGAAGCTTCTGGAAGCCACTGGAATGCATTATTTAGGGGAGTAGCGTGATGTGATGTACCTTGAAAAAAAAAACCTCTCTCTGGTGCTATAAGGAGAATGGTCATATCAGGTCAGAAGAGAAGCAGAGGGTCCTTCTCTGAGTCTCAGTGCAGGAGAGGGGTGTCTTGGACCAGGATGATACCGTTGGAGGGGGCAAAGAGTGAATGGGTTTGGAACATACTCTGGAAATAGACTTGGCAGTATTTGCTAGTGGATTGAATGGGGACAATGATAGAAGGAAATTAGATACTCTTCATGGGGGTTGTGCTAATTTCAGTGGTCATATGGGGGGGTGCCCAAGACCGGATGAGGTTGACTATTCATGTATACTATATAAATATATACTACACAGTATCCATATACTTTATGAACATACTGCATACACAGTGAACTCTACGACAACATACGAAGGAATGTCAAAGTAGCTTAGCCTGGTTATAAAGTCTGATGGACTGAATGGGATCCTCCTGTTTCTTCCCCAGAAGGGTTTGAATTGTTCTGAAGTGTTCGTGCTAGCATAATTCCAGGGAGAAGAGGACGAATCCAGATAGATTGTTGCACCCCCAAAATTCTTGGGGAAGAGGAAAGATGAGAGCTGGGTTTGGCAAGTAATATGACTCTCTGTGTAAATAGACAATGAAAGAAGGAGGAAAATATTGAAGGAGAGGAGTACAGTAATAAGTTAATAAGCTAATTAATAATAATAATAATAAACCTGGTTCTTCGAGGGACAGAAAGGGTCACAGAGGGATCTTGAAGGGACCAGATATGTGAAAGAACTACACTACACTAATGCAAATCACTGCTTTTGGAGGTGATTTCGCTCTTCATCGTCCTCCATGAGAGATCGCTTCCAACACTGAAATATCTACTGTAACTAAATTTGGGTTTATAGTAGGGATTTCGGAAACAGGTATGACACATTAAACATTTACATTTTACCCTGCTAAGTCAGAATAAGGCTCATTTTTAAAAATAGCTTTAAAAAATCTCTCAATTTGTTCTATGTGTGAACTGCAGTACTCTTAATTAGAACAACTGTGTTCATTTGTAACGAGCTGGTTATGACTTCTGAAAATCTCTGTAGGTTTATAGAAAAGTGATCACCATTGTTATGGAAGAAGGGTCACTGACTTGAAGATTTGAAAAATGATTTTTTTCCATTCATTAAAAATCCATATACGGGAAGAAATGAGAGGATCACTAGCGAGCGAGCGGCTAGGACCTCCCCACCTCCGAGCTTGACATACAATCAACAGGTTCTCCTTTATACATGAAGGTGAGCTGAGCTGCCCCACTGCTCCCAGGAGTTGCTTACAATATGCAGGGAAGGAAGGGCCTTACATTCACAGGGAAACAGACTTCACGGAGTTATCATGCTTGAGAAGAGATTCAGAGAGCCAATTTTTGAAAATAAGGGGGATCCCCAAAAGGATGACCCATCATATTTGTACAGAAGAACAGAAGAGATGTGATGTCACAGATCTGTCATGGAGCCATGGCGGTGGTTCAAGAGAGGAAAATATTAAGGATGCAGATTACTTCGTTGAGTTTTTTTGGCTTGAGGAATAACCGTCAGCAAGGTCTGTTGCGGAGGGAGTGACCGGTCGTAGGACACTGTGTCCCCTTTACAAGCCATGTTCTGCTCTTCTGCGGGTGTTGGGCTGCCCTGCATGCATATCTTCCTCTTTTATAGCGCCCTGAGTGTAAAACCTTGGAAAAATAAATTGATAAATCGAGGTCTGCTCCCCATCGTGGGGGCTGAGAGATTTCTGTTCAGGATTCTGAGACGTCAAGACAGGGAAGAGCAGTTGGAGGCAGCTGACTGCAGCCGGTGCCCCGACTTTTCCCATAGATTCTGAAAGCTATCTGACATGAGCGGAACCGAGTTGGCGTCTGTCGCTTGCAACCAAAGAATGCTGGTACATCAGCAGGTGAGCGTGTTAGTGAGTTTGAGTGTATGCACGGTCATCACTGTAGGAGTGTCGTGTAGTCGGGAGAGGGATGGGCTCACGCTCCCTGTGCGTGTGCCGTAGCGTGGACACCAGAGTGTGGCTTCTGAAGATGTGTGACTTGGGCCTCTCGCAGGTAGAACAGTAAGACTACTGCTGAAGAATACAGAACGTAACCAGATGTCTCAGACTGCGTGACTTTCAAGGCCTCGGAGAACTGTAAGCTGGTGGGGTTTGTTGGCAGAGTTCACGGAATTGCATTTCTCGGAGACCTTGAAAATCACGCAGCCTGAGCCGTGCTGCGCAGTGGTCTGCTAGGGCTGCGTGAGAAAGCACCGCAGACTGGGGGGCTTGCGACAGTGGGGGTTGATGGTCTCACACTGACGGAGGCCAGAAATCTGAAAAAAAAAATCAGAGCGTCCGCAGGGCCACGCTCCTGCTGAAACCTGGAGGGGATTCCATCCCAGTGTCCAGTGGCTTGCCAGCAGTCTCTACGGCTGCATCCCGTCCTTCCTGTCCTTACGTGCTGCTCTCCCTACGTTTCTGTCTTCACGTAAGGTGTCTTCCTCTGGGCTGCTGTATCAAACACCATTGACCGAGTGACTTTGGCAGCCATCTATTGCTCATAGTTGTGGAGGTCAGGAGTCCAAGATCAGGGTGTGGGCACATTGAGAGTCTGGTGACGAGCCCACTTCCTGGTTCACAGGTGGTGGGAGGGCTGAGCGAGTTCTCCTCGGCCTCTTTTACAAGGCTCTTAAACACCTGCCCGAGGCCCCGCCTCCACATATCACCACCCTGGGGATTGTTTCAACATGGGAATTTGGGGGGAGATACAAGCATTCCATCTATAGCATAAGGATACCTGTTATATCAAATAGGGGGGCTGCCCTACTCTACTGCCACCCCATCTTAACTACTTACATCTGCAGTGACCCTTGTACTTAAGGTTCTGAGGTAGTGGGCTTAGGACTTCAACATAGCTCTTTTGAGGGACACCATTCAACCTCTAACACTGGTTGAACCTCCTGACAGTTACAAGAAGTTTCCAGTTCTTCACCATGTACCTTGTCCCAGTGTGGATGCCCCTTCTAAGCTCATTTCGTGCCAGCCTTTGTCATTCCTACTAGTTTAAACCTACCCGTTGCCGTAGGACCCAGCAAGCCCACTTACGGGTATGCATTCCAGAGAGATGAAAACGTATATCCAGAAAAACCTGCTCATGAATGTTCATAAGAGTTTTCATTATAATTGCCCAAACTGGAGACAACCCAAATGTCCTTCAGCAGGCAAAGGAATGAACGAGTGTGAGTCCATCCATACAAAGGAATGAAAAAGAAGACCTGTGGATACATGTGACAACGTGGAGAGATGGATAGTAAGGTTATTATGCTGCTGAAAAGGAACAGTCTTAAAAGGTTACATACTGTATGATTTCCTTTGTATGACCTTCTCAAAATGAAATTATAGTGGTAGAGAGCTATCAGTGGTTGCCAGAGGTTAGGAGAGAGGGAAGGATGTGAAGATAAAGGGCCAGGAAGTTTGTGGTGCTGGGACAGCTCGGTATCCTGATTATGGTGCTGGTTACAAGAGTTTATTCATGTGATAAAGTTCCATAAAGCTATACACTCAATAAAAATAAGGCATGTAAAAACTGATGAACGCCAAAAAAAGTCTATGGTTTCATTTAATAGTATTATCCTTCTTGTCCAGTTCCTGGTTTTGATAATTGTAACATGGGACAGATATTATCATTGGGGGACGCGGGGGGAGGCTATGGAAACTCTTTGTTACTATTTTTTTTGCAACTTCCATGTGTGTCTGCAATTATTTAAAAGTAAAAAGGTTTCAAAAATGTCCTCAATAGCAGGTAACAAATTCTGAATATTTACTAGTCTCAGGCCTTTTGCTCAGTACCTAACATCTGTGCTCTCACTTGACCTTCCCAACAGCCCTGGCTGGTTTCCCCATTTATTGGTGAGGAGACTTCACCAACAGCATACACACAATACCCAGGAACAGGGTTTTGAATACCAGTGGCCTGGCTCCAGAATCCATACATTTTAACTAGGTTCTTCCTCCCTTATCAGGCTTTGAGATGCAAACACCAGGAAAGACCATACTGAGTAAACCACATTGCTGAGGATCTCAGTGGTGTTGCTGAAAGATGTGGGTTTTGCCTTTGCGGCAATGAACATGGCTCTCGCAGACTTAAAAGTGTCTCATACAAATTTCTTTTCACGGCAAAGGAATAAGAATGCATAATAAAGAGTGCTTAATCTATCATAAACATGCATTATTAGAGACTCCCTTGCCCTAGAAGCAGCTTGCTGGGAGGAGGGAGCACAGCAGTGTAGGGAAGTGAAAGGAGCCCTTGACTTGTGGCTGTTGAGTTGTGATCTAGGCTCTGATGTTTGCTGGTGACCATGAGTCACTTACTTAACCTCTCTGGTCTGTTTTCTTACCTGCAAAACAAAGACCTATGCCCCATGACTGAGCAGTTGGAAGAGTGTAACGGACTGAATTGTGTGTGTCTCCCTAAAGTCCGTATGTTGAAGCCCTAACTCCCAGTGTAACTATATTTTCAGATGAGGCTTTTAAAGAGGTAATTAAAGTAATTAAATGAAGTCATGTGAGTGGGGCCATAGTCTGCTATGAGGGCTGTTCTTATACGAGGAGGAAGAGACACAGGGAAGCACTCACAGAGAATAGGCCATGTGAGGACACAGCAAGAAGGCTCCAGCAGCAAGCCAATGAGAGTGGCCCCAGGAGAATCCATCCTTGCTCACATGTTGATCTAGGACTTCCAACCTCCACACCCACAACTGTGCAAAAATACGTTTTTGTTACTGAAGCCGCCGTGTCTATTGACCTGTGTTTTCCCACCACCACCACCAAGCAGCAATCCAGCTCTCACTAGACACTGACAGGGTGTGCCACAGATTTCACTCCGTTCTCACGCTGTCTACCTAGAGATAGCCTCAGATTCCCCTAGGTTATGGCTTGGTCCATTAAGACTGCCCACTCTCACCCCCACTCCTCCCTGTTCAGACACCAGTTTGCAAGTCCGGGTTGGAGCTGTGCTTCTGACCGACTGGCCAGAAAGCAAAGGTTTCCACAACACCTGCCTTGGATTCGGTTAATTTGCTAGAGCGGTTCCCAGAACTCAGAGAAACAGTTTATTTACTAGATTACTGATTATTAAAGGATACAACTCAGGAACAGCCAGATGGAGGAGATGCACAGCACCAAATATGTGGGAAGGGGCTGTAGAACTTCTATGCGCCCCCCCTGCCACCCCGGGGATGCTTCTCTCCCCACACCTCCATGTGATCACCAGCTCAGAAGCTCTCCAAATCTTATCCTTTTGTGCTTTTATGGAGGATTCATTATATAGGTACAATTGATTAAATCACTGGCTATTGGTGATTGAACTGGAGGCCTTGGGGGTAGGAGGGCTGAAGTTCAACCCTCTGATCTTGGTTGATTTCCCTGACAACTGCCCCCCATATTTGGGGGCTTTCCAAAAGACACCATGTTAACATAAACTCTCAGGTGTGTTTGAAAGGGGCTTGTACTGAACAACAGAAGGTGCTCCTTCTGCCTCAGAGCTCTTGCCACATAGGAAATCCCAAGGGCTTTAGGAGACCTAGGCCAAAAAAAGGCAATGGATGAAGATCAGATTTATAGTTCTTACTGTAAGTCACAGTATCACACAGCCCTAGCAAACAAATACAGAGGATAACGCAGATAGGATCTGGTAGTGTTAGACAAGTCACAAGTGCTGATTGCATATCGGGCAAGGAGGGTGGCATGGAAAGCTAGCATCTAACATCTGATTGTGTTTGTAGCAAGTCTGTACCATGTTTCCTCTCCCCTCCCCGTTTTTTTAATTGTCCAAGCCAGTGTTTCTTAAAAATATGTTTGAGGAAACAGTAGTTCCACAATGAGACATGAATAGATATGCTGATGGGGAACAGGGAGGAAGAGGTTTTGTGATCAAATAAAGCTTAGAAATGGCAGATTAAATACATTTAAATAAACTTCTTTGCTGTGGGAGTGCCCAGAGCCTTTTAAAGATTGATTGATTAATTGATTTTAGAGAGAGAATAAGCGAGTGTGGTGCAGGGTGGGTGTTCGAGGGAGAGGGAGGGAGACAATCTCAAGCAGACTCCCTGCTGAGCACAGAGCCCTCTGCGGGGCTTGATCTCACAACCCTGAGATCATGACTGTAAGCAGAAATCGAGTCGGCCGCTCAACCCACTGACCCCTAAAGCAGCAGATTTTAATCAGCAGTCCATAGAATAATCACATAAGCTTTTAAAAAGTCTGTTTCCATCCCCTGCCCCCCTCAAGATTATGATCCAGTGTGGGCTGCGTGATAGACTTTCACACAGGCTTGTTTGAAAGCTGCTGCATTTGAGAGACTAGATGTGACTGTCCGGCTTCTATGTTCCAGAGTTTTCCAGGGCCCACATTTAGATCTTCTTTTCACTTACCACTACTACGTAACTTTCATAGTTTCTCCTTCACCAAAAAGTCTTGCCCGCTTTGCAAGTATGCGGTCGTGATGCATGGGGCGTCCCAGTCTCATCCTAGAACCCAGGGAAGTATGTGTAGGTGAGGTTGCCTGGGGGCCGGGATCACCTGGTTTGGCCAAGTCTCTTGCAGCGAAAACCTGTGAAAGCTTTCCCTCCAAGTCTCGACCAGACCTGGGCGAAGTATGGACGCAACCAGGCTGGACTGAAAAACGTGTTAAAACTGTGCTCTGTGCATGGCGTTTCCGGTGTGGGAGTTACATGGAGCCTATCTGGGGTTTTGCGTCACGTGACCGTTGTACCTGTTGACCGTTTCTCAGACTGTATTTCTGTTTTAGGAAGTTATTTGAAAGATCCTTGTTAAAATGTTAAAATCATGTTAAAACATTGTTAACATGATTTCAAAGCAGCTCTGAAATGACTCTCTCTAAATTCTCGGCACCCCTTAGCAGGGTGGTCTTTTGTCTTTGTCAAGATCCTCAGATTGCTACTTTGACTCTGAACGCGTAGCAGCGAAGTCAGGTTTCGTCTAACGTGCTGCCCAGAAGAGGCCATTTAATTCAGTTAGGATGCCTGCTCCTGTGCTCAAAGATGTTTCCATGAAACCAGAAACGTGGAAGGATGAGGCTTGGGGCACATGGCCATCATTCCTTTCTCTCACTTGGTACCAGAAAAGGGATGGAATACTTAGAAGAATCTTTGTAGACTTGGACCAGAATTACTGTCTTAGGGAAGGTTGTATTGAATACATGGTGCTACCCTGAAAATGACATTCAGATTCTGGCAGGGACAGGAAGGAGAAGAGTCCAAAAAAAAAAAAAAAATCAGTGCCTCTTGCAGAATTCCATATGTGAGTCGTGTGGCATTTTCTTTAAAAAAAAAATGAATTTCAGCACACAGAATGTTAGAGGGGTGTTTGTGTTTTATCTTTTTTTTTTTTTTTAAAGATCAGGCATCATATTAACTTACTCCTAGTGCTGTCACATATTCTCAGAAGGAGCGCATTAAAAGGACAGGTTTAAAGACAGTATGCTGGTGTCCTCATGGTCTTGTCCCGTTGTTGAGATCACTCCAGCAGCCTGCTTCCTGTCCCCGCTGGCCTCCTTCCCCTTCCTCTCCTCTCCTCGGGGAGCGAAGAGGGCTCGCAGTCTGACAACCTGTGGAACTGATAAGGTGACTTCCATAAAGTACTGCTCCCTGTTGGAGGAGAATCTCTGCTTTTCTTCAGTGGCTGAACATGTCGTGGCTGGGACACCTTTGACCTAGGCAGACTGCAGGGCTCTTCCCCGGATGGATCCCGGAAACCCTCTCCTGGACGGCCAATACTGTCATCACCCTGCTGGTGACTTGTGATCATAGCTCACCTGGAATCAGATGCAGCCCAACGACCAGTCGTAGCAGAGGAAAAGGACAAATCGACTTTTTGCGAGTGAAGTCAGGGGCGGCCCAGAGAGGCCTTGAACTCCCAATAATGGACCTACTTGTGCTCCTGCCTTTCTTAGATTCCTGAAGAACATTATCCAGAAGTCAGATGATGAGCGTATTTTGCTGTTTTTCTCTACCTAATGGGAATAATGATGTTCTTCCTAAAGTCCCTTAAATTTCAATTAGAGGTGAGTAGAGATTAAATTAAACTCATCCAACCTACTGCCTACCAGGCGGAGGAGCAGATAACCTCCAGGGCACCGGGAAGATGCCCAGACAACCGGGAGGGCCACCAACTGTGGGAAGGGATCGGGTCAGCTAATCCGTGGTAGGACGCCGAGTGGCCAATCAGCACGAGAAAACCGGTTTTTGAGCCAGCTGAAATGACTGGCACCCCGGCAGCAGCTAGGACATGGGAGCAACCCTGGCCTTCCTCAGACTGACGGTCTGTGTGCTGAAGCGGGGCCCCAGCGTCCCCTGGGGCTGGCAGATGCCGGGAGGGGTCGCAGTGAACCGCCGTGAACGTACACTGCCCTCGTGGCTGGATGAGCCGTGTGGCTGACCTGCACAGGTGGATACCAATAAGGAACATTATGAGACTGTCCCCAGTAAGGAGATCAAAGCAGCAGGACTTAGCACAGTTGATGTTCGGTTGATCTGTGATTTGGAGACTTGGGATTTCTTATAATGTACATGCTTATTAACTTGCATTTGTACTTGTCAGGTAGACTGCACGTTTGTAAAGAGGCATTTTCCTTCAGAAAAACAACTGGGGTATTTATAGGAGTTGTATCTTTAATCTTACAAAGACAGTGAATTAAAAAAAATCCCTTTATTCACACATCAGAAAATTCTTTGTTGGAGAGATTTCTTTTGCTATTTTGTTCACCTTGCCAGTGACTGCATCTTGAATTTCCTGGAATGAGAGCATACCTGGGGTCTGTAAAGCTTTCTGTTGACCTCATGTCCTGTGATTGAGGACCCATGCATCCATTTCTGGTGGATTACGACAGGGTGTGGATGGCCCTAGGCCTCTGTCACCTGTTCGGTGAAGTCTGTGCTCTGGTTTACTCTCACCGCCCCCCTGCTGCTGATCTGGGAGTCCCTGGGAAGTCTTCTTGCTCCATATGATGTCATCCTGTCTTAGCTCTGAGTCTTAAAGCCTCTTGAGCGTTAACGACCTCTAATTTACAGCTTATTGAAAACAGCCCTAAATGTTGCCTACAAGTTCCTACCAGCTCTAGCTCCTTCCTGTCTCTCCAGGCCTATGTTTTTTTTCCCTCTCTGTGCTCAGTGACCTTATTACAGTCATTTATGTGTGTTGTTTCTTCCTCCCATGGGACCTTGGCACACGCTGTTTTTCTACCTACTGCTCTCATGTCCCACTCTCTTTGTCTTTGCCTACTTAATCTCTGTGCCATCCCTCAGTGTTCGTATGGTGTACTGTCAAACTACCATGAGTGTTTTCTTGGTGGCTCTTGTTACTCTTGCAGATATCTGTGTACTCATTGATTGCAGTCTGTACATGAGATCTGCTCTTGAGTCATTGATCAAGTATAGTATGTGACATTTCATAGATTCTTGATCAGTAGTTGGTGACTCATTGAATGCATATGAGCCAACAGTAGGCTAAGGATATTGAGATAAAATGTGTACCATGGGTAAAGGGAAGAAAAGTCTGTAATAAGAAAGATGTGGGGTCTACACAGTCAGACTTGACTTTATGCAGTACAGATGAGGGTTAGATCAAGTGGATGCCCTTGGAGGCCCCTTCCAGTCCTGAGGTAGTGGAATTTAAGTTCTTACTATGGTCCTGGCCAACCACAGAGCCCACCCTAGTTAAGCCTGCACATCCTGCCCCTTTCATAAAATTCATCTTCTAGCTCCATCTTTTATTTTCTCACCATGTTTCCTATTCCTGCAGTAAATTCCCGACCTGTGTCTAGGGAGTACNGCTGTTTTTCTACCTACTGCTCTCATGTCCCACTCTCTTTGTCTTTGCCTACTTAATCTCTGTGCCATCCCTCAGTGTTCGTATGGTGTACTGTCAAACTACCATGAGTGTTTTCTTGGTGGCTCTTGTTA
>NC_048221.1:22332857-22342351 GCF_002007445.2 Ailuropoda melanoleuca
TCCTCAAATGGCTTAATAGTGCAAGAAAGGAAGCTTCTCTTTCTAAAATTTCTAGGAATTTTTAATCTAATAAATGATGAGTGTTGATAGAATTAAAATATGACCCCTAATGAATTAATGAATCTAGTGTTGAGCATCAGTGGCTGTCAACATCACAAGAAGACTACCAGACATTTGTCTGAGGGAAAACAACAGCATAAATGAAGTAAATCTATCCATCCACCCATAAGTAGTCAACCCCGAATCTGATCAAGCCCTAAATCTAACCATCAATTTACTAATGTATAGGGGACAGAGGAACATGTTAAATGACATCTCAGGATGGCAATCAGTAAAATTTGGATTCTGAGATACTCTTCATGACAAACAACTTGGTTTCTTCAATGAAAAGTTGTGAGAAAAATAATGAAGGGGAAACTCCAGAATGAGAGATTTGAGACTCCTCAACAAAGCACAATGTGGGGACTTTATTTGAATCCTGATTCAAACTGTGACTGTGACTGACATAATATAGAATGACTATTATGCTTTTGGTTTTAAAAGTCTTTTTCTTTCACAAATTTTTGTAGAGCACATTACCCCAAAATACAACAGCTTAAGACAAGAAACGTTTATTACTTAACATAGTTTCTGAGGGTCAAGAACCTAGGAGTGGCTTAGCTGGATGGTTCTGAGTCAGGGTCTCTCATAAGGTTGCATGCAGGATGTATGCTGGCTGAGGGCTGCAATCATCTGAAGGCTTGACTAGGATGGAAGATCTACTTGTAAGCTCCTTTATGTGCCTGTTGGGAAGAGATCTCAGTTCCTTTATAGCTGTTGGTTGGACACTTCAGTGTCTTACCATGTGGGCAACTCCATAGGACTGTTCCCATCAAAGTGTTTGGCCTCTGTAGAGTAAATTATCTAATAGAGATTGGGAAAGTAACCATAATGGAAGCCACAGTGTCATTTACAACCTAACCTTGCAAGGGGCATATCATCACTGCTGTATTGTCTTAGTCATAGAGCCTAACTCTGGATCACAGAGCAGGAACCCTGGGTGGGCCCCACACAAAGGTGTGAGTATCGGGACGGGGCGGGGGGATCATTGGAGGCCATCCTGGAGGCTGGCTCCCATAAGGGAGATGGAAGAGGGTGGTGGTGGGATATTGATAAAATAAGATTCACCATGAGTTGGTAACTGAAATTTTCTATAATAAAAAGGGTTTTTTGGGGGGAGGGGTGACAATATATATTTTAGAGACAGGATGCTTGGATTTAAATTTCAGCCCTGCCATTTATTAGCTGTGAGATCTCGTCAAGTGATGTGAACCATCTGAATCTGTTTCTCCATTTATAAAATGAGGGTAATGAGAATGCTGTATCTTTTGGGCTTGTTGTAAGCTTGAAGGACACAGTGCTTGTGAGTACTCAAGCCAAGGTTGGTGCATAGAAAGCACCCAATAAATACTAGTTATCAGCAGTGCTATCTTTTCTTTTGTCTCAGGCATTCTTTCCACCAGACCTCAAACCATTCGCAGGACCACCTATTTTCTAGAAATCCTTTACTCTAACTTTTTAGAGGCATATTGTGATTTTTCTCTGGGAAAAGCTGCCATTTGTTTCTTATCTCCTCTCTACATGTGTTTGTCTGTCAGTATGCTGCAGAGTAAAACCCTTGCTCACTGTGGAAGAGTGTGTGTGTGTGTGTGTGTGTGTGTTTGGATACATCTTTGCTTCCCTGGCTGTGTCAGTGCATTGAGAATGTGGACTAAGCCAGTGAAGGGCTGTACCTCGCCCACAAGCTGCTTATACATCAGTTCTTCTTTGTCCTGAATCCCCGTCCTTCCTCCTCTCCGTGAAATCCCTCTGTCTATACCAAACCCATTCAGTAAAGTTTAGGTGGGACTTTCCCCAGCTCTTGCTACTGCAACTTCAGGTTCAAAAATGGGCACATGATCCAGTCAATGGTCCCATTCTCTGGCCCCCTGATGGGCCCAGGCCCAGACACATACCTAGGCTGGGCTAATCAGAGTGTTTCTGGGGACTTTTCTGATAGAAATGTTGTGGAAATTGGTCTGGTGTAGAGGTGCCAGATTTAGCAAAACAAACAAATAAACAAATAGGGCACCCGCTTAACTTGGAATTTCAAATAAACATTGGATACATTTCCAGCATGTTTGCTTATCTGAAATTCCAAGTTGATTGGGCATTCTGATTTTATCTGGCAGCCTGAGCTCTGGCCACTGGGCAGGCTGAGCCAGGTGCACGTGATATCAGTGATGAAGGCAGCTGTGCGGTCAAGAGCCTGCTGGCAGAATGAAGCCAAGTGATTCCAGGAGAGAGACACACAGAGGGCGTCATTGAGCCCTTGCTCCCAGTTGTCCCCTAATAGGAGACAATGACTTTCCTTTTGCTATAGATATACTTGTAGGGGTTTTCTGTTTTTGTTTTTAGAATTTCGATTTGAGTAGTTGAATAGCCTCAAAATACAGTGTCATTGGTGCCCTGCTAGTAACACCTAACCTTTACCGACTTCTTGATATATATGCTGGACTGTATTAAGCACTTTGTCTGCATAATCTCATTAAATTCTCATTGTAACCTGGCATGGTATAAATGAAGAAATTATTGACCTAGTAACTTTCCATGACGTCGTTATACTGGTATTACTATACACATATGCATTGGGGCACTGTGATGTGTGTACAAAGATGTTCACCGTAGTAATGTCAAGAAACAGTGAGACACTGAAAAACTAAACTTTCATCAGTAGGGGACTGGTCAAATGTTGATATATCCCCCACCCCCCAAAAAATCACAATGCCATGCAGGATATTTGTTTATTTACAGACTTGAATGAGAATGGATTCTTCCATTCAGATAATTAAATTTGATATCCATATGTAATTAATTTGGCAAAATACAGAGATCATTGAAACAAATATGTTTTAATTGAGTACAAGTTTTATAAAACTACGCAAATCTGCCAAGTGATTATGCAGGAAAAGTTCTCATTTAGTGGTCTCCTGGGACCCCACGTCCTTGCCAGGCTGTCCCAGAAATGAGTGTTGCTGTCACTGAGTGGGCAAGCAGGGAGTGGGTCGGGGCACATCTGTCACCATCCCCCCCACCCCCCGGACCATGACTCCAGATGTGTGTTCTCAGCATCCACCACCTTCCCCTCTGGGCTGTAGCTTCCTGTCTGTCCTGAGCCTGACCGTGAGGGGATGGCTTGATGAAGAAGAGCCGTCCGCATCCCCAGGGCTGCTGCTGCATTCCATTCTCCCTGGATGCTGACTCGATATACAGATCTCTTCAGAGTCAAAGCTTCCACGGAGCTTGGCACGGTGCTCGGAATGAACAAAAACTGTGACTTCTGTCTGCTCTTGCACACTGAAACTCATGAAAGCATTCTTCCTCCAAGAAGCAGACTTGAGTCACATCAAGGTTTCATAAAGTTTATAGAGGATGAACTTGGGCCTGCAGAAATGTGCGAAAGATGTGAAGGGTGAGACCTACTGTTGATACACACTCCGTCACATGGAGCTGAGACATAGAGCAGGCATTTCTGTCCAGTGGCATTTGGGCTGTGGCTTTGCTCAGTCTCTCCGAGGGGCCCGGAGCATGTTCCCGTGATGCTTGACACAGAGGACAATGAACTCATGGGATCTAGCCGTGAGTCATCTGGGACAAAGCCTTGCCCGCTGTGGACAGCTTCGGTGGAGGCACCTGTCCCACCGGAGGTGTTTTCCAATCATAGAGAATCGCCAGCTCTGGGCTCATCACCGCGATCTCACCCAGCATAAGTAGTCCCTTTGCCATCAGAATGATGTCATCACTAATGGGACTACCTGGTAGGAAACAGTGTTTGTTGTTCACGTCCAGGAGAGCCATCTGGGACCCAGTTTGGCGTTAGCATGAAACAGCTGCCACCTTCAGACACTTCAATTTGTTATAGACAACATGAAGGAGAAACCGGGCCTGGCCCAGACAAGGTTCTCTCGGTGTCTGTACTTTCTCCCCCAAATTGCAAACATCTGGGCCTGCTCTTTAATACCACCAGCCTCTGGGGCCATTCTGTTTTCATGTTTGACAAACACCATGTCACTGTCTACTTTCCCCACTGCAATCAAATGACAGTCTGATGCACCGGAGTCTGGGCTTTGGGGAAGCAGTGCCATGAGGTGTGCGCCTTTCCTGTAAACTGTATTGACTGGGCACTGCCCTAGGTCCCTGGTGTGTGTGTGTGTGTGTGTACCCCCAAAAGATGCAGTCACCTTCAGGGGATTTCTCAGACTGAACCGGAGCCTGGAAGGATCATCCCAGGGTTGGGGTTGAAGGGGTGTGGTCAGGAGGAATTATATCCATATGTATGGTAAATCATCGTGCATCCTAGCATCTTTCCTAGTTGGGTCAGAAGACAGGTGCGGACGCCGTCTGGGTCTTGGCCAATGGACTCCCGCACTTTGTGCTTGAAGCTCAGCAGCAAAGGGGGCCACCGGGATTTCAGTGAGGAGTCCGACATCAGAACGAGACAGATACTGCTTGTCTGTTTGAGCTGACGTAACTGACACGAGCCATGTCCCTATTGGAGAAGGCGAGTGGGAATGTATCTATTACTAATAGAGCTGACAGTGGGGAGAACCTGTATGGGGTACCCTCACTTGGAGCTTCTGAATTTTAGTTTGTCGATAAACATGTCCCTTAAGCCACCTGACAGCACAGGGCTAAGTATCTATAAAGTCAAGCACGTCTGATGAAGGCCAGCACTGTAGCTATTCCCCAGGATTCTGGGCTCCCAGCCATGGTGAAGGCTAGGTGTGAACGGGCAGCGAGGAACACCAGGCACACACACACTTCCCATACCTGCTCTGCTCACATGCATGATTTGTTCCAGGGGATTTCGTTTGCTAGTCACAAATTCAAAAATAAAAGTATTACAAATTTCAAGACAGGGAGAGCAAAGCATTAAACCAAGCACAGAGCCCTTCTGAGCATGGGGCCCTGGGTGACTGCACAGGTCACCCGCCCATGAAGCCAGCCCTGAAGGGGGTTGCAGCTTTGCACATGAGCCCCCAGACTCTGTACACCCCCGCAGGCTGGGCTGTGTCAGGGATGTGCAGAGCTTGTGCTCTGAGTGTTGGGAGGGGCTGTGTGGCATAGGGGTTCAGGTATGGGGCTCTCAGCATTTGGAGACTCCCTTTCCTTGTACTTGCTCCGCAACCTGGGCAGACATTCCACCTTTTGGAGACTCCATTTGCCGATATGTCAAACAGGGACCTGATGATACCTTTTAAGGATATTAGGAGGACCAAGCGAGGTGATGCATGAAAAGCACACAGTGCCCAGCATACAGTTGTCCTTCAGCCAGTGTTGGCCGTCTCTGGAGGACTTGGGTGAGATTTTCTGAAAGGCTTCCCGTGGCCGAGATGCTGCCATGACCCTCCTCCACACCTACTGGGTGTGAAATTGAGGTCTGCCGAATGCCGGTGACCTGGTTGGGGATCGTCGATTGGGGGCTGTTAGCCTCGCCCGCTAAAGCCTCCTAGCCAGGACCACCAGCTCTGTGGAAGGGAGATGGTTTTGTCTCCCGATGTCCACTTTTGCCTTTAGTCTCCCGCTTTTAATTGGGAGGGCTCAAGCATTCGTTATAATCATGTAGACAGGAGAAAACATGATTGCCGTTATCACAGAGAGCGCTATCAGTGTGGATTCAATGAAATCAAATGCTGCTGGAGGGAGAGGGTTATTTCCCCAGGACCCTCCGCCGGCCTGGGCGACGTGACTGTTCGGCGGAGATAAGCAGCCGCGCTGTGCTTGCCGGCGCTCCTGGGTAACTCCCCGNGTTATCACAGAGAGCGCTATCAGTGTGGATTCAATGAAATCAAATGCTGCTGGAGGGAGAGGGTTATTTCCCAGGACCCTCTGCCGGCCTGGGCGACGTGACTGTTCGGCAGAGATAAGCAGCCGCGCTGTGCTTGCCGGCGCTCCCGGTTAACTCCCCGGGCATTAAGCTGCACGAATGGCTTTGGAAGGAGGTCTTTCCCGGGCAGCAGGATAGGCTGCCTGCGGCGTGAAGCAAAGATAAAAAGCCACCCTCCCTCTCCTTTACTGAAGTTTAATAATAAAATGAAACTGTCACCATTTCCAATAAATTTGTTTATTTTAATTGAGAAAAAATAATGGAAACTGGCCACCTTCTGGCACCCAGTTGTGGCGCGTCTGCCTGGCTCGGGCAATCTCGAACCTTCTGTTCTCCAGAGCTGGCCTGGAAGGCACTCGGGTGTTGGTGTCGGTGAAATCAACCACGTGTCTTTCTCCATGTCATAAAATCTGTCCCTCACAGGGCAAAAGAAGTCATTTTTCAAGGCCTGTCTTAGATTGTAAAGCTGCAAACCAGGATGTTGGCATAGAAGGTATTTGAGGTAGAAAGGTTTTGTAGGATTTTTTTTCATATATTTATTTTGTGAATATGAAATTGAAATAGTTTCCCATTTTTCTGTCATCATTGTTCTTTGAGATGACTTCTTTCCTGTCTTCTCAGGGAGAGGTCAGCCCAATACACCTTGCGTTAAGAGAGAGCTGATGGGCCAGATGAAGGCAGTGGCTCGCTCAGGTGTTGAGAGAGGGTGGAGGGCAGTGTGGGAGTTGGAGTTCGGGCTGCCTGGTACTGCCTGCTGCTCAGAGTCACTGATGGGCCTCCACTCTCCCACCACTGGGTAGCAGCATTCCCATCCCCTTTCACAGGGAGCAAAACTGAGGCCTGAGAGCTGAAGCTACTTGCCTCAGCGTCTTATAGCTGATAGATAGCATAACCAGTACTAGGACCCAGTCTCTTGAATTTTAGTTCAGCTTTTTTTTTTCTTCCAGAGTCCATGGAGTCTAAATAGCAGACACTTACATACAACAATTATAATGTGATTGCATTAAATATGACAATTTTGAATCTTAGAGCAACCACAACAGAGAGTAGAGAAGAAGAAAACTGTATCGATGAAGAGGCTGCCGAGCAGTGGGCCAGGCCCCTTCCTTCTCTTCCTGACACTACACTTGGAGTGCACGCGGTTAGGATCCCTCCTTAGCGAATGACTGTGTCACGAGCGGTGGGCATTAAATCCGTGCGCACCGGGAGAGTGCTGTGAAGTACCTTCCTCTGTCTGGCACGAGCACTCACAGGACAAGTATAAACCACTCAATGTGACGTGGTGATTAGAAAGGGGAGGAGGGGATGGAGGAGATGTAGAGGGCCACTGTAATCCAGGGGCGGGGCTTTGGAGGCACTGCCCTGGCCAGGGTCCTTATGATGGTTGTGGTCATCAAGGTCCTTTGCTTTCAGTTAAGTGGCCCAAATCCAGCTAGATCTGGTCAGGCAAAGGAGCAAACTGACTGGCTCACTTCTCTGAAAAAGCTAGGCGTGCCTGGTTCTAGGAGCACAAGCCATGTTGTTCATGGTTCTGTCTTGGCCCCTCCAGTATGTACTCTGTTCTCCTTGGCTGTTACCTTTATTCAGGTGAGCCCTTCCTGCCCAGTGGCTCAATGGCTGTTGGCAGCCCTACGCTTCTTCCCTACCTTTCGGTAATCTCAGTACAGAGAGAGAGTTTTCTTCCCCACATTGCAGTAGAGGCCAGGGATTGGGTCATATGCCCATGCCTGATGGTGCCTAGTAGAATTTGGGATGGAATTCGCAAATTGGTCAGCCTGATAAGTGGGCTCACCCCTTGATCTGGGAAGGAGGAAGAGAGATGTTAGCCTCACCCAAACCATATGAATTATGAGGCGCTGGAGGAGAAGGAAAATCAGAAGAAGGGGAATGGGTGTTGAATAGGCAAAAATCACACACATATCCACTGGGTACAAGCCTTAGAGTTTCCTCCAACTCATCCTTGGTCAGTGGCTTGGTGAGGAAAAAGAACCCATCTAGCCCGAGTGTCTCCAGGTAAGTTCTGTCCAATAGAACTTAATGCGATGCTGGAGATGTTCTTTGATCTTCACTGTCTGATTCAACAGCCGCTAGCCACAGGGCAGTACCGAGTACTTGAAATGTGGCTGGGGCTGTTTGTTCCAGCTCTTTGAAAAATGTCATTGGTATTTTGATCGGGATGGCATTGAAAGTGTAGATTGCTCTAGGTAGCATAGACATTTTAACTATGATTATTCTTCCGATCCATGAGCATGGAATATTTTTCCATCTTTTATACAATGGAATATTACTCAGCTATCAGAAAAAAACGATTACCCAACATTTGCAGCAACATGGACGGGGCTGGAGGAGATAATGCTAAGTGAAATAAGTCAAGCAGAGAAGGACAATTATCATATGGTTTCACTCATTTATGGAACATAAGAAATAGCAGGGAGATCGGTAGGAGAAGGAAGGGAAGAATGAAGGGGGGGTAAACAGAAGGGGGAATGAACCACGAGAGACTATGGACTCTGGGAAACAAACTGAGGGCTTCAGAGGGGAGGGGGGTGGGGGAATGGGATAGTCTGGTGATGGGTAGTAAGGAGGGCATGTATTGCATGGTGCACTAGGTGTTATACGCAAGTAATGAATCATGGAACTTTACATCAAAAACTAGGGATGTACTTATGGTGACTAACATAACATAATAAAAAATTATTATAAAAAAAAGAAATGTGGCTGGGGGACGAAGCAACTGAGTTTTTAATTTTATGTAATATTAAATTTGATGTCACTGACTACATACAACTAATGGCTGCCGTAGTGGGCAGACCAGCTCTTGGAGACACATCACGAGCTGGTTCCCTGGAAGGCAAGGCCCTGGTTTTGTGTAAGACGGGAGGTGGGCCAAAGGTTAAATGTAGCCTGGAAGACCAGGGTGATGAAGCAGATTTGGTCCAGGTATGGCGTAGGAGAAAATGGAGTCTGGACATAAGGGAGAGGAGAGGGGATGCAACAGAGAAAGCGCCCTTCATCTGTGATGTCATTTGGAAACCCTTCACCTAGGGACGTATTTTTCCCATGTCATATAGGGACCAGATTTGTCTGAGGAAAAAATAAAATCAGAACCGACCTGGTTGTAAAATCGAGTCGAGGGGAACTCCGTGGCATGTGATCGCATTTTCCTCTAAGTGTCCGACAATAAAAGCAACCATTGCCTGAAGCAGTCTTTCTGCACATGACACATGGATTAAGAGAAAATGCAGGCACACATGGATTGAAAGACAAATTAAATGGAGTTGCTATGTTATTAAAAAAAACAATACTGTGTAAACTTGTGTGGTGGAGCCCAATTAAATGCAGTTGACAGAAATGACATCAGATGAATAGAACGAACTTGTCAGGGCAGGGTCTGGCCACAGCAATGTAAACCTGGGACCCGTAAAAGGGCAGCCTGTCTGCAGGCTGCATGATGGGCATGTCACAATGTCCTGGAGGGTGTGTGGGGACCGCCCTGAGGTGCCTGCGGAGCCTAAGTCCTTCCTGGTGGTCGTTACTCACCGACGAGTCAGGTCTCCAAGGGCGGCAATTCTTGGAGAAGGCAGACTGA
>NC_048221.1:22347306-22379613 GCF_002007445.2 Ailuropoda melanoleuca
TCTGTACACCCCCGCAGGCTGGGCTGTGTCAGGGATGTGCAGAGCTGTGCTCTGAGTGTTGGGAGGGGCTGTGTGGCATAGGGGTTCAGGTATGGGGCTCTCAGCATTTGGAGACTCCCTTTCCTTGTACTTGCTCCGCGACCTGGGCAGACATTCCACCTTTTGGAGACTCCATTTGCCGATATGTCAAACAGGGACCTGATGATACCTTTTAAGGATATTAGGAGGACCAAGCGAGGTGATGCATGAAAAGCACACAGTGCCCAGCATACAGTTGTCCTTCAGCCAGTGTTGGCCGTCTCTGGAGGACTTGGGTGAGATTTTCTGAAAGGCTTCCCGTGGCCGAGATGCTGCCATGACCCTCCTCCACACCTACTGGGTGTGAAATTGAGGTCTGCCGAATGCCGGTGACCTGGTTGGGGATCGTCGATTGGGGGCTGTTAGCCTCGCCCGCTAAAGCCTCCTAGCCAGGACCACCAGCTCTGTGGAAGGGGGATGGTTTTGTCTCCCGATGTCCACTTTTGCCTTTAGTCTCCCGCTTTTAATTGGGAGGGCTCAAGCATTCGTTATAATCATGTAGACAGGAGAAAACATGATTGCCGTTATCACAGAGAGCGCTATCAGTGTGGATTCAATGAAATCAAATGCTGCTGGAGGGAGAGGGTTATTTCCCCAGGACCCTCCGCCGGCCTGGGCGACGTGACTGTTCGGCGGAGATAAGCAGCCGCGCTGTGCTTGCCGGCGCTCCTGGGTAACTCCCCGGGCATTAAGCTGCACGAATGGCTTTGGAAGGAGGTCTTTCCCGGGCAGCAGGATAGGCTGCCTGCGGCGTGAAGCAAAGATAAAAAGCCACCCTCCCTCTCCTTTACTGAAGTTTAATAATAAAATGAAACTGTCACCATTTCCAATAAATTTGTTTATTTTAATTGAGAAAAAATAATGGAAACTGGCCACCTTCTGGCACCCAGTTGTGGCGCGTCTGCCTGGCTCGGGCAATCTCGAACCTTCTGTTCTCCAGAGCTGGCCTGGAAGGCACTCGGGTGTTGGTGTCGGTGAAATCAACCACGTGTCTTTCTCCATGTCATAAAATCTGGCCCTCACAGGGCAAAAGAAGTCATTTTTCAAGGCCTGTCTTAGATTGTAAAGCTGCAAACCAGGATGTTGGCATAGAAGGTATTTGAGGTAGAAAGGTTTTGTAGGATTTTTTTTCATATATTTATTTTGTGAATATGAAATTGAAATAGTTTCCCATTTTTCTGTCATCATTGTTCTTTGAGATGACTTCTTTCCTGTCTTCTCAGGGAGAGGTCAGCCCAATACACCTTGCGTTAAGAGAGAGCTGATGGGCCAGATGAAGGCAGTGGCTCGCTCAGGTGTTGAGAGAGGGTGGAGGGCAGTGTGGGAGTTGGAGTTCGGGCTGCCTGGTACTGCCTGCTGCTCAGAGTCACTGATGGGCCTCCACTCTCCCACCACTGGGTAGTAGCATTCCCATCCCCTTTCACAGGGAGCAAAACTGAGGCCTGAGAGCTGAAGCTACTTGCCTCAGCGTCTTATAGCTGATAGATAGCATAACCAGTACTAGGACCCAGTCTCTTGAATTTTAGTTCAGCTTTTTTTTTTCTTCCAGAGTCCATGGAGTCTAAATAGCAGACACTTACATACAACAATTATAATGTGATTGCATTAAATATGACAATTTTGAATCTTAGAGCAACCACAACAGAGAGTAGAGAAGAAGAAAACTGTATCGATGAAGAGGCTGCCGAGCAGTGGGCCAGGCCCCTTCCTTCTCTTCCTGACACTACACTTGGAGTGCACGCGGTTAGGATCCCTCCTTAGCGAATGACTGTGTCACGAGCGGTGGGCATTAAATCCGTGCGCACCGGGAGAGTGCTGTGAAGTACCTTCCTCTGTCTGGCACGAGCACTCACAGGACAAGTATAAACCACTCAATGTGACGTGGTGATTAGAAAGGGGAGGAGGGGATGGAGGAGATGTAGAGGGCCACTGTAATCCAGGGGCGGGGCTTTGGAGGCACTGCCCTGGCCAGGGTCCTTATGATGGTTGTGGTCATCAAGGTCCTTTGCTTTCAGTTAAGTGGCCCAAATCCAGCTAGATCTGGTCAGGCAAAGGAGCAAACTGACTGGCTCACTTCTCTGAAAAAGCTAGACGTGCCTGGTTCTAGGAGCACAAGCCATGTTGTCATGGTTCTGTCTTGGCCCCTCCAGTATGTACTCTGTTCTCCTTGGCTGTTACCTTTATTCAGGTGAACCCTTCCTGCCCAGTGGCTCAATGGCTGTTGGCATCCCTACGCTTCTTCCCTACCTTTCGGTAATCTCAGTACAGAGAGAGAGTTTTCTTCCCCACATTTCAGTAGAGGCCAGGGATTGGGTCATATGCCCATGCCTGATGGTGCCTAGTAGAATTTGGGATGGAATTCGCAAATTGGTCAGCCTGATAAGTGGGCTCACCCCTTGATCTGGGAAGGAGGAAGAGAGATGTTAGCCTCACCCAAACCATATGAATTATGAGGCGCTGGAGGAGAAGGAAAATCAGAAGAAGGGGAATGGGTGTTGAATAGGCAAAAATCACACACATATCCACTGGGTACAAGCCTTAGAGTTTCCTCCAACTCATCCTTGGTCAGTGGCTTGGTGAGGAAAAAGAACCCATCTAGCCCGAGTGTCTCCAGGTAAGTTCTGTCCAATAGAACTTAATGCGATGCTGGAGATGTTCTTTGATCTTCACTGTCTGATTCAACAGCCGCTAGCCACAGGGCAGTACCGAGTACTTGAAATGTGGCTGGGGCTGTTTGTTCCAGCTCTTTGAAAAATGTCATTGGTATTTTGATCGGGATGGCATTGAAAGTGTAGATTGCTCTAGGTAGCATAGACATTTTAACTATGTTTATTCTTCCGATCCATGAGCATGGAATATTATTCCATCTTTTATACAATGGAATATTACTCAGCTATCAGAAAAAAACGATTACCCAACATTTGCAGCAACATGGATGGGGCTGGAGGAGATAATGCTAAGTGAAATAAGTCAAGCAGAGAAAGACAATTATCATATGGTTTCACTCATTTATGGAACATAAGAAATAGCAGGGAGATCGGTAGGAGAAGGAAGGGAAGAATGAAGGGGGGGTAAACAGAAGGGGGAATGAACCACGAGAGACTATGGACTCTGGGAAACAAACTGAGGGCTTCAGAGGGGAGGGGGGTGGGGGAATGGGATAGTCTGGTGATGGGTAGTAAGGAGGGCACGTATTGCATGGTGCACTAGGTGTTATACGCAAGTAATGAATCATGGAACTTTACATCAAAAACTAGGGATGTACTTATGGTGACTAACATAACATAATAAAAAATTATTATAAAAAAAAGAAATGTGGCTGGGGGACGAAGCAACTGAGTTTTTAATTTTATGTAATATTAAATTTGATGTCACTGACTACATACAACTAATGGCTGCCGTAGTGGGCAGACCAGCTCTTGGAGACACATCACGAGCTGGTTCCCTGGAAGGCAAGGCCCTGGTTTTGTGTAAGACGGGAGGTGGGCCAAAGGTTAAATGTAGCCTGGAAGACCAGGGTGATGAAGCAGATTTGGTCCAGGTATGGCGTAGGAGAAAATGGAGTCTGGACATAAGGGAGAGGAGAGGGGATGCAACAGAGAAAGCGCCCTTCATCTGTGATGTCATTTGGAAACCCTTCACCTAGGGACGTATTTTTCCCATGTCATATAGGGACCAGATTTGTCTGAGGAAAAAATAAAATCAGAACCGACCTGGTTGTAAAATCGAGTCGAGGGGAACTCCGTGGCATGTGATCGCATTTTCCTCTAAGTGTCCGACAATAAAAGCAACCATTGCCTGAAGCAGTCTTTCTGCACATGACACATGGATTAAGAGAAAATGCAGGCACACATGGATTGAAAGACAAATTAAATGGAGTTGCTATGTTATTAAAAAAAACAATACTGTGTAAACTTGTGTGGTGGAGCCCAATTAAATGCAGTTGACAGAAATGACATCAGATGAATAGAACGAACTTGTCAGGGCAGGGTCTGGCCACAGCAATGTAAACCTGGGACCCGTAAAAGGGCAGCCTGTCTGCAGGCTGCATGATGGGCATGTCACAATGTCCTGGAGGGTGTGTGGGGACCGCCCTGAGGTGCCTGCGGAGCCTAAGTCCTTCCTGGTGGTCGTTACTCACCGACGAGTCAGGTCTCCAAGGGCGGCAATTCTTGGAGAAGGCAGACTGACCGGTTTTGATCCCCTCCTGCCCACCTGCAACCAGGACACCTCGGCGTCCTCGAATTTAGTTAACTGTCTGGATTTGTTCACTGAGTGCTCGTGAAGGACATGTCATGTGCTCAACATCCTGCTGGGCCTTGGACAGCCAGCAGGAAGAACATAGAAGCGCAAGGCTTGGTTCCCGGCTGTGTGGTTTGCCTGGGTCCCTGGCCCTCAGCCTTTCTCCACCCCATTACACAAGCCTGTGGACTCAGATAGTCACCCATAGACTCTGCTGTAGCCCAGGTGTAGAGATTAAGAGCTCCTGGCCAGTGCCTGGCCTACAAAGCACTAAAAAACAAACAAAGTAGCAGGTGAATAGCAGAAAGAAGGAGGCATTAGAATGGGTGAAGCAGACCTGGGGTGGAATGTGGGCCAGGCAGCTAGGAGGAATGTGAATTAGGGTGCAGTGCTGTGCCTCACTCTTCCCATCTGCAAAATGGGTTGATGGAACATTACAGGGCTGTTGTGAGGACACAATTGCATGGTATTTGCTCAGGACCTAACGTGAAGTAGGTTTCCGTAACCGCGGCTGCTCTGGTGAGAGTGAGGGCATGATTGCTGTGAGGATGGGATGGACCCAGGAGGGGGTCTTGTGGGTTACATGAATATTCCCAGGGTGAGCAGCCAACTTCAGATCCAGTCTTGATTCATGTTAGGTCTGGTTGTCATTAAAGCTGAATCACTGTGAGGAGCCCACCAAAACTTTCCAGTCCAGTTTGCCAGCAAACCTGCAGCCCACTCCCTTGACCAGTGGCCCCTACTGCTTCCTGAGGGGCTTGGAGAGAATAGCATCTTAGAACCATTGGCCGTGTCCTAGGATCGCTCTCTCCACTGTATTCTTATTCCACCGTCAGTTTTGGGGTTCTAAGGCAGACACAACATGAGTAGGTGTCACATGCTGATGGAATGTTTGCGGTGTTGATGGGCCCCAGGTCATGGAAGAGAAAGAAAGCCATTCCTCAGCCAGGAAATCACCAGCCAACATTTCCATGAGCACACCCTTCCTGCCCCTCTCCCTTCTCGTGACTCCTCCATCCAGTTTCTCCATCAGACAAGGGTGTGGATGCCTTTGAGGAGAGAGTAATTCATTTCAGTAGAAAAGAAGTGGTTTTGGAATAGGGCGGTTGGAAAATAATGCCAAGCAGCTGTGCCACTGTGGACATGAGCTTTGGGTCAGTGAGCATCCCACTGGCTCATGTCCCTGGGCAGATGCCTGGACCCACCACCCTTGCCTCTTTGTTCAGAAGCAGAAACGTAATGGGCTCCACAGTTATGTCCCTTTGCTGCCTTTACTCTCCAGCTGATGCTGGGCTTCTGTGGAACCAACATAGCCAGATGGGCCTTGGGTAGCCAGATGGGCCTTGAGGATGTTTCTGAAGAGATTTGTTCCCATTTTGCATATTCCGTGAAGCTCTTCTGATTTCTAGCCTGTGTCCCCCTTGCCGTAATCACAATTCTTACCTTGTGATCCAGTCTTTACCCTTGCTCTTTGGAGATGCTTTGGGCATCTTTTGTGTATCAGATGTGTGGTCATCAAGGGGGACAGAGCAGGCCACCAGACATGCCTGGTCTCCAGAATGTCACAGTCTTGGGTGGGGGCAGAATCTAACTAGCAGTTCTATACCTAGAGTTGCAAGTGAAGGATGGGTCTGAGCATAGGATGCAGCATGGAGTCCTAAGGAAGCTTTCTCAGGTGGTCTCAGGGATGGGGGTCTGGGAAGTTTCCCTGGGCCAGAAGTGGGTGATGTCCAAACTGAGGTCCCAAAAGTAGGTGGGAGGAAAATGTGGCAGGAAGCCAGGAAATGGATGGAGTAGGTTCCTGGTGGAGGAGAGCATGTGCAGAATCCTAAGAGTGATCAGCAGTGGGAAACTTGAGGGGAGAAGGGGATAGAGTGGGTCATGGGAGATGAAACTGGAAAGGAAAGTAAGAACTTCAGATAAATTAAGTACTTTCCACCAGAATTCAATGAATTTTCCCCCTAGAATGTAATCAAGGCTGAAAATGCATATGAAAGGTAATTTTTATTTTGAATAGTACTCATGTGTTGAATTCTGAAGGATAAGAACACATTGTGACCATTTTGGTCCGAGACTCTGGTCTTAGTGCGCACCTGTTCATTTGAGGTTGGCGTTTCATGTAACAGTTCGGATGCTGATGAATTCTCTACTTTGTTGTTCCAGCACTTCAGGGAGCATCTGGACAAACTTTTTGCCAAAGGAATTGGAATGCTGGATATAGCTCTGAATGAGGCCTTCAACATTCTCAGTGACGTAAGCCCCTCTTTAATTTACCTTTCTTATGTCCAAGAGAAGAGATGGAATTTTATTTTATTTTTTATTTTTAAATTTTTTATTTACTATTTTTTTTTAGTTGTGGACCAGCATTTCTGTCAGTTCTGGCTGTCGTTGAGTCATATCTATAGACACCAGATGGGAGGGTGAGGCTAGCCATTTGAGTTTTCTGGGGAACCAGGTCCAGCCAGTGAGGCCAAACCAAGCCCCGCTGGACAGAGCCCATCATGCCCTCTGATCAGGGCTCTTGCCCGCCATGCTTGTGGGCTCTGGACCCACCCACCCTTGAACACCTTCCACTGCAGATCTCATCTCAGAAACTTTCAATTTCTTCATCGTGTAGACTCATTTCTCATTGTGTTTCACACCGAACCCCTGCCTGTGGCGATGTTCAGCAGAAGGGCTTTCTCTGTGCGGTAGGCTTAGGGAGTGCCCTACCCATCCTTCTCTCTCTTCCAGCCCCTTGCAGGTTCACAATACGCAGTAGCACACTCAAGTTTCCAGGAAGCACCACAGGAAGGAATGCTGCTCAACCAACTATTCCTTACACTTCTGGAACAAGAATCCGTTTTTCAAGCAGCACCTGTTAACATTCCGTGAAAACCTTTGGGGGGTCCCGGGCTGGTGATTTTGCCCTTTGAATCCAAATGTGTTAAACTAAAAGCGTGCATGTCTTCTGTGTTCTGGAAGAGCAGTAGGAGAGTAATGACTCTCTTTATCAATGCAGGGTCTCGATCATTTATGTAACTTGTATAGGCTGGGTGCTTTTAATGCCAGACGCTGGGAACACATCAGAGAACAGACCAGACAAAGTGTTTGCTTTAATGGACCTCATGTTCCAGTGCAAAGGTTGGGAAATTATGTCCCATGAGCGGAATCCCACTTGCATCCTGTTTCTGTAAAGCTTGTGTTACTGGAGTGCATTCATGCCCACCTGATCACGCACCCTCTGTGGCTGCTCTTCTGTTACAAGGGCAGAGTCGATTAGTTCCAGTAGAGACCAACCGTATGGTCTGTAAAACCTAAAACAGTTACCGTGTGGCCCTTTACAGAAGAAGTTTGCTAACCCCAGATCTAATGGGAAAAGGCAGATGAAGTGCCTAGTCCTATGGAGAACAACAGCCCCATTGTTCCAGCTTGATAAGCACTTGCTTCTTCATACAGCACCGTCCGGTGAGATCGCTCTCATAGGTGCCCCTGGTTGGAGTAGAGACCTTAAGGAAGTGAGGGAACAGGGAAACTGAAGAAGTTTCCAGCTAGAAGAACCAGTACAAAGGCCCTGAGGCCGAGCTGTTTGGCATATTTACCATATAGTGAGGAAAGCTGTGTGAGGAGCAGAGTGGGGGAGAGAAGGCTAGGGAATGAGATCAGGGAGGGAGCAGAGGCTGCACCACATGACTCCTGTGGGGACTTGGGCTCTTGCTCTGTGTGGGATGGAAGGTCACTGGAGTCTGAGCAGAGAATGACATGACCGACTTGAGTTTTAGCAGGAATTCTCTGGCTGCTGTACTGAGAAGCAAAGACAATAGCAGGGAGGCCATGACATTATCTGGGTGACACGTACTGGTGGCTTGGATGGGAGAGGTAGGTTAGGATGTTAAGAAGCAAAAAAATAGAAATCACTCTAGATGTGTCAAACAGCAGGGGTTTACGTCAGGGTTTTGGCTGCGTAAGGGGTGGAAAAGCTCAGAAACCAAACAGAGAATGAAACAGCCCTGGGGTTAGCACCAGCTGGAGACAGCTTCTCTCTAGGGTAGGAGGGACAACAGGAGGGAGGGACAGCATAGGAGCCTCCTGTCCGTGGCCGTCTGGATGGGAATCGAACGGTGGAGGGCTGCCCAATGAGGGCTGAGGTCATGGTGGGGCGGGGGAGGGGAAGCCTGCCCTGTGGGAGCTGGTACCAGCCATTGCCAGAAAGCGCCCATGACCCCGGATCAGAAAAAGGAAGACATCACTGAGAAAAGCCTTGGCTTCTCCCTTGCATCCTCTAGTAGTCTCCTTTGGATGAACCCAGCCCAAACTCCTGGGGAGCCTAGAAACTGTGGAACGCAGGGAAAGGCGCGGGGTGGTACTGAGCGCGAACAGGCACTAAATGGAGCG
The DNA here is from genome assembly GCF_002007445.2 of Ailuropoda melanoleuca. Taxonomy (NCBI): domain Eukaryota; kingdom Metazoa; phylum Chordata; class Mammalia; order Carnivora; family Ursidae; genus Ailuropoda; species Ailuropoda melanoleuca. Next base: position 22,356,001 of record NC_048221.1, read on the forward strand.
ACAGCTCTGTTGAGGTGTTGCAGGAGCTGGGAGAGCCGCTAGCGGCTCAGTCTTGAGGCAGCTGTTTGGGGCCCCGGCTGTTAGTTTGCAGGAGAGCACCCCCCACCCCCCCCGCCCACCGTCACAAGGCTCGTCCTGGGGGTCAGGTGTGCCCAACTCCAAAACTCGAGCTTTTCCTACTCAGCGACGCTGCCCTCTCAAGCCGAGGGTGGGCCCTAATTCTGGACTCCCTTTTACCAAAAATACCTATTGGCACACAGAAGGCCATTTAGGTTTCGGTCCTGAGCCAGTGTCAGGATGGTAGGGGAGGGAGAAATCGGGAGGTAAGGTGCCACATCAGCACCTCAAATTGAACGCAGATTAAACCCACGGCTATTCCTTCCTGCTTTGCCGCCCAGGGCTGCTGGCTACAGAGAATTCACATTTAGGTGAGGCTCGGTGTTTGGGGCAGCCCATCCCTGTTAATAGCTTATGAATAATTTGTGAACATAGCTGACCAGAGCAAAAGGCCAAGCTGCACCTTGAAATTCTGAGTTGAACCCTGGAGAGGGCTCGGAACCTTCTCAGGGCTTGGAGATGCCACGCTCTGTATCTTCAGCAGATACATCTGTCTAGAGGGTCGTATTGGAAGGACTTCCACAATGATAAAATTGGTTCTCTTTTTTATCTCAAAAGCCTCCTGTCTACAGCAGGGGGAGGCTACTCTGAGCTGGTGAGCCCCTTATTTGGAAAGGGCCCTGCAGCGAATTTCTGTTCCCTGGCTCTTTGGCAGAAGGGGTGAAGGAGTGTGAGTTGGGGGATGCTTGTCATGTGAAGTCTGTGGTCTTTCGAGTCAGGCAGGTTGGACTGAGAAGCCTGCCTTGGTCAGAGCGTGCCGTGTGAGCTTGGGAAAACTCTGCTTATCCTCACCTTTATTTTCCTCATCTGTAAAATGGGGATAGGCATAGACCTAGCAGTGGCCACGTGATTGGTGAAGCCCAGTGCAAAATGGAAATGTATGTCTCTTGTTCAGAAGTCATTAAGAATCTTTGAAGAAAGGCAGCAGAGTGTTAAGCAGGGGGAGGGGAACCTGGCCTGGTAGACCCGGGTTGAGGTTTCGGCACAATGAAGCCGTACCTGCCTCCCTTTCAGCAGGGCTGGGGTGGGTGGGAAGTGCCGTCTCTGCAACCACAGGGACACTGGGCAGCCTCAGCTCTGGCCAGGTTGCCTGTGGCTTCTAGAAGCAGGTCGAGCTCTTGATGCTTTGGTCTTACTTCCTGCCCCAGTCCTCAGGAATGTCTGCTTTCCTTCATTGTCCCCTCTCTCCTTTTCCTTGCCCTGTGACATTCTCTGTCCCCATCCTGTCCACTTACCAGACCCTTCCAGGCCAGAGTTTCCCACCGCACGCCCAGCTGACGCTGGTCTGCGAGATACTCTAGTATAGGTGCTGTCGAGGTACAAGATACCATCCTCCTCTCCCCGAGACTCACAGCGCACCTGTGCGTATTCAAGGCCTCCGAAGTCCTACAGGGAACAGACCTTTCCAAAATGTATTTATGCTAATACTCAAACTTATTGACTCAGGACCTCTTTATCTCCTATCAGAACCTCAGGGTTGGAGTCTTGTAGAAGTCACAGCTCACCAAGCACACCTTCAGGCATAATATGTTTGTGGCTTTTACAGCGTATATTAACCTCCCGGCACCTCTCAGATCCAGAGACATCACCAGCGCATGGTAGATTTCTTTCCTCAAATTCTGGCGACAGAGGTATTTTTGAACCAAGGAAACCTTCCGCACACCCCTCTGCTCTGCTTTCACCTGTAAAGTCCCTCTGGGGTCTGGCCAGGCGGAAAACCCAATGGGTCCAGTGTAAATTCGAGAGAGCAAGAAATGGAAGGAACACAGATGTTACAAAATATCATTGTTTGAGATTGGTTGATGGGTGGGACCATATTTTGAGTGCACATTTATCTCATCGAGAGAAACATTTCCATTCCATCTCTTGCCACGGGGCTTTTAAATAGCCAAACATTTTGAAAAACACAGAGATGGTTAATCTCCCATGAAAATGAAGCTTTAGCTATTTTCCACTTCATCAATGTGACCTTTAAGTGATATAATTCCCTCCTGTGTATTACGACTGCCCTTGCAAGCCAATATGAATAAATCGTTATTTCTCGATGACACAAACACACATTCTCCCCGTGTGTGTGTGGCTGTCTCTTTCTCTCTCTCTCTGTCTCTCTCTGTCTCTCTCTCTCACACGTACACACACAATTGAAAGCGTGATTGTGGCTGGGGCTCAGAACAGTTCAGAGGTTACTGTAACTAAGTGAAGTAAATTCTGTTTTGCAACTACCTGCCTTTCAGTGTTAGTATTTGCTCAGATGACTTAAAGGCTCACAGTTGTACAACGGCTTTGAAAGGAGCATTCGAATAAACTTTTAAGCCCCTTGCAGCTATTGATCTCCGCTGCATTCATTAGTTTCTGTAAGAACACAGAGCTAGTTTGCTACAGTAGTTAGCATCTAACTTGTCATGTGACAACCGCAATTATCTTTTTTGGCGGTGAATATGATCTTTGCAGTGATTACCTTTTAAAAATTTTTCTTAGCCAATTAAATAAAATTCGGTGACATTTCAAAGACTGTTAATCACAACCAAATGCTCTAAATGTCAGGATGCATTGAAATTTTCGCTGCTAACTGATGAATCACTGAGCTAATTGTAGTTCATCATCAGGCCCTTGTCATTGTTATTATTATGGAAAACACTTTCATCACTCCCGCTATTCAAAAAAAAAGTTCTAGACAAATATGAAGAGAAGAGATATTACTCATCAAAGCATTTGAATTTAATTGCATTCTTCAAAATTCTCCAACTGCAGATTGCTGCAGAGAATACCAGGGACTCAGCCAGAGAGGAAAGTGATGTTTTTAAATAAACAGCTCAGGGCAGCCCCTTCTTCCAGTCTGCATTATTCAGATATCTTCATTTCCCTCTCTTCCTTGCCTTTCGTTTGGGAGAATGTTGCCAGGATGCTTTTCCAACGAATTGCATGTCTCTAGGTGTCTTGATTTTCCCCCTGTCTTCAGCCTCTGTGAACTGAAGCAGACGTCACCTTTATTCAGTGGCCCACTGCTGGGTTTATTCAGTGGTCTGAAGACCATGTTGGATGCAGACTCCCCCCAAACATTGCCAGAACAACCTGTTGATAGGACAGGACTACAGGGATGTTTCTTCTGACCGCAGCAAGGAAGAAAATACACTATGACGATAGAGTCTTAGCAGTGTCTCAGAGTGGAAGGGACAAGACCATTTACTGAGACTATGAAGGCTGGTTGAAGGTGGGTCTTTCAGAGTGGAGGAGAAGGAAGAAGCTTGGTTAAGACTGGGTGAGAATCCTAACATTCTAGTTTAGGATTAGTAGATGCAGCAGAGGAAGGATTTTGAGATCAGGGGTTTAGAGAGTCTTAGGTTATAAATTGTCCCATGATAGTTTCTATTGAGGAGTTGATGGGCCCTTCAGGATGTTCCTGGAATAAGCAATAAAGTTGTTTGCAATTTTTGTCTTCCTGGGCAAGAGTTTTCTGGAATAGTATGTTAAATTGATCAAGACAGTAGAACTGTAGTTGTGTGTGATAGCTTTAGTTCTCAAGTATATGTACATACCTGAGAATTTCTATGATATTACAGCATGGGTCCCGTCTGCCCATTAATTCAAGGACTCCAGCCTCCAGTCTAGTCTGAGTTGCGAGAGTGGCTGCCAGGGCCAGGACTGCAGTGAGGCAAGTGCCTAAGGCACAGAATTTGAGGAGCACTCACTCACTCTCGGTGGAGGATCTGATGACTACATGTGACCCTAGAACTCTGGAAAGGATGGAGGGAGGAAGAAGCAGGTGAAGGAAGTGAGCATTTATGGAGCCCTTCCATGCATCTTCATCAGCTCAAGGACCTTCATCTCATTATTGGGAGGCCATAGAGTGTACTGGATCTGGGAATAGATTCTGGAGCTGGACTGCCTGGGTTTAAATCCTGGCCATTACAAGTGGGAGCTGTGTGACCTTGGACAAGTTAACTAATCTCTCCCTGCCTCAAATTCGCCACCTGTAAAATGCCGATAATGATAGTATGTACCTCAGAGGCTAGTCTTAAGTAAGTTAATACTTGTCTCCCAGCATATAATGAATGTTTAACCTGCCTTCTGACAATCTTGTTAGCATGATATTCTCATTTTATACATGCGAAAGAGGGCACTCTGAAATGAGAACTCATTGCACTTTGTGGTGCTAGGATGGGATTAAGTGCTTTTCACTATAGTATGGCAGTCCTTGCATGTTTTTAAGTGGCTTTGCTCTGCCCCAGTACAGCCCTGAGCAATTCCTTCCTCCCTCCCTCCCTTCCTTCCTTCCTTCCTTCCTTCTCTCCCTCCCCCTCCCTTGTTCCTTCGTTTCCTCCACCCTTCTATGCATTCATTCATCCAGTTAGTTATAGTCTTCTCTCTCGAGTTGCAACTTCAATCTCTACATCAGAATTCTAAGTGCACAGAGACTAGGAATTAAATCTCAACTTGAATACTTTATTAGTTCTCTGCTTCAGCAGGAACCAGAAGTAAACCCAAGAACAGTCTCCATCCTTCCCCAGTGCCTTGGTCAACAGCTTGAACATGTGCCCACTCAATGCGTTTGCATGTGTTCTTGGCCCTCTCTGGGACACCCCTCCCCCAGATACTCACCTTCTGCAGGTGTCACTCATGGCTCACCTTCTCGGTGAGGTCTTCTCTGACTATTTTTTCTAAAGTTGCCCCCCCCCATTTCTTATCCCCCTGCTCTGCTTTCTTTTTTCTTTTTTCGTCCCTCAGCATCACTGTTACCACACATACAATTAAATTGATTTATTTACTTGGTTTTTATATGTCTCCCCACATAGAATTATAAACTCCAGGAGGGAAGGGATTTTTGCATGTTTCATCCCCAGCTCCGTGTGGCACTTAGTAAATAATTTTAGAATTAATGAATAAACTTCATCAATTATAATGGTGGGAGTTTTTGCTACTGAAAGTTAAAGACTTTTTGTATGTTTTCTTGCCTCAGCACTGTCATGTTAATTGTAGGGATTTTTATTTTGATTATTTATTTTTTTAAGATTTTATTTATTTATTTGAAAAAAGAGAGAGTGAGAGAGAGAGCATGAGTGGGGGGGGGCAGAGGGACAGGGAGAAGCAGACTCCCCACTGAGCAGGGAGCCCAACACAGGGCTCGATCCCAGGACCCGGAGCTGAAGGTAGACACTTAACCAACTGAGTCACCCAGGTGCTCCAATTGTAGGGTTTTTAAAGGACATGGTGTTGCTTTGAATTGCAGCATTAATAGCATTCATTAAGGAAATTCTTCACCCCTGATTCAAAGGAAGGACACTGAGTTCTGGTGGCCAATCCACCCCAATCTACCACTCACAAAGGCTGGGAACTTTTACAATGCCACATGAAACTGAAAGTTGAAGAAATTTTGGGTCTTGCACACCAGTGGGCACAATCTTGGAATTTCAGTCTGCTATACATGCTGAGGTATATAAACTGATATATAATGTTATATGCTAACAAATATATATTTAAAACAAACCCTACAAAAATAGCGCTTAGGCTTCTAGTCTGAATTGGTATGTTCCTGACTTTATTCTCCATGTGTCCAAAGCCTCATTGATTGCATTATATAATGCATCAAACCAGACTCCTTTAGATTCTGAAAGAGATGTTGCCAGCCGCTTATTCTGCGGCTCATGTGTTCCTGAAGGGTGACTGTGCCAATGCCTTAGGGGCTTATATTCTGAGACACTACCTGCTTGAAGGTAAGAGAGGTTATTTGTCCTAGAATCTCACTTCCCACCTTGTGTGTGTTTTTCAGAAATCCCCTCTGAGGTCAGTATTTAGTTCCAATTTGTCAAAGCAAATAGGGTGAATGCACAGGGAAACGCTTATCGTGTAGATTCTGTCGTGTTGAACAAGGTCTTGTTTCGAGAGGCTTCCCAAGTCCTCCTGCCTCCAGAGTCTCATGGATGTACAGAACTCTCTGGTGTGATTTTTAGTGTGAACTTATTTCTTCCCGCAGTTCAACCACACAGGACAAGGAAGCATCTGCAGCCAGGCCATCATGTTAATCACCGATGGGGCGGTGGACACCTATGATACTATCTTCGCGAAGTACAATTGGCCAGAGCGCAAGGTAAGTTGCTGATGCCGGCCGTGCAGTGCAGTTGACGGAGAATCTGTGTTGTGCTGTCACCCCCAAGTTGTCCAGGGGTAGGTGCCCCGTCTGAACTTAATCTCATGACTTATGGTTTCTCAGTCTTGTGTCTTCTGGTTGACCAAACCAAATATGATGGCTTTCCTTGTTTTGAAAATGAAACTTTTTTGGAGGAAAGAAGAAACCTGTAAAGACATGGTCAATGTGTTCAGTGAAAAGATTAATTGTGCTCTTCATCCATATTGGGCAGCACTTCTGTTTTCCATGGAGCCAGAGCTGCGTGGTGAGTCAAGCATCTGTAGATGGTGAAGCCAGCCATGGTGGCCACATGGTTATCTCCTGGATGTTTCCATGTTTCTATGGTTCCTCCTTCTCCAGCCTCATTACCACCCCGAAGCTTCTCTCCATCCCCCAGGGATGTTCCCCCACCCTTGCCAAAGCTTGCTCTCTATTCTAATTCCTTCTTTGCTTTCCAGGTTGACATTTATCTATCTGATGAACCATATGTTAGGATATCAGTGATGAATATTAACATTTTTGGTGACTCTGAGTGCCTAAACCCAGACGTTCTTCAAGCTGTTAGCTAGTCTGAATTCTCTGGGGAGAATTAAGTTATGGATACTTGTACTCCATCCCATACCTACAGAATCAAAATGTCTAACGATGTGGTGTAGTAATCCTTTTTCACAGGAAAAAGGTCAGTCAGAGCGGGTGCTATCCCAGGGGTAGCACAAAGGCTCTCTCCTGTCCCACGAGCCAGTAGCATTACTCTGAGTCTATAAGTACATGAGACAATTCAAACCAAGTCTGTCCTACTTTTCCTACATTGTGTGTTTAATTTCTTGGAACTGAGCCAACCATACACACTTGGCAAAAAGAAAGAGAAGACAAATGACAGCTGTGTCCTCAGCTGTATCCACAGAGTACATACCCTTGAGGGAGCATGAGATGTCATTCTATGTTCCCTTAGTCATTCTTGGTCCCCACATTTCTCTGCTAACACTGACATCTCACCTCATCAAGTGTGTGTCTGCTTATTAAAGACACATCCATTTTGTACAACATGGTCCTTAAATGGATGCCAAATCCTTTCTCTGGTGCTCAACCTTAGAAACTGCCATCACTGCTGAAGCTGGAGGGAGAGTTAGTCATGCCGGGCTTCCTAAGAGAATGTGGGACTCTGATGTGGCCCCTGCCTAAGGCCTTAGGAATGTCCAGGAATAAATTTGGCTGATTGCAGCTCCCACAATAAGTGCTGCCGTTAGAACCCAACCCTCGAATAAGTTGGGGATTCACTGTTGGACAACGTATTTTGGATGTAAGATTTCAGGTGATAATTTCCAGGGACAGGTAGAGGCCAGATTTAATTCTTGGATAGACATATGTCATGTGAAGGGAGGAATGTGCTGGATACCCCCTGGAGCATACAGCACAGTGCTAGACACATGGCTAGTACCTAGTGCACAACCCTAAGGTGTGGCTGAGTGATGGAGGGGCCCGGTGGGGTGGGAGGCCACAGCACTAGTAAACATGGGTAGGGCCATGGACATTTTGTAGTCATATAGAATGTTTGCAGATGCCATGACATTGCATAGCATGTTGACGGATATTTTGAATTCTTTAGGACCATTTTTACATGAAAGAAGAAAGTGAAAGGGGACTTTTCATAAGCAGCTCCATTAAGACCAAATAAATTATGAGTTGAGTATCACATGCTGAATCCTATGAATCCCTCCCACATGGTGATACTTGATGGATAGAAGTTGCCCAGTAATACTGGTATTTAAACATCCAGTCCTTACTTGCAGGGAGAGGCATAGGACGAAGTCACAATTCTTCAGATAAAACACAAATTTAAACGTATCTTGCCGAAGGTACAATGCTGATTTTTCGGCCAGGTGCTTTCTTGGATTAATTGGAACCAGGATCTTAGAAATTTCAACATTATGTCAAGGAGTTTCATCTACTTATGAAAGTTATTATCAAGTCGAAGCAGATTTGCCTTTGTATCAAGAAAGTCTTCTATGATAAGAAATTAATAGCAGGATCCCGTCCCTCCTGTTCCATTCTGGAGAGTTCTGTGGATTCATATACATACACATGCACATTCTTCTTCATGCCTTCTCTGTAGAGGTGCAGGTGATGAGTCTGCATGGACCCCCAGGGTGATTTAACACTGTGTTAAAGGGAGATGAGGAGCAATGTCTAAGCAGTCATCTTTCTCTGTTATTCTGAACGTTAGATAGTTAGTAGAGGGTTCTGTCATGCTGTAGTTGGCAGTCTTCAAAGTTATAGAAACAGGAAGTAGATTCAGAAGAAAGGAAAACGATCTTAAGGCTGGAATGTGATTCCCATAAGACTGTGCTTCTCAAGCTTGAGCGAACATCAGAATCATCTGGAGGACTTTCTCCCACACCAACTTGCCCATGTGGGGAGTTTCCGATCCATTAGGGCTGGCTGGGGCCTGAGAATGTGCATTTCTCACAAGTTCCCCGGTGATGTGGTTGCTGCACACTTGGGGAACGACTTCCGGAAGTAAGAAACAGCCCAAGGAACAGCGTTTGGTTCCTCCGTGGGCTCGGCTACTTTTGTTCCTTCTGTTTACTTTATAAGAACCTGTTCCTTTAGTCAGATCCAGTGCACAAGTATGTGTTTCTTGGCTCAGGCTTTGCTTAAAAAATTGCCAATTATTGATTGTCATTTAAAAATCTGGAGAGAGTATATAAAATTTTCAAGTTTTCATTTCTCTCATAAATGGGTACACTTGGCACCTGGGAGACAACATTCTTATATAGCAAAAAAATAAAAAATAAGAAATTCCTGGAGCTGAGACGTGGTTGCCCTCTGAGATGGCAGGTGCATGCTGCTTTTGACCACGATTTCATCATTCTGTCTTCTCCCAGCCTGCTTCACTCCTGTGCTTGACATGCCCACGGGTAGGGGGTTCTGGGTTAAAGGGCACTTGCTGTTTCCCAGGCAGGGCTTGTATTCCCCAGCTTCTGGGGCCTTCATTCTTTCGTCTAGGGTCTGCCTGAAGCTTTCCCTCTTCCCTTCTGGTCAGAGGCCATCTTATCTATCTGAGCCCTAAACTTCAGGCTCCCTCAGGGTTGTCATAGGGGAGGTATAGATTCCTGTCCAGCACTATAATTACTTCTAGGCCTATCTTTCGTCTTCATTGGTTTGGTGAGTCCTTGGGGACAGATTCTGTATCTCTGAACAGTACCACTACCACGCAACATAACCCAGCACTGCTGAGAAGTGTGGCATAGGGACCCTAGGGTGGCCTCATGATTCCCATTCCCAGGTGTTTACCCCTGTATAATCTCGTCACCTTGAGTATGAGTGGGCCTTGTGACTTGATTCTAACCAGTAGAATATAATAAGGTGAGGGGATTTTGTAGATATAATCAAGGTCTCAAGTTAGTTGGTTTGAGCTAATCAAAAAGGATATCCTGGGTGAGCCTTACTTAGAAGATCTTTAAAAGAGGGCCTGGACACTCCCTGAGGGCAGAGTGGTTCTCCTTGCCAGTTTGATGAAGTAAGCAGCTTTTGGAGAAGCCCACTGGCAAGGAGATGGGGGCAACCTCTAGGACCTGAGGACATCCTCCAGCTAACAGCCAGCAAAAAGCTGGGCCCTCAGTCTTGTAGCCAAAAGAAAATGAATCCTGCCAACAATTTGAATGAGCTTGGAGGCAGATTCTTCCCTAGTTGAGCCTCCAGATGAAAGCACAGCGCAGTCAGTACTTTGATTGCAGCCTTGTGAGACCACAGACAGAAGACCCAGCTAAGCTGTGCCCAGACTCCTGACCCAAAGAAACTGTGGCATTGCAAGTATGTGTTTATTTAAGCCACTACATTTGTGGTAACATGTGATTCGGCAATAGAAAATTAATAGAAGAAGCAAGGAGAAGGGGAAAAGGAGAGGAAATCATTTATCCTAGCAATACAATAAAACATCCCCAAACCTAATGGCTTAAGAGAACAATTTATTATTTCTTGCCATTCTGCGGGTTAACTGGATGGTAGTTCTGCTGCACTTGGCGTCAGGTGGAGTCACTGATAAAGCTGCATGAGGGTGGGAGCTTGGCTGGGCTGTCTCGGTTCTCCTCCTGAAGACCTGCCTCTCCACCTGGGGTCTAATGCTTCAGGGCCACACTGTGAGGCCTCTCCCCTCAGTGCAGTAGCCTAGACTTGCCTACTGTATGGCAGTTGGGTTCCCAGAAGGGGAAAACAGAGGGAAGCGGGGGGCGGGCCAGGAGGGCACCTGTGGGTGTCATTTTTTAAAGCTATCTATCACCTAACCAGGGCCTCGCTCAAGGCAACTGCTTAATAAAATATTTTAGAATGAGTTAGAAGAAGGAATACGTTATTGGTGATTTAACTGTGAGTCTGAGGACAGCATCATGATTGCCATGCAATGTGTCCCTTGCCAGCATTTTATTTCCGAGGGCAGAAATGAGGAGCTATTTATTCATTTATTGGATGCCATTTACTTTTGCCTGATATCCATTGGTTAGCAGCTTAACAGCAGCTCTTACATACTTGGAATAAAATAGGAACTTCTCAACATGGAAGGGACTCATTCCAGGATCTGCTCAAGAAATAAAGCTGCCTGCATTTAATTTAGAAAAATGGTCCTATCTGCCACCTATATAGCTGCTCTTCCAAGTGAAATAAAAAAAAAAAAAAAGGAGGAAGAAGAAGGTCATGGAATGATTTATCATTACCTTCCCTGCTGCATAAGACAGAGTGGAGAGTGGATAGGTAAGAAAATGGTAGGAAAGTGATTTAAAGAATCTAGCCCTATAGGGAGGTCTGTTTGTCAACCCCTGATTTAAAGGAATCAATCAGTGTGTTGTTAAAAGTCATTGAGATGCCCTTGGAAATCCGTGCATTGGCTGAATTCAACGGAGGATCATCTCCACTATGTTTTTCCACTTGAATGAACTATACTAGCCACATAGTCAATGGCGGAGGTGTGGGAGCCTTGATGGCAAATACCTCTCTCTGTGACTTGGGGCGTCTCCCACGTTTGGAGCAGTGATTTCTGCTCTCCTGGCCTGAGCATTGCTGTTTTTCCCCTTTTCTGTCAGTGCTGCCAGCAGGGCCTGGATACAGGACATGATGCTAGGGCCATTCAGAAGGGGATGCACTGCGGGTACCCAGCCTAGGGCTGGACCCAGTGTCTAGCATGTAGGATCTCCATAAGTGTCAACCTTGACTGCCCCTTGAATCCTGTTTTGGTGGTGACGGGGGCACGTGGCAGTGTCACAACTTTCATGTCACGTGAGTAACAAAGGGAACATCCTGGAGAGAATCACATTCCCTATTTGCAGAGACCCAGGAAGCCAGAGACTCCCTGAATCCGAGGATAGTGGGATCCCCGGGATCCCTGTCAGAATCCACCTGCTCAGGGCTAAGCACTCTCTTTGCTGCGTGTGATATCCCGGGGAGGGAGACGTGGCTGCAGCCGCGTCTCCACTCACCTCTGCTGTAGGTGCAGTGGTGGAACCTTGCCTGGGCGTGCAGCGTGGGCAGTGACCCTTCTGTGCCTGTTAGACGTCCCTGCACAATCTGTTCTTCACATGGGTCTGTGATGAGCGCAGGCAGCATCAGGATGCTTCCAACACTTCCCTGAGCCTGAATCTCCCTCAACGAGAGAATGCCTTCAACTGCTTTCTTGTGCCAAAATGTATATACAAAACTGATGAGGGCTAATTCTTATCAGGGGGCAAGCGCCGTTCTAAAGGCTGTACATACATTTAATTTGCACAGAAACCCAAGAGGCGAGTACTCCTCTATCCCCTTTATACAAAGGAGGAAACAGGCTGCGTAACCGAGTCAGCATTCCACGACTAGCATTTGGAGCTTAACTGACAAGCCAGCATTGAACACAGAGGCTGTCCCCTGAACCAGGATACAGACGTGTCGAAGGGAAAAGCAAAACAAAATAGCCTTAGGTCCCAGAAGAGCTGCCCATCCATACCACACACGTTGTCACCCAGAAAATGAGTTCTTTTCCTTGGCCTTCCCATCCCCAAGTGTGGGGGAGGTCTGCAAAATGTCAAAGATTTGGAACCCATCGGGGCTGCAGGCAGAGAGTAATGGGATGGCAAATGGGTGGCCTCAGGTCGAGGCTGTCTGGGTGTAATTAAATGGTTTTCCTCTTTGAGAAAGAACCTCAAAGGTGCATGTTATTTTGATTATGTGTGCTGGGTGTCCTATTATCAGTTATGTCCAGAACAAAAGCAAGGACAGTAGCCGTGGTAAGGTCCTTGGAGAGACAAGCAGGGCTCAGGGGCCCTGGAGGATACTTTGTGAGCTGGCGGGGATGGCACGGAGGGGTGGGGCCAAAATGACTCCTGGTCTGGTGTCCAGGGGAAGCCCTTGATCACTGAATGGTTTGGGGGTCCGGCTTTGGAGCATTTTTGGAAACGCTGTTGGAAGTCACTGTCCTTCGACCTAGTGTCACAGAGATCTCCAAGAAGGAGCTCTCTTGGGGGTTTTGCCCCAGGCCTCCCTCCCTTGGCATCATTTGGAAGCTGAAGCCTCAAGCCACCCCCATGTCTTCGTGGCCTCGAGGAGGTGCTGGAAGGCTTAGCTCTGTCTTAGTGCCCCTGGGGTTGTTTGGGAAAGCTCCCTCCTCATCTTTCCACTGGACATGCGCCACTCTGGGGAGCAGAGTTTCTGAGCTGAGTCAGCAGTCATCCTTTTAAGAACCCAGCCCTTAAATAGTCTCAAGCAATCTAGAAGGGATTTTTTGTTCTTTCTTTTCTTTTTCTTTTTTTTTTTCCCCTAAACTGCATTGCTTCCTTTTCTGACTTTCCAGTGATTTTACAAAGCTCTTTCTTTGCCTTCCCTTGAGCTGGTCAGGAGGAGATGGGATTTACCCAAAATATAGCAACTGGGGAAGGAGTTTAGGTCATACCGCTTGTAGGCAAGGGGGCTACCCCCGCCCCACCTGTACTCTGGCTCTCTCCCTCATGCCATAGAGCCAGATGAATGTGGGGGCTTGAGGGTGGCAGAGGACGTTGGCAAGGGAAGTAGAGGGAAGGGAATAGCCATATGCTGTGCGGGGGTGTGTGAGTCATTCCTTCAACAGATTTGTACCGAGAACCCGCCGTGTCCCAGGCCATTGTACCAGAGCCCAGGAGCATGGGGCTGACGGGACAGCTCCAAGCAGACCCCAGACAGCAGGTACCAGATCACAGATAACAAGCAAGTGAAAAGACTGGTTGGTTAGAATCCATGATGAATCTTCCGGAGGAGACAAACAACAGCCCGAGACAGAACGGGGTGGCCCAGGGAAGTCTCCCTGCAGGGAGCACGTGTGAGTCAGAGGAACTGGGCAGGGAAGGGCAGAGGGAACAGGCTTTCCAAAGCCCCCGTGGAGGAGCATCTGCGTGTGTGTGGAGCTGGATGAAGAGCAGGTGGCTGGGGGCTGGTGGGACAGGCAGGCGTTAGCTCCTCCACACTTCAGTGGGCACAGCATGGAGCTTTGATTGTGATCCAGGGGGAGTGGGGAGCCGTGGGAGTCTCTTGAACAGGGGAGAGACGTGAGCTGCCTTTTCTGCAGTGCTGTCTGACTGCTGAATGGGGAACCAGTCTACGGGGCATGAACCTGGCTGGGTGTGCAGTTTTGTATTGACTCCTCATCATAATTGATTTCAGTGGGGGGAGGCAGTAGGTAATAGGTAGGTAGTTGACTTTTCTTTTCTTTCCTTTCCTTTGTTTTCTTTCCTTTCCTCTGTTTTCTTTTCTTTTCTTTTCTTTTCTTTTCTTTTCTTTTCTTTTCTTTTTTAGCTTCCTTTGAATGCTCCAAGATGCCCCCCTGTCCCTCAGCTGTCTGATTTCAGGGCTCAGTTGGGTGGTTACATTTGTCTGTCTTCTCCCTCTCTCCTTCCCTCCCTCCATTTCTCGCTCCTTCCCTGACAGAAGTCACATTTTCGTCTGAAAGTTTTGGGTCAATTTGTGTCATTGCTGTATTTTTTCAAGGGTGATAAATCCTAAAGCTGTCTTAGGAAAATAGCAGGAACATTCATTTCTCATGGTCAGTCAACGGTATGACAGGAAAAGGCATTTTCAGTCACTGTGGGGAGAGCTCACGCAGGCCCTCCTTGCCGCCAAAGGGAGGGCTGAAATGGTTCGCTGTCTCCCGGTTTATTTTTAATTACTTCTGCCAGTATTAGACATCTTGTGACTCCAGCAAGAAGAACATGACGAGACAAGTCAGGAACGAGGCCCACTGATGCATGGCTGATGGCAGCCATTGAAAATCCCTTCACGTCAGGGGCTCAGACCTTCCCTGCTGCAGCGAGTGCTGCTTCTCTTTGCGGGCTCGGCTTTGGGGCCTTGGCCTCCACCCAGACGCCACTGTCCCTGTCTCCATGCTAGGCCCAGAGTCTCCATGCTAGGCCCAGAGTCAAATGCTTTCTCTGCTCACTTCATTCATAGCTCTGCCTTGTGAGTTGACTCTCCGAGTGCCATTCTTCCCTTACAAGTGAGGGAACTCAGGCTCAGGGAGATCGAGTTACTTGCCCAGAGCACACAGCTGTGAAACTGGGGGTCTTTGATCCTGACTCGCATCAGACTGTCTCCACATCTGTGTAGCCAAATGAAGGGGCACTTGCAAAAAAAATGTTTCCTGGGTCCTACTCTCTGCAGGTGCAGCCCTGGGACTGACATTTTGATAGGTGGCTCTTAGTGCCCCCTCCATGGCCCGGTGGGTGAAGACCGTCCATGCTGGCACATGCTGAGAAATGCCACATGGCACGGTTGTGTCCCTAGTGGATTAGGCAGGGTCCACTCAGGGGCAGAAACCCTAAAGTTATTTTAACAGAGAGAATTTAATGTTAAGAATTGTTGACCAGAAAGGGCAGAGGAGAGGTATAGGGTGTCACGGAAGTAGCAGATTTAGGCAGTAGCTGCTACCCCATGGCTGGTGGGGGCAAGCAGGAGAGGGGGCGTGCGGAGGAGCGGTCATTAGTCAAACTTAGAAGCTGGAAGGAGAGGACTTGGGGGCTGGGACCCAGGCCGCTGAGAAGGGCACGCTGGTTGGAAAGTCAGGCAGGCTTTTGAGAAGGGGTGCTGGGGTCTCTGGAGGGGATGGACCTGCTTCTGTGAGTGTTGGGAAAACTATAACCTAGCTTCATTTGGTGCTATGAGGATGAACTGTTCCTGGCTGGGACAAGGAGCCTTGCTGGAGTGATGACACTGGGCACCAGAAGCCCGCAGCAACCAAACAGGAGGGAACAAGTCCCATCTCCTTTCTCCATCCTTGCAGCCTCCCCGTGTTGACCCTTCTAGCAGAGCCTCTCCAGAAGCTGCTGACAAAGCAGAAACGTGGTTTGCAGAGCCCCAACCCAGCCTCATAAAGCCCCGTGGATTTTTTGCTGAGGCAACTCTAGCTTGTTAACCGGCACACCCAGGAAGAACTGGAAGTTTGTTGAATGAGTTCGGCCTTGTTTGCAAGCTAATGACATGTCAAGGTCTTATTTCCTCTTGGTCTCTTAAGTAGGGCTCTTGGTGAGTAGACCAGGGTAGGGAAGCAGCCCTGTCTAACAGAAAGAGGGTGCTGTCTGGATGCTGAAAAATCCGTCCCCACATCTGTCTATTGGGCTCTATTATACACACCTTGCAGTGTTGTTCAGAATGAAACAAGCTGATGTGCTAGCAAGATCCGTGCTGGGCGCAGAGTAGGTGGGGCACGGGATGCTATATCCTCATTGTTGTCACTGTGACTGACAAGCACTCGTATTGTTAAAATCTTCTGTTATAGTTAGAATGCAGTGGTACTGGGTGAATTCAAGATGATGTAGCAATAGTTTTTCAGATGTGGAAAATAGAAAGTACATTTTTATCCCTGAATATGGATTAATCTCATGCAGTGTCTTGGTTGACTTATAAGAAGATTAAAGTATTCAGAGGCATTTTAAAAACATGTTTAAGCCTTTCCTTTTACCTGTTCATGAATAAACATATACAGAGAAGTAAACTTCCGGCACCCAGGAAAATACACGGAGATCTATTTGGTCATTCACTATCATTAATTAATTAGTCTACATAACAGCTAAAGTTCCTCAATTCAGAAAAGCAGCCTGTCTGTATTAGTGAAAAGTAAAAAGGAGATTTGCCAAGTAGTGTTGATTTATAGGAGTTCTCTCTTTTCTAGAGTGGTGGTTAAGGCTCCAGGCTTCACTGTGTCTGAGTGGGGTGACTTTGGGCAAGCGATTGACTCTCCTGTGCTTAGTATCCTCATCTAGGAAACAGGACAGGAACCTGGAAATGTTGCCCTGGCAGGGCTGTCGCAGGGGCAAGTGCATGGGTCCTGGGGGCCCACAGGGGCATGGTGGACATCAGTGATGGAGAAGAGACTGTGGTCTACAGGATTCCGGGCCGGGCTCCGCAGGTGCATCAGAGCCAACGTCCTGAGGCCGCCGGCTTGGCTCGGCAGGTTTGGGAATGCGTGTGGCTGGTGCAGGGGTTTGCAAGGGCTTCGTTCTCATAAGCAGCCTTGGATCATTCCCTTACCTCGTTGGCTCCCTTTGTAAAACTCCTCCCCCGCCCCTGTAGATGGTTTGGCGAGAAGCCTCACATGCACCTGCTTGTGGGGGACCTTGGGTTGTGAACTAGTCAGGCCAAGTCAACAGAGGAGCCCCCAACAGAGGCTCTGTGCCTCTGCGAGCGGAAGCCTCGCTCAGACTCAGCCCGTCTTGTAGGCTTACCGCCTCAACAGGGGAGCTCTTGGCCACTTTTCTGCATCTCCTTCCTCGGATGGGCCGGAGGGGTTGCTCAGCAGGACTGAGAGGAGGGCAGAGCACAGCCCCACCATCTGGAGAAGTGCCCTGGTGTGCCAGTGATCAGGGACCTCCAGGCCTAGAAACCAGCTATGCTCCTTCAGCCTCTGTTGCTTCACCCCTGCACACACACTTCGATCAAATCACATTTCATCCCACGCTTTGGATGGATTGGCTTCATCAGAAGGCCCTGCACAGCCTGCTCTCCGCACAGCAGCCAGAAACTTCGAAAACAAGCGGCCGATTGTGCCGGCGAACCCCCCAACCTGACTGGCTCCCTGTGCTGTGCCGAGTCTCAGTGGAAGTCCCAAGAGAGGCCCACAGGGTCCTGGCCCAATGGGTGCCCGTTCATCCCACCCTGCTTGCCACTGCTGTCCCCTCATGCCCCCTGCACAGCCCATGGCTCTCGGCCTTGCTGGGCACACGGTCACCTTAGGAGATGAACACTTGCTGTTCTCTCTGCCCGGGGCACTTTGCCCCCAGATTTCCAGTTGGCTCACCCCTCGCTTCCTTCATGTCCTTGTCCAGACACCACCTTTTCAATGGGACCTACCCTGACTGTCTGATTTCAAGTTATCCCCGGCCCTGACTACCAGTCATCTAAGTTACTGCTTCCCTTTTAAGGGCAGCATTTTGGGTCTGGTCTGGAACGTACTAGATACCCATCACAAGGAAGTAAATTGTGCCCAGTGTCCCATCCGTTAGAAACATGACCATATGAGAGCAGGGTGCTGTGCCTCTTTTGGCCATCTGTGTGCCCCCAGCGACCAGAGGCTGAGCGCTTTCCAAGTGTCATCTCATTTGATCCTGGCAGCACCTTTATGGTAGACATATTTATAGTATGTCCCTTTTATAGGTGAGGAAACTGACTTGACAGCAGGTTAGGTAACTCAGCTCCAAAGCCCTAGCTTTAACCTGCTCCCCAGCACCCCCTTCTGGTCTGAGGCCCTAGGGTGGACCCCGCATAGAAGCCTCCTGAGGACTTCCCAACGAGCTTCTCTGGGACCTGATAGAAGGCTTCCAGGTAATGGAATTTCTAGCACCTTGAATGTCTGGGCAGCTCTTTTTTTTTTTTTTTTTTTAACGATTTTATTTATTTATTTGACAGAGATAGAGACAGCCAGCGAGAGAGGGAACACAAGCAGGGGGAGTGGGAGAGGAAGAAGCAGGCTCATAGCGGAGGAGCCTGATGTGGGGCTCGATCCCACAACGCCGGGATCACGCCCTGAGCCGAAGGCAGACGCTTAACCGCTGTGCCACCCAGGCGCCCCTGGGCAGCTCTTAATGCAGTGCTGATTGATGATTGATGCCATTATCTCTGCAATGATGATCTTTCCAGGAGACACCAGATTGGCTCCTGTTTCATTCTCCCCTGAAGCTTAGTCCTTGATGCCGTGCTGGATGTGTACTAAGTAGGTGTTCAGTGAACAGTTGTGGAGGGGAGGGAAGAACAACTAGATTTAGGTCAAGACGGGATTTCTGCATCCCCCTTGTGAATCCTCACCTGCTTTGAGTTTTGAATGTCACGTGCACAGACATTCGAACTTGATCCCAATAGCCCAGCAGAAAGGGTCCCCAGCTCCAACCTGACCCTGAGCCTTGCGCCCCTTGGTATCTCTTGCTTGTTTTCATGCTTCTGGGTCTTCATCATAGCAGAGCCCTTTCCTCTTTAGCTATCTTTATGGGTAGAGAAATCACCGAAATCACCTTTATTCCTCATACATGAAATTCCTTTTTTTCCGGTAGATTTCAGGAAATCCAATATCCTCCATAGGCTGACCCTTATGTGCTCTCTTCAAACATCTGGGGATAAAACGTGAGGCTCCCAGTGCCAAACGGTTCTGGCCATCCACCTGGTGTCCGCCTGGCTACCCTTACCTTAATCATTCCCATAAAAAATACGAAGGGAGGACATTGATAGAGCTTACTGACCTTGTTGCATGACTGCAGCCTGCGCTGTGGGCCCTGCTGTCAGCTCAGAGCCTCCCAAGGGGCCTCACCCCTCCCTCTCTGCATCCCAGCAAAGTTGACTTTGCTTCATCAATAATAGATTCTGTGTGCTACTCTTCACTCTTCAGGGATTCCTGCCTAGGAGAAAACAGCTGATGGTAGTGACCAGTGGGGCCTCTCTGGGGTGGACTGGTATGAGCTGCATGCTAACTGTCCAGTGGGAAGCCTGCTGCCTCATGGGCCTTAGTGTCAAGCAAGAGGCCCGCCAAATGAGCAAGGATTAGCTAACCAGCCATGCAGCCTCCTGGGGCCACCTCAGGCCCTGGAACAGATTTCCACAGTGCCCTCTGATCTGGAGAGGGTGAATCTAGCTGGGGGCAAGAGTCTGGTGCCTTTTGGGTCAGAAGCCTGAATTTTTGGCACTCCCCGATCCTTGGTTCCATGAGTCTGATCCTTAGAACTCATAAAAATTTTAAGACTTTTACTATTTGGATCATTTTAATTTTTGCTTTCACCTGATTTGTTTCTGTGCCTTCCTGGGATGGAAAAATGATGGTTTTAGAATTTCAAAGAAGAGTGTTTAGACACCAAATGGAAGGATCTCTGTAGGAGCCAAAGAAAGATACCGAAATATATTTTCTCCCCACAGCATAATTACCTCAACCTTCCTAAAGATCCTGATCCTTTCTCTTCCTCTGGACTGAGGAAATGGACTGTTGTGATCTCTTCTCATTAAAGACAATTGGGGCCCCCTTTAAAAGACAATATCCAGTGGAGGGTTGTCTTAAGTTAGGGATGGACAGTTGGTCCCCCAACATCAGGAGAAAGGGGTGGAACTCTCTGAGCTTCTATTTTGTAAAATGGCCTTGCTAATAGTAGTAGCTCCTTTCCAGTTTTCTCACAAACACCATGAGCAAAAGCACCTGGCAGTGGCTTCTGGTCCACAGGCCCAGGGAGAGACATGGGACAAAATTCTTGAGAAGGGGAACAAAGTGAATGAGACAGGATCCTTGAGGAGACCTAGGTGGAACCTGAGACCTTGAGAATGCAAAAACACTTAAGAGGAGTCCTCTAGACCTTTCTGGAAGGATCGCTCTCTGCCCTTGCTGTGGCCCCTGTTTTCACTGACTTAATTCTAGAATTTGAGTCTGTGACTGATCGCTGTCTGCTCTGTTACCTCTATGATGTTGTGTAGTTCATTGCGGGCACAGGGCTCTGCGGGCCTCAGTGTCTATGAGCTGAAGAGGGGGTTGGCTTGTGTTTAGGGACAGTGTGGGACCCCCTGTCATCCTTAGCCCCATCTGGGTCCAAGGGGCGAGTGTAGGCTAGGGTGTCATATGAAGCCCAGGCTTCTCTCTGAGCTCTCCGTGCAGTGGCTTGGTCTTTAGGACGCACAGACTTTGATCAACCTGTGGCAGGAGGTTTGTGTGAAACCTTTCCTGGTTTTCTTTTCTTTCTTTCTTTCTTTTTTTTTTTTAAACACAAATGGGATCTGGAATTGATCCCAGATAATACATCTGCCTCTTCATTTCACTTCAGAGGGGCAGGATAACAGGAAAGGCAATGAAGACAACTAAATGCATTTATGATTTATGCCCCTGTGATAAATCAATGGGTGATTTCTCCCCAAAATGTGGTCACTGCCCGGCTAACTCATACCAGCTGCCACATCTGTGAGATGCAAAAGGGGATGGGGGCTGAGCCCACTCCATGCCATGTGCACACCAGGCCTGCAACCCGACCCCACGGGTGGGATTGGGACGTGGGAGCGGGGCCTTCTCTGTGTAGTTAGGAAGATGGCTGCCTCGCTGCCACCTTTCGCACCCCCTCCAGTCGGCGCGCGCCTTCCTTGTGGCCTGCCCGCGCAGTTCCGTGCAGCCTGGCCTTGGTTCATCTCCAGCATTCCTTTCTGTGCTTGCCTTCGTGTGTGGGGAGTTAGATTTTTCCATTCCCTAAAGGTGATTCGATCAGGCCAGTTCTCACCAGAGTCCCTCAAAGCAAGTGGGGAGAGTGGAAAATCACATTAACTCTTTCATTAACTCCAGCTGTTTTGCGCCGAGTGGGAGATGGCAAAGAGGTTTCATCTGGAGGGCCAGCTCTGGGCCCGGGGAGGGGCTCCCTGGAGCGCTAACTTGGGAAGGGGCGCAGGGGCCCATCTGGCTGGGAGGGGACAGGGCCAGACAGCGGTGTCTGCGTGCGAAGGAGGCCGGTGGTGGCCGTGGGGCCCCGCGCCTGCCGTCCCTCTGCTCTGTGGTCTCTGTGCATCCTGAAGGCCCGGCCTTGCCTTTCTGAACCTGGGAAGCTGAATCTACATGTTCCAAAAAATTCTGTCATTAGAAATTTTCAAAAATCTCTTGAACCATGTTTTCGGCTGCTTGGCAGGCACCTAGCAGCTGGATTGCTTACTTCCCCACCATTTTTTTTTTTAAAGCATCATCTGTAGCTAATTTATCCAGGAGTAACTTGGACTTTGGGGGGGAAAAAGTCACATTCATTTTATAAGTTACCTACAAATGAAACTGCCTGGTTTTGCCTCTCATTTTCTTCTTCCTGGAGAATGGCTTTGTTACTCCGTTTTTGCCTTTTATTACACACACTTGAGAAACTCTCGGGAATGCAGTTTAAAGAGTTCTGTAACATTATTTTCCTTACCTTTCTTTCTGGGGGGAAAAAAAAAGTGCCAAAGCCATTTCCTGGGCCTAGACTGGGAGGTGAGATCCCCCAGAGATGGGAAAAGGCAAAGCAGGAGGGTCCACAGGCCAGCGAGACGGCTGATGCTCCTTGTCACTGCGGATGGCTGGAGATGGAGACGTGGGCTGTGGGCGGGGACCTGGGGCTTCAGCTGGAACCTCTGCCTCTGGGCCAGGTCGCCCTGCTCCATACGGACTGAGTAGAGAGGAGAACCGAGCCAGCTAGTAGAGGTTATTCATCTGATGTCTCTGCTGATACTTCGCATTACCATTGTCCCAGCCAGAAATAATACACCTGCAGCTGTGTTTCTGTAGGACAACGGGGACATCTAATAATACATCGGGCTGATCTAAGCTGCCTTTTCCCCGGCGATGACCCAAGGGGAAGATAGATACTCCACCTTTATGTTATCCGGTGGTACTAATCAGAAACCATTGCTGTGGAAACGCCTTGCCCTGTTTGGTTCCCTTCTAATAGGAAATCATAAATTAGAACAGAGTTTGATAGATTCTGCTTAATGCCAAGATGAAATCCTCACATATTTTGTGGGATATTACATAATTAGTTGACTTCTCAAAGGAGTTCTAATTATGCCTATGGAATCAGCTCAAGATAATGAAATGCATTCATCTCTCTGGCAAGCCGTCTGTTGCTTAGCCCTGAGCTCCGAGTCCATCCTCTGGGGTTCGCCTTCTAGCTCCACGAGCAAAGCTTTATTTACAGCCACAGAACGTGGAAATGAATTGCAAAGGTATTTTGTTATGTTCTTCTTTCTTTATTCCTTCTAAGAAAGTCAGTTTTCCTTAGCCTCATAGACTGCATAAATGGCCATGTGTAAAGTCGCTGTACTAATCCCCAAACGTAAACCCCCCCCACCCCCAAATGCATCGCTAAGATTCGTAATACCAGGAAAAGTGCCAGAGATAGGAAGAGAATAATGACAAAGCCAAAGGGAATGACTTCTTTGACTCTGAATTGTATTCTCTGTAACCTTAGTACTTGGGAAGAGAGTTAAATACATGGGTGGATGGGTGGGTGGAGAAGCAAGTGGATGGTGAAATGGGAGGGCAGATGTGTATTTGAACAGATGGATGAATATTTAATCAGGAAGGGATAGAGATGGAACAGAGCTAGTGCACAAACATCTTCCTTTGCATATATTATTCCAAACTTGATTGTTAGAGACAATTAGGAAGAAAAAGAGGGCATTTTTTTCCCTAATAATTTCTTTAAAAAAAAAAAAGATTTTGTTTATTCATTTGACAAAGAGATAGCCAGCGAGACAGGGAACATAAGCAGGGCGAGTGGGAGAGGAAGAAGCAGGCTCCCAGCATAGGAGCCTGATGTGGGGCTTGATCCCAGAACGGCGGGATCATGCCCTGGGCCAAAGGCAGACGCTTAATGACTGAGCCACCCAGGCACCCCCCTAATAATTTATTGGTAAAAGGAGAGCTCAAAATTCTTGTAATTGCTCAGTAGACAGCTCTGAAAGGTAACAGCAAAGATGTAAGCTAAGCTGACTTGGGAGGAAAATAGAAGAAATGTCTCTGAGACAAACCAGGTAAGAGAAAGTATTACGTTCCAATAGCAGAAAATATCAGATAAAAATTTATTCTCTATAAATAAGTCATTCATAGCCAAAATTAGAACAAAGCTCTGCTTAAATTTCACTGGAAAGTAAACTGTTCCAAATCACATTAGTGAATGAAACCCAAGCCAAGAAGGAGCCATTCAGAGTGACATTTATGGAGTGTTTCTGCCTCAATTTTTACATTTAATAATGAAGATGCCCTGTCCAATCCCACTGTTGACACAGCCATAGAGAAAATGCAGGGATGCCCACTGGTTTTCCTCCCCCAATTTAAGCCGTCATGAATCTCTCCTTTTTTTTTTTTTTTATAATTAATTTTATTTTATTATATTATGTTAATCACCATACAGTACATCCCCTGA
>NC_048221.1:22379713-22403489 GCF_002007445.2 Ailuropoda melanoleuca
CCAGCTCAACTCAGGGGACCGGCTGAAAAAGGGGTCCCCTACTCCTCCGCCATCTTAACCTCCCTCCCTGTCATGAATCTCTCCTGATAGGCACAGGCACCAAAGGCATCTTAGCTGTTTGCTATGAAGTCACCTCCTTTCCAAATATCCCTTGAAATACATATAGAAAGAAAGGCCTGGAAAGATGTTAGACCAAGTTTTCCTAAGACAAAAGATGTCTTGTTTTATGACATGTGATGCAGGGTGACTGGGGGATTGCCTGGCAGTGTGAGGGCAACCAAGGCTTGTGTTATCCCCGCACACTTGGAAATACTTTGTGCCATCAAATGCCTTCCATCCGGCCTAGCACCTGGGGCAGAGGAATCCTTACAAGAACCTGTCCGTGTGGTTGGTGGCTGAATTCCAGGGCAGCACCTGTGGGCAGTTCTTCGGCTGTAGGGTCAGATTCTCCTCCCATCCAAAGAGCCATTCATGAACTCTCTCATGCCCAAAGGATTCGTTCTTTCATGTTCTTAGCAGAAGCAACACACCCTGGCTTAAGTTCCCAAAGATCAGGTCCCCTTGTGTTACTCACTCATCTCTATTCACATGATGCACAACATCATGGGTCTGTGAACATTGTTTTTAAAACCCCTTGCATTGGATCCCTTCATGAGGCAGTCACACAAAAGGACCTTTCTTTGAACTATTCTTTCAAATACAACGTTGGGATCCTAGAACCTCAGGAACTAGAACCTCACTTGATGTAGTGAAAGATAGGAATTGGTCTTTAAGACTAAACTATGACACCTGCAGTTTTGTTTTGTGCTAATTGGATATATAATCAGTAACCAGATGAATCATCACCACCAAGGCAGAGGCTGAAAGAAGCAGTAATAGGCCAGGAGGCATTTGCCGTGAATGTGCGGGTATATGCTTTGATTACAGGAACAGGTTTCTGTTTTATCTCTGTTCCTTCAGAGACAGCAACCTCACTTTCAATCAAGCCAGGGTGTTGAACCCTGATAATGATGCACTGCCTATTACCAACAGGCCACTTTGTGCTGAGTTATAGGGGGAGACACAAGCTAGGTTTTTGAAAAAATGTGCTAAGTATCTGGACCATGTATTAAGAGTAAAATGGACATTTTTAAATTTGGCTTTTGTAACCCACTTGGGATGGCAAAGAAGAAAAGCAGATTTGGCATGAAGAAAGAATTTATTATTCAAATATTCAAAGGACTATTTATTTCTTATAACTATCTCTTACGCAGTGTTTAAGGACAGCCTTTATTTTAAGAACAAGTACCATGAGTAGGCCTCAAAAAAAGCAAAACGTCTGAGTGTGTGGGAGAGGATGCTTTATATATTAGTAATAAATTAGGTCTCATAAAAAAAAGTGGGTCAAAAAAAGATAGGTGCCTTGAGTTCCTACTCTTTTTCCATGCTGAGTCATTACGATGTGGCTGAGAGGCAGGAGACCCTAGCCTTTGTTCTCCCTTCTCATAATAACATTTAATCAAGCGTCAACAGCCTGGCAGAGGCCAGGAGGCCAGGATCTGCCAACAGGGTGCTTTTGGGACAATGGGCCCAACACCCTGGGGATGGAAAATGATGAAGTTAATGTGTGTGTAGGACTCTGCCATTGTTCAAGGAGGCATCCTTGGCCTTTTGCGGTGTTGAATAACAGTGACAAAATCTCAGTCACTGTTTACACGAGCTTATTCCTCTGGTGTAGAAAGGCACTCTGAGCTCACTCTTGGCATTTGCTCTGCAACAAGGGGAGCTTTTCATCTTTTTTTTTTTTAAGATTTTATTTATTTATTTTAGAGAGAGAGAGAGGGTGCAGGGGGAGGAGCACAGTGAGAAAGGCCAGCAGACTCCACTCAAAGCACGGTGCCCGACGTGGGGCTCGATCTCACCACCCTGAGATTATGACCTGAGCCAAACTCAAGAATGGGATGCTTGAGCGCCTGGGTGGCTCAGTCAAACATCTGCCCTGGGCTCAGGTCATGATCCCAGAGTCTTGGGATCAAGCCCCACATCAGGGTCCCTCCTCGGCGGAGAGTCTGCTTGCCCCTCTGCCCCTCCCCCTTGCTTGCGCTCTCTCATTCTTTCTCTCTCAAATATTTAAATAAAATCTTAAAAAAAAAAAAAGAGTCAAATGCTCAACTGACTGAGCCACCCAGGCGCCCTGCTATTCCTCTTTTAAATCAAAAACAAAATCATTCTGTTCCTTCTGGGGTTATACAAGTAAATATCATCACCAAGCCTGCCCAGATTGCTCCAGTGGTAAATCGGTTTGTCACTCCAGTCCCTTGATGCAGGGGACAGGACCCTGGAAGCCGGCCCATGTGAATGATGGAGAACCAGTCGGCTGCGGGCTCCCTGCCAGGGTGCCTTCGAGACCAGCCTGCAGGGCGCTGCAGAGGTCTGGCATTACTCCTACTCAGGCTTCACCTCAGACCTGGGCTTTTTCTGCACCAAGGCACCACACCCTCCCGCAGAGGGCGTTTGCATATGCTGCTCCGTCCCTTGCCGTGCTCCCGGTCCCGTTTATGACTCCATAGCATGCACACCTTTCAAATTGCCACTCAGGCCTGCCTCTCCTGTCCCCCGAGCCCCAGCCTGGGCCACATTCTGTCGTCACGCCTCCGCATAGGGTTTAGCGTTCCGTTCCCTCTAGCGTTATGTCTGCCTCTGCCGACCTCCTCGGGGGATTGTCTTCCTGTGTAGCTCCTTCATTAAGCTCTGTTCTCTGCACGGCTGCACGGCGGAGTCAGCACCGCTTTCCTGGGATCGCTACCGGACCGTCACTCAGGGCTCCCCGTTGAGAAGGGTGCTGGGCTCGTCCTGATGCTCTGCTCTTGCTGTCTCGAAATCCTTCACGCTTTTTGAACCAGGGACCCGCAATTTCATTTTGCACAAGACCCCACAAATCATATAGTCGGTCCTGGGTTGGGCCGCGTCTGTTTCTCTCGAATCTCCAACACATGGTGTACATTGAAGAGGCATTTTGTAAATGATTGTTTCATTGACAAAAGATGATCTCCTTTCATTAGTGCATGAAGCATATACAATGGCTAATACCTAATTTCAAGTCAGGATGTTATATACTTTCCTGGCAGCTCACTACCTACTCTTATGCTGTTCATACAGTTTGGCACATGCAACCAAAACTGA
Organism: Ailuropoda melanoleuca; assembly: GCF_002007445.2. Taxonomy (NCBI): domain Eukaryota; kingdom Metazoa; phylum Chordata; class Mammalia; order Carnivora; family Ursidae; genus Ailuropoda; species Ailuropoda melanoleuca. Next base: position 22,382,876 of record NC_048221.1, read on the forward strand.
ATTAAAGAGACATGCGTATTATGATCTAAGAACAAAAATTGATTGCAAACTATAGGAAGTATAAAAATGGGCTGGTCTGTTGTTCATTTATGTTCTAAATTTAGAAAGGAGAGGGTGATGTTTAGAGAGCAAAAAATGCTAATTGTCTTGCAAAGGGTGCTGTCGTAAGCTGAGGCCAACACCATTGGAGACGGCATCCTTCACATGATAGAGGAAGTTGAGACAGTGGCTGGGGAGTCCCTGAAGTCAATATAAACACTTTCCCCTGTGTTCCTGCAGGGCCAAAGGAACACTGAAATCACAAAATGTCCAGTTTGGTCTTCCCATCACACAGTTGGGAAGCCTTGCTCTCTCGAATGGTAAGCTTGGCCAAATGTCTGCAGAGGAGTCGTGGAGAAAAGGCAAGCCTTCCCCATTTTGTGCAGCGTGCCCACACATTCTCTGTCAATTGTGTGAGCTGGGCGCATTTTCCTGTTCCCCCTTGCCCACCCCAAAGGTGACTACCACAGATTGTGGACTTGGCAGGATTTTCCAGGCAGTGCCGGCACACGCTGTTAATAAATTAGGTGCACAGAAGTGTGATGGCAAGGCGTTTCCTCCTGGAGTTCATAGGCCTTCCAGAACATTTATGTCTCATTACAGCCCGTACAGCAGTTTATGCCCTAATAAATCAGAGACGCTTTGCAGAGATGGGCTGGACCATAATGAATCTTTCCGTTGGCATTTTCCCTTTACAGGCTCAAATAATGGAGCAAAACCTCCCCATCTGGCCGCTCTGTAAGAGAGAACTCACAGTGGGAGCTGTTTTCCCAAGCATGACAAAGGTCATTGCAGGTAGTAGGAGCAGCGGGGGCAGCCAGGGCTGGGAGTGACAGGGTGGAATGAAGCCATTTACAAGCCTTTATCACTGTGATTATAGGTATTAGCTGGACTGTCAGGGTCCTGTTCTTCCTTCCTGTGATGGGCCTCGGGTCTTCCCTGATTTTTCACATTTAATTTCCAGAACTGTTTGCTGTCTTGCAAGCAGTGCAAGAGAACACACACCCTCAGCATGGCATGTGGACCAATTCACTTTGATTTACATTCCATTATCTTAATAAGGTGTGCTCTCAGCTAACTGGGAATAGTTGCCAAGCAGAGAGAGGGGTGTGGGATCACATTCTCTCCCTGCCTTCCCTCATCAGTGCAAAGAGATATGTGAGGAGAGCCAAATAAACATGGAAATTATTATTAATTACATGGTGATGGACAGAAATGCATTATCCTGGCTAGGAACTCAACTTGTCTCCGGTGGAGGTTTACCAGATGTAATATGAATGAATGAATGAATGAATGAATGAATCATGCTAAAAACAGCCCCTAGAAATAAGGGAGAAATTTGTTTTTGATGCTTAGGCATTTTCACAAAGGAACCCATCACCCATTTGAGAAGTAAACAAATACTGATCATTTCCTTTGAACCTAGTAGCTGGGGTCTCATTCATTGGAGAAAAAATTTACATCTCGTTACATCAGAGCAGCTATTTTGTTTTTCCTGCGTTTTTGCCCTAGCGAGTCCGTGCTCCTGCCCTTCGCAGGGCTGTGGAGGAGCTTCGGCGGTGCCTGGGCTGCTTGTTTGTGTTTCTAGAGAGGCTTCTGGGGGCCCCCGGAGAGTGGGATATATGCAGCTGCGCACCTGTCTAGTCCCTAAAGGCTCGCCTGGTGCTTCTGGGAAGGCAGAGGAGAAGCAAGTGAGGGAGTGCACGATTTATCAAAAGTGACAAGGAGAACAGAGCTCCTCCATCAGCCTCAGCTACCCTCATATTTACATAACACCTTCCTTCCAGTGCTTTCCCCAGCAGATGGCCAGGTAAGGTTCACGGACTCTGCACGGAGATACAGCTGCTCCAGAGGGGAAATATCCGGGGGATATTTCGAACTCTCTCTCAGCAGAATTATGCAATGGTCCACGGAGGGAGGGAGGAGACAAAGTCACTCCCTAGCTGAAGAGGTCCTGGAGATAGAGACTCAAAGCCGAGTGCTTCTTTGCAAATTGGGAGGTGGCCAAGGCCCGGCCCCCCAGGACTTAGCGAAAAAGTCAAATCCTGGAGGAGTTAGCAGTGACCGCAAGTGGGTCTGCCCATCTGCCCTGCTGTAATGGGCAAGTTAGTAAGACTTGATGGGGTCACAGAGGGACGGTAACGTATTGGCTGAGATGACCACGCTCTGCCCACGGGGAACGGCCGGCCCTCCATGGGGATGCTCCAGGGAAGATGCACGCGCCCTCACCATCCTGCTTCATCGAGATCCCAGCACCACGTGAGGGACTTCATCCGGGTCGCCACTCACTGACACACTGAGCCTGTGTCAGGAGACCTCATCTGCTGCAGGATGTTGAACCCACACAGCTGCTTTTATTTAAGGTTTCCATTTGAAACTGGCTGAGCCACAGCAGGTAATGAGCACCTTTGCTGTCGGAGCAAGCGGGACTAATATTGGTTGGGGTTTCCTAATCAAGTTGACTGCTTTGCAATTCTTGGTAAGAGAGTCGAGAGAGAAAGAGAGAGAGAGAGAGAGCAATCGCCAGAGTGGGCTGGGGATGCTCTGTGTCCCAAGGGATGAAGCCAAGCTGAGAAAACAGCCAAAGAGTCTTGATTCAGCCCCGTGCCCCCAGTGCCGTGTTCTAACCCCACTTAGGCCTTTTCCTTCCTCTGCGATCTGGGCAGACCCCAGAACTTGTTCATATATCACATTTCTCTTCTCTAAAATCTGCTGATGGAGACTCTGGCCTCTTTTTAGGTGGTTGTTTCCAGAATAAAAATTAAAGAGACGAAGTATTTGTTGGGACTAGTCTGCTGTCCCAGGCCTGAATATATTGGTTGTTCAAGTCAGTATCACACGTATGGCTTGCTCTGGACTGAGGACGTATCCTGGGGGTGACAAGCCTGGTGTAGGTAGGATGCTAGCTAAGCCATTTCCAAACTGGTTGACCTCGGGTAAGATGCATAGGGCACTCTTTCAAGGTTGTTATGAGGATTAAAGCAGATATCCATGTAAAGCCATAGCAGGGTGCTAGGACAAAGTAAATACTCCATCGGGGACAGTTGTGATGATGAGGATGGGGCAACAACAAGGATGGTGACATTGTTACCTAGGACGCCCACAGCCCGAAGACCTAGTGGCTGATTTACAGCCGAGCAGTAGATTTCATTCCACATGCCAGTGTCTACTGACGGGATGACTGTGTGGGGCAAGATGCTGAGCCTGCATCTGTACTCGGTGAGAGATCAATTAGGGACATTTGCCTTTAGAGGTAGAACCAAGGGTGATGACACATGCCGTGAGTTTGCCATCTCTTTAATGTCTCATTACAGCCCTCAGGAGCTGTGTGATCTGGGGTAGATCCACTTCTCTTGGAATCTGTTTTTTTAACCCATACATAGAATGGGGAGGCTGGGCCAGATCGGCTTTGTTGGAAGTGTTCAGCTGGATGTTAGGAGATGGTGGGAACAGGCATAGAAAATGTTCTTCAGGTAGGTTTTGGAAATGCTATGTATAATTTAACAAGTCAAGGCAGGTCTCCTTATTGCAGGACTTCTCAGAACCTTTAATGTGCTGAAAATTCCAAGAGGGGACATGCTTCCCAAACTTACCTGATTGTGAACACATTTGTTTTCATAACGGTAGCAAGTGGTGAGGCTTGTGATGCACACACGAGCGGAATGAGATAATCCCTGAAGTCCATTCTTGCTCTCCAAAGTCTGGAAAGCTGTTAAGTCTCAAAAACTCAGATAATTTATTGACTGTCTCTCCTCATCATGAGCTTTTCATATCTTATCAAAAATACAACTCTTTCTTAAAAACCACAGTTAAATGATGATTCTCCACTGGCTTGGAACACCTCTGAAAAATACCAATGGTGATACTTAGGAAAACATTAACCCTTTACATTCACAAAGGCTTCATTCTGAATCTCCGCTTTAGGTACCAGTCATTCTGAAGGGTTTGGCTCACTCTTTGACTTCTTTCTTAGTATTTGACTTTCCTCTCTGGGCTGGTCTATATTGAGGACCTGTGGAGTGAGACACTGTACCCTCTCCTCTCTACCTTAGACTCCTGTCACCTCATCACCCTGTCTAAGCTGCTGAGAGGCAAAGGAAAGCCCCAGTCTGTCTTTTACACTTGCTCTGGTCACTTTTCCATGGCAGGTGAAGAATAACAAGGATGTGCCCTGATGGCACCAGAAATCGAAAGATATGTGTTGATTTCTCGTTTGTCATCAATAAATAACTTTCTGTTTTGTGTGATCTCCGAAGGTGGTTGAAATTATTTTCTTGGTATCAGTAATGCTGTACAGTAACTTTGGGTAATTGGTGTCCTTTAGCAAAGCAAAATCTGAGGATGTGCTTAGAATATAGATCTGGTCCCCAGCGTTCCTTTCTTCTGCTAGGTGACATAGAGCATTATTTCCCTCAAGGGGCCCCACAGAGCACAGGCCCCTTCCATTCATTCACTCACTTATTCATGAGTGAGTGAGGCAGGCAGGAGAGTGGGGTGGGGAGTGTTGGAGGTCAAGAGTGAGAAGGGGAAGGAGGATGGAGATTGGGGAAAGGAACAGGTGCAGTGGCTGTCTCAGGAGGCTTGGAGAGAGAGTAGACCAGAGGTAAAATAGAAGGAGACCCTGACATGGGAGGACCCACTGAGATTTTTAATTATCTATCTATCTATCTATCTATCTATCTATCTATATATTTAAAGATTTTATTTATTTGACAGAGAGAGACAGCCAGTGAGAGAGGAAACACAAGCAGGGGGAATGGGAAAAGAAGAAGCAGGCTCCCAGCGGAGGAGCCTGATGTGGGGCTCGATTCCAGAACGCTGGGATCACGCCCTGAGCTGAAAGCAGACGCTTAATGAATGCGCCACCCAGGCGCCCCATTTATATATTTTTAAAGACTTTATTTCTTTATTTTAGAGAGCTCGCGCCGTGCCTGCGTGCACATGCATGAGTGCGGTAAGGGGCGGAAAGGGAGGGAGAGGGACAAGCAGACTGTGCGCTGAGCATGGAGCTCTATGCAGGGCTTGATCTCAGGGTCCTGAGATCATGACCTGAGCTGAAACCAAGGGTCGGACGCTTAACCAACTGAGCCACCCAGACGCCCCTTTAGTTATCAGTTTAAAGTGGGATGGTCAAAACTGTGGTGTGTTTTTCTCCAGTTGTATTTAACTGCTTTGGTACAGGCCAGAGGAGGTGAAAAGTTGGATCTAATCAGGGATAGGGTGCTAGCTGGATGGAAGGAGTGTTTAATGGAATTGAGAGTTCACTCAAAGGGAATGAAATGAACCTTAGAATCTAAGGTGGGTAAGGAAGGAGGTAAGGCTAAGAGGCAAGTGATGGACAATGGATCTACTATGATCTATGCTGAAGTCACAGTGGAGGGAAGTGAACTGGTGGTCTGATAACTGAGTAGAGAAAATTGAGCTTTTGGACGTAACACAGTACTGACAGTAATAAAGTGTAGACAGTGATAATGACGTTCCATCAGCCTAGACCGGCTGGGTGCCCTTTTGTTGCTCCCATGATCTCCTGATCACTCATGAATACTTCAGCAGTGGGCTCACTGCCTCTGTCCCCACCATCGTCTTGTTGTCATTCTTGGTGACATTAACATCCACACAGATGGGTCATCCGACATCCTGGCTTCTGAATTCCTTAACACCATCCCTTCCAAATGTGGTGTCCTCTACCCATTTCAGCCACCTGCTTCCATGGTTATATCCTAGATTTTGGATCAATTTTTCTTTCTTTGATAGGACCCTTGTTGATATTCTGCAGATAGCCTTCTCTGGAACATGCTTCTGGAAGCGCCGGCTTTGAATGCCAGTACAATCACAGGCTGCCCATCACTTACTTTCCTGAGCCTGTAGTGTTTCATCTTTGGTGACATGGATTGTGTGCAGAGTGGTTGTGGGAATTGTGAGTGAACACATGTAAAAGCCTTGGCTCAATGCTTGGCTTATAGCCTCTCCTCAGTAAATGATAATCCCCTTCCTTACTGCCCTCCCCCCCACCCGCCCCAGCAGCTTCTGGGTGATCTTGATATTGGAACTTGAGCCACAGATTCCATCTGTTAAAGGAGTCATGCTCTTTGCACATAACAGCGCTGATTGAGGGGATGATAAATGGGGGCTTGGAATGTGTGCACTGGTTCCATTGTGCCTGAGTCTTGCTAGGACCTTGATAGATGCTGACTCTGTCCTGGGCATTGCTGGGCTGCTCGGTCCATCCTGTAGCAGGGTATGTGTTGCGGGGTGGTGAACGTGGGTGTGTGCTGGGTCCTACATGCTGAGCTGTTTGCAGGACAGAGGGGTTCAGATAAATGAGCAGATGGACAGAATCTGGGGAAGTGACCTTCTGCTTTATCTTGATATCTAGGTCGTTAGTACCATCCTTCCCACCAGGAATTCCAACAACCAGAGACCCAACCCACTTTTTCCAAGGAGTCCTCCTGATGTTCTGTTAGCTGGAGAAGGTCAGAGGAGTGTTGTCCGCTGTCTGCCAAAGAGAGGGCAGAGTGGATTAATTAAAACTAAAAATAAACCTTGACTGGAATTGCTCGTGTAGGTGGAAGGAAGATGGATTGGCCAAAGCTAAGAATTTTGAGGCTGTCTCCTTTGCATTTAACTTTGACCCCTTAAAAGGACTGAGGGAGAGGAATTGTTTCTGGCACCAGGTAGGTGACCTGCCATCCACACTGTATTAGTTCCAGCTCAGCCCACTCAGGGAGGTGCGAGTCAGTTACAGCAATTTTTTTTTTTCTTTTTAAACTCAAATGTGTGGTATTTGAGAATCAGAAAAGAGCTGTTGTATTTTGGCATTTGAACATAGCCCCCCCCCAGCCACATAAATAGATATTGTCCCTGGATGAAAACTTATCCAATCTACTTTAGAAGCTTGGGTTTTCTTTTTCAGCACCCCAAAATATATAACTTTACGTGCCAAACTTAGAACCATTGTAATGTTGGTTGTTCTCGAATGGGAAATAGTAGAGTATTTGGTGCCCTGAGCCTTCCAGCCAGTTGTTAGGAGGTAAATTCACCTGGCTTATCTGATACAAAGAAGCCTAAGTTTGGTAGTTCTACAGGGGGGATGAAAGAGAAAAAGAAAAGGCAGACTTAAGTGTATGTGGTATCTTCCAAGTTTCTCTTATTTCATGGCCAAGAGCTGTAAATGGCAAGATTGATATGATATTTGAACTAAGGAAAAAATTAGCTCTCATCACCTGAGCTAACAAATGGTAATCTTTAGTAAAAAGAATTGGCCTCATTGGCCTATTTCAAAACAAATACATTTAAATTCTCTTCAAATACACATCAAGTTTTAACATACTTTCAAAAGCAAGGCATTAATTATGAACCGCATAGAGTGACTAGGTGAAAATTAAATGAACAGTTTGAGACAACTTAGTGGTATTTGAAGAATTACCTTATGTAGCCAAAGTACTTTCTCTTTGACTCTTCTGTCCCAAGGATATGTTGTAAACTGAGTTTTATTATTATGAAATATTATCATTTCTATCCCAGTTGATTCATTATTTGGGTGGGAAAAAAGTCAAATCTCTGAACCAAAGAGAATATTGGAATCATGTCGTCGTGGCCATAGGAGTAGAGTTTAGTTGTTTAAGCTAGGGAGACACCAGGGAGAAGGAATTTTAGTCTTAAAAAATAGATCCTCATCAGAGACAGGGAGAGGGCAATAGCCCACAGTATTTAGAAGGGAAAGTTAGATTACTTTTAGAATCTTGAGTGATACATTTGTGACAAGAAAGAAATGAAGCAAGAGGTGAGAAATTCACAGAATAGGAATTCACAGAATTCTAAAAAAGACTCAATGGATAGATGGAGGTAGCTGTAGATGGACCGTGTTTTTGAAGACTTCCGTAGCATATAATAGTCTGAATCTGAGGAATCTAAGAGAGGTTCAAGGGGCTTAGATCAGATTCTGAAAGAATCCTAGGACAGTAGGCTTGCCTTCCATTTTAGATGGATCTTTCTAGCTTGGCTAGAGGTCTCCAAGAATGATGTGGTCTGGCCGTGGCAGGAGTTGAAGTCTCTTTGCGCTAAGATTTGGTGTCTGTGTGATTTCAAGTTTGCTACCCATGTAGAATAACGAGGCAAGAAGGGAGACTTCCAGTCGAAGGATTCAAGAGAGAGAGAATTTAGTAGGAAAGGAGGGACATATAAGAAATCCCAGAAACCCAATCACACATGAGGGTAAAGAACAAATTAAAAAGTAGATGAACAAGTCCATTAACTGCAGAAACATTTCTGTATTCAGGAAAATTTGCTTTTTTCTTAAGTTTAAAAATATAAATGATGACGTTTTCTGCAGTTGACAGAGAATTGCAGGCCAAAACACTGGCTTTATGATCAGATGGGAAAAATATGCAGTGACAGCTCAGTAAGGGGCTGTCCGGGAATCCCAAGGAAACTGGTTCTTTGAAATACAAGTATTAAGAATCCATTGCACGGTGGTACAAGTAATGATTAAAGACCCTTACATTTGGCTCGCCAAGTATACAGAGTCCAGAAGATGGATAATAAAACCCAAGACTTACTTGTTGACCAGGCTCCGTAGAGACTGTGTTCAGGCTCAGAGAGGAACCAAACCCCTCTGTCTCTCTGGGTCCCCTTTTCACTAGAGTCCCATCAGTCCTTTTCCTTGGCCTTCCTAAGGCTCCCTGGGGCTCCACCCTGGAAGGGAAGGGGCTTTGGGGCCCTTTGAATCTCGAGGTTGTGACAACTACAAAATAATCTTACCTTCAAGGCTCATATTCCTGGGTATTATTATATTCAAAGAGGCTCGGCTCTTCCTAGGTCTTCTCAAAGTACACTGTTCTTATCCTGCCTTAGACAGATGCCAAGGAAAGAGGTTGAAGGGATAGGAAGAACTTTAGTGATTATCGAGGCAGAGACCAAGAGTCCAAACCCAGAACTAGGAGCTTCTCTAGATGTATCAAGCCTCAAGGGAGTTGGAGCAGCAAGGGATCCACGCCTTGCTCAAGTGCATTGTGGTTTCCCAAAATGTGCTGTACCCCTGTATGTTTGCTCAGTGCTGTACCCTTGCCTGTGATGGCCCCTTACCTGTCTGTCACATTCCTACTCATCCTTCAAGTCCCCGCTCAGAGTCGTCCTTGTTGCTGGCCCCTGCTGACTTAAACGTGTTCAGGAGTCCACACAGACCATTCCTTCAAAATGTGCTTCATAGTGGGTTCAAGGTTAACAAAATGAGACCCAGTCAGCATCAAGAAGGTGAATTAGATTCAAAGGGGAAACCATTTCTTATTTTAAAATAAAATGGCAAATCACAGCTAAATATTTCCTCTAGTGAATAAAACTACCTTTTTGGTAATTGCCAAATTTTTTAATTTATTCAAATTTTGGAACTGCTAACATGCAGAATCAAATCTTTTATTGCCTCTCTGACGCTGAACTGGTGTGATAGATCTGAGTGAAGTTTTTTGTTGCTACTAATTTAAATTCGAAAACCTATTACTCTATGAACTCTGATAGCAGTAGAAAGAGATACTTTAGTTCATCTTTGATGTAAGGACGGAAGATAATTTTCTCATGCAAATCACGTTTGTAAGGGTGGGTGTGGGGCATGATTAGGGAAGGCTGGGATTGTAAAATAGCCTCCAAATTCATTTAGAGGCTAAAAAAAATTGTTTACCAGGGGGAAAAAATCACCGACTATGCCCCAGGGTCAAATGTATAGATACTTCTAAAGATATGCCCTCACATAATTGTGGAAAAGGAGAAGCTGATAATCTTACCCAGCTCAACAACGTTTCCTTTTTATTTTAAGGTTTTGTTCTGTTGGCTGCACAGATGTTTTTAATTTTTCCGGGTGTGTTTATATGTTTGCAAGTTTCTGAGGCTGTGCTGATGAATGGAGTTTTTATTGAATTTATATGTAGCTTTCAGATAGTAAAAATGTGCTTAAGCTTCTTCGGCTTGCCCTGTACCCCCAGTTTGGGTCTTGTCTGAGGAAACTCATTCTACTCTCTTAGTATCCTCAGGGTTTCCCAGGGTTTCCCTGATCTTTGCCTCCACATGCTACTAAAATTAAAATATATGAAAAAAGAAAAAATGGTGCCCGTAAGCCTAGTGTCGAGACCACAAGATGGTGGATTCGCTCTTGGTGGGTTTCCCCTCGGATGGCAAGAATTGACCCAGCCAAGGTGGTCCTCAGCGAGTATCCACGATGACATTGTCTACAGAGAAGAACATTGACGTCCAGATTGCAGTCAGGACCTTTGAATGCCTGGGAGGTTTGGGAAAGTTACAGCTCTTTTGTTACGTTTTTTAAGTGGAGTTATGATCAACAGGGGCTAGCGGTGAGAGGGCCGTTCCTCTGAGTCTGTTAGCTCACAAGCATGTAGTGAGCACTCACTCCCTGTGTGGCCGTGGGGGGCATGGGGCAACAGCCCACGGAAGTGTAGATGCCTTGGTCCACAGGACTGGTCCATGGAATGTTACTTCTAAGGGGGAGAGCTCTGCTGTCAAAAGAGAGCATATTTTGGTTGTTTGATTATTAGCTAATGGCTTTTTGCCCCTCAAATGGTATAGTGGTGTCAACTTCTCCTTTCTATGTGTCCAACATTTCCCTTTCTATTCTAGTATGTAAGACTATCTAGGGGTGAGAGGGAAAATAAAAACAGAAGTCCTGACTTCTCCTGACCCTGTCTCTTAAGTCTATGACACTATGTCATCACGTATGCAGATAGAAAAGGATGGCTAAAATATGAAACAGGAGCAAATACAGAAGAAGGTGGAAGATTGAATGGGCAGGAGAAGGTGAGTTAACATTTAAATGCTTGTGTGATCCAAGATTTTAATTCATGAACAACTTAGAGAAAATAAGTGACTTGCCCAAGGCTGCAGAAGTAATATACGGGACTCAGAATTTGAATGCACGTTGGCACGATTGCAAAGTGTTATGTTGCTACCGTGTTGCGCTGCCTCCTTGTTGTGTCTCGTTTACACAAAACAACAAAAAAACACTATACACACATCCCCCCTAAACCCTAGTAATATAATGATAACAAAGAAAAGTATTTCTGTAGAAAGATGAGAAGAAAATGGAGGAGCACCATTATGTGTGTGGACCAAGATCTCCTCTGTTTTATGTTGTTAGCGCGTGGAGAGTGAAATCAACAAGGAGTAGAATTAAATAATTTTAAGTTCAGAAGGCAAATGTTAACGCTCGGAGAATGGTCTTAAAATATACCCCTTTTTATAAACATGCCTGGAAACCTAAAAATGCAGATTTATCTTCTCGCAGGGTCATCAATACTGATGCCAAAGCGGCTGGCGGGGAAAGCAGCCAGAGGTGTTGGGCTGGGCTGGCCTCCCACTGCCTGGGGAGACCAACTGGGGACTAACTGTGTTCTTACCACCCCAAGACGCGCTGCCTGCCTCACCGCTGGGCCAGGCCTGAAGACATCTCCGAAGCTGAGTTATTAATTTTAACTTCAGAGTTGATTAAATTGTGTGACAATGCAGTGCTGTGAAAGTATGAAAAACGAAAATTGAATCCTGGTTATCTTGTAAAGGCAACTAGATAAAGGTCCCTGTAAACAAACCAACAGAGATTGTATCCTCTTCATTTGCACTCTCTCTACAAAGTTTCTCACTGACAGGAATAAAAAGGAAAGAGAGAGAAATGGAAGTTCATTTCTGAGATGAAACACTTTGCATCGGATTTCTACAAGAGTTTCACAGTCGCCACCTGCCTTCTCCGGCTTCGTTCCCGGGAGTGAAAGCATGAAGTGCAGGCTCCCATCGCTATGAGTTCTGAGCCTTGTGTTCTGGGAATGGGCTCTTGGAGCCAGCTTCCCCGTGTGCACCTGCTCGCTAGGTCCCAAAATAAAAACACAAGGACAGACACACAAAAACCTTCCGTGTGGACATGGGCAGTACTATGAGGGAGTGGTTTTGGAGCCCAGTGACTGGTGTTCTAATCCAGACCTTGCTATTCACTAGCCCGGAGACTGTGGCTAAGCTCTCCAGGAGTTTCTTCAAGTGTAACATGTAAATAACTAATGCTTCTCTCAAAACTGGTAAGGTTTACAATAATGTACACAGCACACCTAACATGGTACTTGGGGTACATGGAAACCTGTCCCTGTATGTTCACTGCCATTCTCCCTCTTCTCCCCCTTTTTGGCCCCCGCCATCAGCATGTATAGTTTCTTAGGCTGCTGTCATAAAATTCCACGGACTAGAGGGTCTAAGGCAACAAAATGTATTCTTTCACAGTTCTGGAGGCTACGAGGCCAAAATCAAGGTGTAGGCAGGACTCTGCTGTTTCTGGAGGCTATAGGGAAGAATCTCTTCCCTGCCTCCCCACTAGCTTCTGCTGGTTGCCAGCCATCCTTGGTGTTAATTGGCCTGGGCCAACATAACTCCAGTCTCCACCTCTGTCTTTACAAACTGTCTTTTCTCAGGGCCCAAATTCCTCTCTTCCTAGAAGATAGCCAGTCTTTGGATTGGGGGCCCCCCGATCCAGTATGACCTCATCTTAACTTGATTACATTACAAAGACCGTGTTTCCAACAAGGGCCACAACCACAGATACCGGGGCTTAGGACTTTGACATACCTTTTTGGGATCTAGAATTCAGCCCACAGCAAACACCACCTTTATTTTAGACCCAAGGAAGCACTGACCTCAGCCTAGATCAGGCACACCCCGTGAAGTCACCTGCTTTGACAGCTGCTGTATCTTCTGTTCGCCCATGAGTGGGCCTTGCTGATGGCACTGACATTTGTTTAGCGATTGCTTCATGGGGCTTGTTCTGTCTCGTTTTCCCCTGATGCATTTCGTGGCCTGAGTAGATATTGTAGATGTTTGATAAAACGGCAGGAGATACTCTTACTTTCCTCATTTCCTGTGAGGCCCAGGAGACAGCATACAAAATTGAAAATCATTATTAAATGTTTGTCATGTTCAAAAAAAAAAAATCTCTGCATTGAAAAGTTCTTAGCTGATCACAGAACCGTGTGAGCAGCCCAGTGGGTCCTGTCTGATAAGGGCGGGTCCTGGCGGAATGGTAGGAAACTCAGCCAGTTAAGAGAAGGGTCTGCAAAGTCGCCTCACCCTCCAAGCCCTTCTGTTCGCCTGACGCATGCATCCCACCTGCTTGGAGTATAGGACTCAGCAGAGACATCTGTTTACCTTCAAATTTAGCAAGACTGGAAAGCCCTGACTTTGATTACATGTCACCTTACCATCTATCAACTTCTGCATGTGCATCTTGGCAGCCAGGCCAAATGTGGAAAATGACAGCATTCCCGGAGAACAGAGGCCTGTGAAGTGGATCTCAGAGGAAGGCTCAGCAGCTGGAAGTGCAGAGGGACAGACCCCGGGAGGCTGAGAGCTTAGGGACTGGCTCTGAATATGCGAAAGAAGAAAAACAACTAGAGCAAACAAGCAAGCAAGCAAACAAAACAAAACAAGCAAACAAATAGAAACCTTGAATTGAGGGAATGAATCAGGGATCTTCAACGTTTTTATGCAAAGTACCAGAGACTAAATGTTTTAGGCTTCACAGGCCATGACAGTTTCTGTTGTGCCTACTCTACTCTATGACTGCAGCATGAGAGCAGCCACAGACGATATGTAAATAAAGGGACATGGCAGTGTTCCAATAAAACTTTATTTGCAAAAACAGGTAGGGGGCCAGATTTGGCTCATAGGCCCTAGTTTGCCAAACCCTGGAATGAATCAGTCAATCTGATTGTTTTGCTGCTGATTTCTAGAAGCTATTTCCTATATTCTATATTGTAGGAGCTCCTTTCATTCCTTTTTCTAGAAGCTATTGTAGTGCAGCGATGAAGAGTCAGAGTCTAGAGAAACAACACCTGGGTTCATATCAATAGGCTGTTGCCATTGACTTGCAATGTAACCATTACCTTATGTTTTTTCCTCTGGGAAAATGATATAATACATATAAAATGCTTAGTATGGTAGCTGACCCATAATAACTACTTAATAACTGTTGGTGTTAAGCTATTACTACAACAAGTGTAGAAAGACTTCTTGTGGGGCGCCCGTGTGGTGCAGTCATTACGCGCCTGCCTTCGGCTCAGGTCATGATCTCAGAGTTCTGGGATCAAGCCCCGCATCAGGCTTCTCTGCTGGAAGCCTGCTTCTTCCTCTCCCACTCCCCCTGCTGGTGTTCCCTCTCTCGCTGGCTGTCTCTCTCTGTCAAATAAATAAAATCTTTTTTAAAAAATTAAAAAAAAAAGACTTCTTGTTCATAAAGGCCACCCCTGGATGGGTCATTTTGTGTTTTGTGAGTTTGTTTGCTTTTTCTTTTTTTTTTTCAGTTGCTGTCACCTGATTCCTTCCTTTACCTCAGCAGGTCAAAATCATCACACTCTTGTGTGCTTTTAAGCTACAATTATTAACTTATACTTGTGCATGCTTGTAGTCTGTGGGATAAGAGAGGGCATGTCTCTGTATCCCACTCCAGTACCTGCCCCAATTAGTGAGCAGCCAATGCTTGCGGAGTTACCTGGCTATTACAGAAACACTTTTTATTATGACGTTTTGAATTGTCCTATTTCTCATATAGCACCACTGTCTTTTTTTTTTTTTTTTTAAAGATTTTATTTATTTATTCGACAGAGATAGAGACAGCCAGCGAGAGAGGGAACACAAGCAGGGGAGTGGGAGAGGAAGAAGCAGGCTCATAGCAGAGGAGCCTGATGTGGGGCTCGATCCCATAACGCCGGGATCACGCCCTGAGCCGAAGGCAGACGCTTAACCGCTGTGCCACCCAGGCGCCCCTCATATAGCACCACTGTCTTAATGCAAATCAGGAAATAGAGCAATCTCCCGATCTAGCCTAGACGAGGGTTTGCCCAAATACAACCGATGGGCCAAATCTGGCCTGTCACCTGTGTTTGTAAGTAAAGTTCTACTGGAACACAGTGATGCTCATTCATTTACCTATTGTCTATGGCTGCTTTTTCACTATGCAACTGAGTTGAGTCATTGCAACAGAGACCATGTGACCCGCAGGCCTAAAATATTTACCAAAAAAGTTTGTTGACTCTGGGCTAACTCGTCATTAGTACCCTCGCACTTGTCTTTACGCTGCAGGTGGTTCAGATTTAGAACTTCAGACGGTGTGCACAGAGGTACAGTGTTGTTTGCCTATTTCAAGACTCAAGGTCAAGGGTTACAGTAGTATTAAGATTGAATCTGTGAACCAACAGAAGGAAGTTTCAATTACCGGATTTAAGTTTAGATGTCTTCCCAATTTACGTTGTATTGGGTTTCAGACATGCTAAAATTTAAGCATAGTCCATGGCTGCGGTTACCCAAATTGTTGCCAAGCCACCCCAGGGCATGGCAGCAAAATCCCAGGAGCCCTGCAGGATACTGTAAATTTCCAGGGGAAGCACAGTAACCTTCAACCCGGACGTGTTGCATGAACTGCTAGCTTCGGTGGGTCACGCAACTTCCTCTCAGTGACATCACATCTTCGTGAGGAAGGGGTTTGGCAGTTGCTGCGATTAAAAAGCAAGTACCGTGTGAAAATCAGTGTGGAACAGGAAATGAGTGTGTTACTACCCAGTGTGATGGCTTCAAGGCTGGAGAGTGTGTGCCTGGCCCATCAGGTAAAAATATCCTTGTTTAGGAAGGATATAAAATACTCTTTTTTTCAAATGCCTGTTGAGTTGTTAGGACACAGCTACTTAATAAACAAGACTGTTAAAAATTTTGGCCGGGAGTTATTGTAAATCAAGAAAGTTTTGGCACTCTGATCTGTGGTCTTTACAAGTAGCATATCTGAGTGTCAAGGAGAAGCACTCAATATGTTTTGGTATTCAAGTGGGACTTTTCTTTTTCTTGGGAAAACAAAGGATATAAAACATGCTGGGAGAAGGGAAAACAGGAAATCGATCATCTTAAAACTTGCTGGTTAATATATCCCAAAGTGTAATGTATCCCCAAGTATCTAAACCAAAAGGAATCAGCTTGGATTCAGCTTCTTAAATAAATAATAATGTAATGCTTATTTTATGTTGGAGACATGACACTGAGCAGACAGGCATGTGCTTGCAGGAGTCATTGTAGGAATCATTTTGACAAAGCAATTTGGCTTTCTAAACATTCTGAGTCTCTTCCACACTCGGCTGCATTTGATTTTCAAAGGGGATATTGAGTGCAGTGCTTTTGCAAGAGAAATCACACTGGTGTTAGGCACACACAGTCGCTAGAAAAGCTTTATTACTGAGAATGATTCTTCTATAAACAGACCCCCACAGATACCCTTTGTCTCAGCACCTTGTCCAACGGATATTTTTTAACCCATGAGAAACACTGTGGATTTTTTGTTTTGCACAGCCATTTACCGGAACATTCTCCCTCAGTGTTATGCATTGAGTTCCCGCTCAATTTTACTATCTTTTATGCCATATAGGCAACTTCTTATGTTTCATATTTTCTTATTGCTTATAAGAAACACACTGGCCTTTAAAAACAGAAGAAAAGGATTAGCAGATAAATCTTTAATTAATGGCAAACATGGGTCTTTGTCCCCAAGAGCATGGAGCTCTTATTCCTTACTTTCTATTAATTGGTCAGATATTCATTATAAATATCCCGTGTCTTCCAAATTACCTGCTGTTGTTAGCCCAAATAGAAGCCATTTGTATCCATAAAGAGCCCTTCATTTATTTCCTTTCCTCCCTCTTCTCCGTACTCATTTTTTACTTGCTACCTTTTCCACTTTTCCTTTCCTTCTTTCCTCCTGTCTCCTTTCCTGTGAATGTTTAGGAAGGGCAGGGGGGAGGGGGAGGACGGAGGCTTCAGCTAAGAGCACCGATGGTGGATTCCACGAGGTTTGCACTGACATCTTTCTCCCCCTCGGCTGCGCACAAGTTATTTCTCCAGACCTCAGTTTTCAGCCTGTGTCATGGTGACAGTAAGGTGGGCTCTGTGGATGGTTGTAAGGGCTGAAGGAGGTACTATCCATAAAGCACTTGACCTACACCCCGACAAGGAGAAGGCACTGGGCAGTCATAGCTGCTCTTAGGCATGTTATTAATTCTAGTGATCCCTGCTAAATCTTACAGTTTGTAGCCTTTCCCTTGCTTCCTTAGTGGCAGTATTTGGCACAGTTGATCTCACCTCCTTGGATGTTTTCTTTACTTGGCTGCCAGGGAGCTCAGGTGTCTTGGTTTCCCCGCCTCTCACCAGCCTCTCCTTCTTGATGTCCTTTCTGGTTCCATCTCACTCCTCTGACCTTGAATGTTCCAGGTGCATGCTTGGTGCTGCTTTCTCCTCTGTCCACACGCACTCCCTTGGGTGGGGATCTCCCCCCGGTGTGTTTTGTCCAATTCCGCATACATGTTGACAGCTCCCAAACCTGTATGTCCAGGGTGTGCACCTCTTCTGAGGCTGAGACCTGTTCGTCCAGCTGCTGCCCCACCTCCCCACCTGGGTGTCTCTTGGGCATCTTGGATCTCTCCTGTCCACAGCTGAGCTCCTCACCTTCCTCCCAGCCTGCTGCCCTCTCAGGCACCGCCCTGCTGTCAGAGGGCAACTCTGTCCTTCTGGTGGCACAGACCAGAAGCTTGGAGTCACCACCGATGCCTCCCTTTCTCTCACACCTCTCATCCAGTCAATCCATAAATCCTGTTGTCTCTGCTTCAGTTATACCCAGACTCCGACACACACATCCCACCTCCACGACTGCCTCCCAGGTCCAGCCACCTGGACTACGACAGCAGCCACCTACCCAGCCTCCCTGCCTCCTAGGCACCATCATCTGTTCTCAACACGGCAGCCAGAGTGAGTCTTTGAAAATATATGTTAGCTCACGTTTCTTCTCCACTCACAATCCTCTGGTGGTTCCCATTCTCTAGGAGGGAAAGCCAGTTCCTTATAAAGAACTCCATCTCTACTTGCCCTGCTCACCTGGTAGCTCTCTGACTTCTCCCATTCTCTTCCTGTCTGTGCTTCCAGCCCAGCTGGCCTCCTTACTACTCTGAGACAAGGCAGATACTCTCTCCTGCCTCAGGACCTTGACACTGGCTGCTCTCTCTGCGGGGATGCTTCTCCTTCAGATTTGTGCACAGTGAGCTCTCTCACCTCCCTTAAGTCTTGCCCAGATGTCCCTGTCTCCATAAAGCCCATTTAAAATTGCATCTCCCCACTGATTCTGCTTCAATAACTTCTAATACCTCTTAATTTGCTTTAGGTATTTTCCCCCCAGAGCATTGGACATATTACCTTCTCACATACCATACCATCCACTTACTTAGATGTAGGGTTTATTATTTATTCCTGTCCCATAGAACGTTAGCATCATAGGAATGGAGGTCTTTCTAGCTTAGTCGCTGATGAATCCACGTGCTCTAAACAGGGCCCAGCACATAGTAAACATTCAGTACATACTTGTTGAATCAGTCTTCATCACTACCATCCCTCTTATCATTGCATTTGGGTCAACAGCTCGTTTGGGGCACACATTCCATGGAGCGCGTCCCCTGACTAGTGGTATTAGTACTGAATAGTCATTGTTTTATGGACAGCTAGTTAGACCAAGTATACTTTTCCTTCAGGCAGCTTGTGATTTGATAGCAGAATTAGATCTGATTGAGGAACAAATGTGAATGATAAGAAATCATATGGCAAATTAGGAAAACATGACTTCATTGGTATAATTTATTAGGGTGCAATGAATACATTTTGTATTGTTTGTTTGATTTCTTTGTCTTGCTTTTTCATTTCCATTGTGTCTAGAATAAGGGGGAAGACATAAACTGGCTCTGGAAGGATTTAGGCTAGTCTCCTGGAGAAGGTGACCTTTTACGGGTAATGCAGCAAAGCCCCACTCAGTTGAGAGGTTGCCCTTCCCGCTCACTGATGACTGATTATATTTTATGGTATCGTGTGGCCTCAAATGCCAAGAAAGTGTAAAGTTTGTTAATTAAGCTTTTCTCCATTTTGTTTGTTTGGTGTGCTTAAAGATGACTCTATACATATCAGAGCCCTCGACTCTACTGGGCTGGGCCCTGTCACTTCTTGGAGAGGAGAGACATGGGTCCCAACCGTCCAAAGCCCTCTCCAGCCCTGTGTGGCCGACCCCTAAAGGAAAGAGAATGACGCTGCATCCTGACCGAGTTGTACCTGTCTTTGAAATACCCATTGCAAGCCACAGAAATAGCTTTTCTGTCAGCTAAAAGTGGGGTCCCACTCTGGACTGACTCTCCTGCCCCCTCCCTGGGGTGTAGCCTGTCCAGATTTCCACAGCAGCTGGTCACCTTGCTGCCAGGTGACTGCCCATCGGCTCCAGGATGCCATATGAATAGCCCAGTGTGTATAACCAGCAAAGGGCCATATTGTGGAGGGTTCACTTGATCAGCTTCCAGTCACACATGGCGGCGGCGCTCAGTTCAGCGGGAAGGTGGGCAGGGGCTGCGGAATGGAGGCCTGGCCATATTAGCTCACCTTGCCGGGAAGAGGTTATCAGAACGCCAGGAGAAGGTGCTGAAAGTGTATTCCCAGCAGACAGCTTAGAAAGAAAAGTAATTACAGTAATCTCTAGCTCAAAGTCCTTAGTTTATTAACATGAAAATGAGCAAATGCTGAATTCCTTCAGACTTCAGTGGCATGGAGAAGGGCCAGCTCTAGGGTCTGTGCGAGTGGGGGTGCGGCTGCCTTTGCCTGAAGGACATAATTTTAATTTATTTACAATGTGCTTAGTAAGGTGTTCACGTTGGCAGTGCTTTTTGTGGGGGGTTTTTTCTTTGTTTTATTTTGTTTTTTAAGCTTCAGGAGCTGACTTTTAAGTAAGAACGCAGTGGAGGCCTCCAGCAATCTCTCTGTATGTTTTAATTTTGACTCTGTGAACATCCCACCAGTTACCATGATGCCATTCTTCACAAACTGCTGGTAGCTAGTTAAGTTAGTAATATTAATTTCTATGGATGCTGTGCACAGACTTGTTCTCCCCTCTCCCCCCTACCCCCCACTAACGTCTCCCTTCAGCTCAGGTCATGATCCCGGGTCCTGGGTTCAAGCCTCATGTCAGGTGTCAGGCTCCATGCTCAACGGGCCGTCTGTTTCTCCTTTTACCTCCCCCTCCCCCTGCTCATGCTCTCTCTCTCTCTGTCTCAAAAAATAAATAGAATCTTAACAAAAAAAAAAAAANAAAAAAAAAAAAAAAAAGTAAGCTTCCATCTTCACAATGGAACCTCCCAAAATTTCTTAGAAACTGCTAGCCCGCACCTCTCTGAGTACAACCCATCGACAAGCAAGATGGACTCCAGCCCGGTTACCTGTTTCAACTTGTCAATGGCCAGGATGGGCTGCAGCCCAGTCACCGGTTCCTTTCATTCTACAGGCAGATTTGCGTGTCTCTAGCAGCCTTTTTGGAAAGAGTTCCTCTTATTTACAGATGTCTCTGCCCAGCCAAACCGTGACACTCTGACGCGGTTATCTCTCATCCTCTGCTCAGAACGTATTCACCAAGGGCCTAAAGAAAAAAGCCATTTGGGTTTTGTTCCCATGAATGAAATTGCCGATTCTTTTTATTTTTTTTTTTTTT
>NC_048221.1:22409115-22527957 GCF_002007445.2 Ailuropoda melanoleuca
AGGTGGCTACCGCTTCCCGGCGCCCTGACACGGCGGCTCCCTCCCCCTTCTGTTTAGCTTCCGATATCTGTGCGCGGTTTCACGGCTCCCCGCTTCGTACCTCGATACTCAGCGCTGGAGATGTTCATTTGTAGAGATCCAGATGTATCTTCCTGCGTCTCAGGCTGATTCCGTGGATATTCCTGCGTCTGGTACCTATCCAGCTCAACTCAGGGGACCGGCTGAAAAAGGGGTCCCCTACTCCTCCGCCATCTTTAATCCCCCCGATTCTTTTTAATCAGGGCTTATAAGTTGGGGAGTTGGCTGCCAGATAGCTGGATTTCATGGACCAATAAAATGTCAGAAGAAAAAAATATTCAATAACACATTGTTATTGTGTTTGGTCAGGATGTTAAGAAAAACAAAACGGAGCAACCATTATCTATTGTCTATCATCTCATAGAAGAATCCATTTAATTTTTTTTGGGAAGATTTTATTTATTTGAGAGAGAGCAAAAGCAGGGGAAGCGGCAGAGGGAGAGGAAGAAGCAGGGTCCCCACTGAGCAAGGGGTCCAATGCGGGGCTCGATCCCAGGACCTCGGGATCATGACCTGAGCCAAAGGCAGTTGCCTAACTGACTGAGCCACCCAGGCGCCCCAAGCATGGACATTTTAATACTAAAGTATAGACAGGACATTATCTCAGACTAAAGGATAGTCCCCTGAACAGAATCCATTTAACTTTATGGAAAACTGTGCACTCTTATTATCTTGCCCATTTCCCTTGGACTGGTGGTGACGGGTTGTCAGAGACTGGCTGCTGTACCTGTTTGTGTTTGCTGACTGTAGGACCGGTTAATGGTAGGATTCAGTGGGGCCACCACTCAGGTCCTGTGACAAGACAGCTAGGAGATGCTTTGTGGTCCACACACTTAAAATGCCAGAATTCACAGACTCAAGCAGCTACTGAGAAAGACTCCAAGACTCTGCTAACTGAGTTGGGGTCCCTTCCCTTTGAGAAGATCCATTCTGCCCACCCCCTATTCTGCCACTGCGTGCCAATTCCCTTCTCTTTCTTGGTGTAGTTTACATCTTTGCCAAATTATTTTTGCTCTAAGAAATGACAGAAAAATATAAGAAAAAAACATTTTTTCCCTATAATTGGACCTTCTAGAGAACTCATGGCCAAATCCCTGATGTAGTTTTCCTAGCATTTTTCCCATGCATGTTTTTCACAAAATGCAGATCCTACCATCCTTACAATCATTTTGCATTTTGACCACTTTTTCCTTTCTGTTGCATCATTACCACTTTGTCATGTGATGCAATAATTTATAAAAACATAATTTCAATGGTAGAGTAGTATTCAAGTTCTGAGTTTTCCTTTCTCTCTTTGCTTTAAACAACAAAAAAAGTATAATCTTGGTGCAAACCACAAGTTGTTTTTAGGATACATTGAAGTGCAGCAAGTGGATCTAAAGTTAAGATCACTTTAAAGCTTCAGCTCCCTGCTTCCAGGTGGCCCTCAAAAAAAGCCCAGCAGGGCACGTGTCCACTTGCCGTGTGCTGGCATCGCCTTCCCACCACCTGCCAGCCGTGGCTAGAGATGAGCTTTGAAAAACCCTCAGCTGTTAGACTTGTCTATTACCATGATGATGGTGATAGTATCTTGTGTGTTTGCAAATGTCCAAACTCACCAAATTGTACGTATGAACTATAGGCAGTCCTTTGAATATCCACTATACCTCAGGAAAGCTATTAAAAATAAAATACCCCAGGGCGCCTGGGTGGCTCAGTGGGTTAAGCGTCTGCCTCCGGCTCAGGTCATGATCCCAGGTCCTGGGATAGAGTTCCGCATGGGGCTCCCTGCTCAGCAGGGAGGCTGCTTCTCCCTCTGCCTCTCCCCCAACCCATCCTGGCTTGTGAGCTTGCTCTTTCTCTCTCATAGAAATAAATAAAATCTTTAAAAAAAAAAAATACCTTAACGGATCAATTGGAGAATAAGTCGAATTGCCTCTTATTTCGCAATTCTTTTGTTACTAATAAGATTTCGTATAGTATTTGCATTTCCTTCTCTGAATGACTTACCGGGGCCTGTGCTTTCTTTTGCTTCGAATCAAGGAATTCATCGTTTTCCTTATTGGTTTGTAAGAGGTCTTTTTCTATAAGGTTATTCATTTTTGCCATCATCCGCAAATATTCTTCTCCCTTCTTGATTTGCCTTCTGATCTTCATGGTGGCTTTTGCTCTGTCAACATTGAAAACTTGTGTTAAGTCAGGTGGTCAGTTAATTTCCTTTATGGCTTCTGCTTTGGCTGATGGTCCTGAAAAGGACAACTTCGCTTTCCTATCTCCTCTTATCTCTGCCTCCCTTTCTCTTTTCCCTCGTCACTTGTGTCCCTGCGTGGTCCAAGGGGCTGGGGAGAGAGCGGGGAGGCATGGCCAAGGTCTAGCAGTGGGGAGTTCCTGCTTGTTATTTTTCTCTCGGGTTTGACTCCTCTACGGCTTTGGGATTTGCTTCTTCTCAAGTCTCTGTGCTCTGGCTTCTGGTAACTCCATCATTATAATCGGATACAATCTTCTCAGGAGCTTCAATGACAGCTGCAGACAGCTGTAACTTAGTAAATAATGACTGGTGTTATCTGTGCTTTGGGCCAGTCCCTCCCCAACTCAACAGGTGGGGGACTACTGCCTTCATTTTGTCCTGAGATGGTTGGTGAGAGGGTCCCATCCCGGGAGCCATGACGTTCTGCGTGGCCAGGGAAGAGTCCACTTTGGCTGCACTGACATGAAAGAACTCTTTTCAAAGCCTATGAGGCTCGATGCTATCAGCAAAGCATAGAAATGCATCTGTCTTCCTTCATCAGCTGATTCTGTAATTTGCATTGTTTGTTTTTCCTTGTCATAGGTTGTTTCCTTGGGAGAAGGGTTTTGTTTCTGTGGTGGGATTCATCCAGCCTGTGCAACGACGTGCACTTACTGTCACCATGTCCCTGGGCAGACCACATCTTCCCTTTCTTCCACCTCACGGAAGATCCCCGTTCTCTGCCCATGACTAAGCTCCTGATGACATTTTATTATTTTTTTTAAGATTTTATTTGTCAGAGAGAGAGAGCCCAAGCAGGGGGAAGAGCAGGCAGAGGGAGAAGCAGACTCCCCACTGAGCAGGGAGCCTGATGTGGGACTCCATCCCAGGACCCTGGGATCATGACCTGAGCCTAAGGCAGGCGCTTAACCAACTGAGCCAGCCAGGTGTCCCTCCAGATGACATTTTAAGGGATGCTAAAATGACTGTGGTCTCTTAAATAAGTTGGCAAGACTACACTAAAAGTCATCCTTTGTTACCTTTCCGTTGTCTCTCGGCCTGTTTCCTACAGGTCTAAGGGTGTACATGGAGTTCTTCTGCTTGGGCAACCTGCTGATGAGAAGCAGCATTCCTGAACGTGTGACTCGAGGCCTCCTGGCTTTGGGGTCTCCCGGAGTCTCCTTACAGCAGTCAGATATTCCGGGCCCCATCCCCTAAGCTCCTGCGTCTGGGGTCAGTCCCAGCTCTCTGCACTTTAGTAGGCACCCATGATGGTAATTATCCACAATGATGTGTGAGACCCTCTGCTTCAGATAAGCCCCTTCAAATCCGGTCTGTGTCCCTGTGGAGCTTGCATGGGGTGTGACTGCCTTCTTCTCAACACAGCCCTCTTGGGGAAGGCAGGCAGCTGACGAGGACTTGTGGAGGCCTAGAGCACACTCTGGGAGGGCAGTTGGGTGGCATGGCACTTCTCAGGTCATGTGGCTCTTCTCATGCTTCCTTGTGTGTGGAAACCTAAAAGAATGTGGGGGACCACCTCTGGGGCACGGTGCCTAAGTGGTTAAGCTGTATTGGCCAGTGCAGTCCCTTTCTCACACACTCCCCAGGATGGGGCTTAAGCCATGGGGTTGGGGGAGCAGACAGCCCCACAGGAGAGGGAGGCTCTGATTCTGGAGGACGGAGGGGCCTCCCACGAGAGCCTGATCCCATGGCATCCTCCGTGAATCCCCCCGGAGACTCAGAAGAGGGATAAGAATCTGTGTGCTTCCAGGAGGTTCTTAAGCTCTGCTGCATTTCCTCAAAGCAGGCCTGCGAACAGCCTTGCATTCCAAGGTGGGCTCTTGGAGCAGCAGCAATTCCTAATCTCTCCAGTTTCCAGGGACCAGGAAGGAGTCGGAATGTATGGAGAAAAGCCCCTCTCCGATCATTTGCATGGAAACCCAGCTCGCAGTCATGCATGTTTGCTACCCTTGCTCGGCCTCTCCTCTTTCCTGCTCCTTCCCTTCCCAGCTGCAAGGTGCCCCCCAGCTCCTTTGGCCTGGAAGGGAGTGGAGTGGTGCGCACACTTAACTTATTTTTCATGCATTCCAGAGAGAGGGAGTCAGAGCAAGAGTGCTGTAGGCAAGATACTTCTGGTCCTTTCCTAACTACCTTCTATGAATTCAAATCACCCCTTTTAAGGGATGCCAAAGCCACTGCTGAGAAGGGAGTGGGGGAGGGGAGAGGGAAGGGTGTTTGCTAAATATCTTTAAGATGGAGCAGCTAATTCCTTTTTCCCTTAGCCAGATGTAGTTTTTTCCTTCCAGAGTCTCATTTCACTGATGGGCATGGCGATCGGCATTGTTGGCCTGTTGTTCATTCTTATTTTCTAAATTATGCCCAATATGTTATCTTAGCAACCCTTTGCACAAACAAAAAATAATGTGCATGGCTCCTTTTTAACTCTGCCGTCGCTGCTGCTGCTCGCTCCTTACCTTCATTTAAAACAACCAACTGCAGACAATCCAAATAACAATATTTTCAAGCTATTGTGAGAGCACAGCGACAATTGATTCCTTGCGGTGCTTCCCAGGAAACTGCCCGGGGATGTAGAATTAAATGCCAACAACAGCGGTTTTGTAACCAAGAAGCAGGCTCAGGAATGCAGTGGCAATGGGTGGTGGGGGGTTGGACATCAGGAGCTGGGGGAAAGGTTACCTTATTGACACACAGGGATGATGTTGTTTGTTTAGAAGATGAATCACGATCCTGTTTTCCTTTGAACTCCTTCAAAAGAACTGGCTTCCAGACAAAGGGAAATAGAATACAGTGAGCACTGTCTGTTTTCAAGAACTTTCAGCTTGCTTTGTGGCCCATCCCGTGCTTAAAAGTTGCCGTAGAAAAACATGAAGACATGTTTAATATTCTGCTCCGAACGATCTGATACTCATTTTGATATGTTTTCAGTCCCCATTGATTTTGAAACTGTTGAACACAAATACTTAACATTCGGGAGGGCAAGCAAAGGATTAAAACAGAAACTCTGCCTCCTACTTGCCTTTGTCTTTGAAGAGATGAAAATGTTCAAGTGAGCAGAATTCCTCCAGTCAGAATAAAACATGATTAGAACATTTGGGGAGGGAGATGTGATGTGACTGGGGAAAATGTTAACAGCAGAGAGATCATAAATACATTTGCCTAAGACTTTTCATCTCTTATGATGCATTTTATACATTGATACACGGGCAGCGGCCTGCATGTATATTCTTGTCCCACCCTGTGGTTTTTCCCCCACGTAGAACCGTTTAGGCGAGTACAAGGATGTATGGGGTCGGGGTGGGGGGAGAGTGAGAGCTCGCACTGATCACTAACAATCACATAAATGCAGGCAGCTCAGCAAGGGTTGTAGACAGATATCGACGATTACTGAAACCATAGGAAGCATTTGGGGAAGAAGGCTGCACTGACTGTTATCGTTTAACAATTACTGCATACTGACTGCGTGCTTTGCAGAGACAACAGAAGACCCTGAACGTCCCCCAGAGACTTGAGATAAAAGTAAGACAAAGACATCAAGGAAGCATAAAACCCAAGGGTATGGAAGAGTAACTGGAACAACTCATAAGTAGCTGGTGCTCTCTGGTTTCCAGTTTTTAAATGTTTGTTCCTTCCTACGGACCCCCTACCAGCCAGTCTCTGAGAGCGCTCGACGGTGATGGGGTGCTGGAGAGAAGCAGCAGGCAGGAGAGGACCAGAAGGGGAGAGGAAGACGGGTTAGGATGCTGGAGGAGTGAGGGGGAAAGGAGCTGAAGCATGAAGGTCCATGAGTGCTTCCTCTGATGGGGCAGAGAGTGTCCCACTCTCATCATGATGAACCGAAGCCTTTCCCTCCTCTGGAAAATGACTTGCTTACTCACTTAGCCACCCGCTTCACATCCAAATTGCCCAGAAACCAACATTTCCTCGTGGCCTCTTCTCTTCTCCCGATGACGACATACATACTACTTCTGACCTTGTCTCGGGTCTAACTTACTTCCCCTATTAGGCGAGTAGCTTTCGGTTATAACTCATACTACATTTACTGGTGTAGTCCTTCTTTAGAATGGAGACTTTATCCAGCTGGATTTGAGCGCCTGCCCTGCTGTGTGCCTTTAGGTGAGCTTTCTAACCAACCGCTCTGTGCCTCAGTGTATAGTCTAGGTGAAATCCAAACTACAATACTGCTTTCCTCCCGGGTGGCCAGGAGATTAAAAGGAGGAGATGTATGAGAAGTACTTAACAGGTGCTAAACCATACTCATTTAGCTATTCCTCTATCCCTGTAAGTCCCACCCCACAGCAAGGGTGCTCTGTGAGACACGTGAGGCCCTAGTTGAATGAATGACCAAAAATATTGATAACCAAACCATCATATTAGCCATGATGTTAAACTGTGTGTTTATGGGGATGCTTGTGTATTTGTCACCTGCGTGCAACACAGGTACGCCCCTTAAGGCACAGAACCCATTCCTGGTCTTTATCATCTCCCTGTACCAACTGATAACAGCCAGGGGCAGACAAGGCTCAGGGAAGCTCACAGATTTGCCCTGACTCATGAAGTCTGTAAGTGCTGGATCCAGTGTTTGGACTCACCCTCAGCTGCCTAACCCCATGTGACCCCTCAAATGTTTGCTGGGTGAGTGCTAAGTAATCATTCTCGTCCAAATGCGGCTTTTCCCACTGATGCTTATTTCTTTTGTTGATTTGTGATCTTCAGCCTGTTTTCTCTCACTCCCGGGCTGACTGTGCTATCCAGTTGGGTGGCTGTGAGCCATATATGGCTACTTAACTTCACACTTAAGTTAATGAAAATTAAATAAAATTCAAAATTTAGTTCCGCAATCACAATGGCCACGTTTCAGGCGTTCAACAGTTACATTTAGTTCATGGCAATCATATTATCCCAGATATATAATATTTTCCTCACTACAGAAAGTTCTATTGGACAGCACTGCTCCACAGAACGCTTCAAGTAAATAACAGTCAAGATGTGGGGCTTTATTTATTCTTTTTCTGAGACACGTGGTTATATCCTTAATGTTTTATAATTTATGAGACATTGGCTAACCAGTTATACGAAGAATGGCAAATACTTATAAGAAGATTAAATTTTGATTTAATGGACTTTATAGTGGGTGTTGGGTTTTATGAAAAGTGCTTTCTGTGAGTGGTCTCACGTAATTCTTGTAGCCGTCCAGTGAGGTAGGCACTACCACCAGCCCCTTTAAATAGGGCTGGAAAGTCGCTGGTCTGAGGTCTCAGAACTGGTCCCTGGAAGAACGTGAGCCTAACACCAAGCCAGCGGACTCCAGAGCACTAGCCCTTAGCTGCTGCCCTGCCTTCCACAAAGTCACCGCAAGTTCTCAAAAGTATGAGCTGTCGATTCTAAAGGTAGAGACAGCAGGATTCTCTGTTCTGAGTTTAAATGGAACTGGGCCAAGGTGGGGGAAAGAAGTCAGAATCTTTTCATAGTGCCTTTTTGGCAATGGAACTGAAGTTTTTCTGTAGGCCTTAAAAGTCATCTCTGGTCGTATGCACTGTCCTTATTTCTACCAACAAAAATATGCGCAGTCCATCAAAAAAAGATCATCTGATATTCAAAAGTGGATCAGAGATAAAGAGGATTAAGAGATACAAACCTCTGTTATAAATAAGTCACGGAGATAAAAGGGACAACATGGGGAATATAGTCAATAATATTGTGATAATGTTGTATGGTGATTATCACAGTGATCACTGAGTCATGTGCAGAATTGTCGAATCAATATGTTGTACACCTGAAACTAATATAACACTGTATGTCAATTATGCTTCAATAGTAATTTTTTAAAAAATTAAAAAATGCAAAAGCAGTGCAACAATGTTAAAAGCTAAAAAAAAAAAAAAGAATAAAGTATTCAGTGTATAGAAGCGCAGAAGGACAAATTGATGAAGAACACATTTTGAGAATCAGTCTTTAAATATTGACTGCACCACCTTGCTACCTCTATGACTTTAGGCAAATTAACTGCTCTATCCTCCATCTGTAAAATGGGAATAACTATAATATGTACCTTAGAGATCATTGTGAGTATTTAATAAAATAATTCATACCAGTCACACATAAGAATATTCTGTAAATGTTAGCTACTACTAAAAACAATGGGTCAGAAACAAATTATATGAGAAACTGGTTATGTCATCATGGTTTTGAAAACTAGTGATCGTAATGAAAAGAAAATGAGCTCTACTGACTGCAAGAAGCCGAGAGTTGTTTGCAAGAAATTGTGGGACTTCTGCTGGGCTTCGTTCCCCATTCTCTCTGTACCTAGCACAACTAGCTCCTGTTCAGAGCACGTGCTTAAAAGATGTGAGTACGTGTTGCAGAAGTTCATTCCCTATAAAAGGTCATTTAAAAGTCTTAGGTTGTTGGGGCGCCTGGGTGGCACAGCGGTTAAGCGTCTGCCTTCGGCTCAGGGCGTGATCCCGGCGTTATGGGATCGAGCCCCACATCAGGCTCCTCCGCTATGAGCCTGCTTCTTCCTCTCCCACTCCCCCTGCTTGTGTTCCCTCTCTCGCTGGCTGTCTCTGTCTCTGTCAAACAAATAAATAAAATCTTAAAAAAATAAATAAATAAATAAAAGTCTTAGGTTGGACAAGGTACCACGAAGCTTGCCTTATTCAAAGCCACCTACACAAGATTCATTTTAGCCATTAGGGGCTAGAATTTACCTTTAAGAATCTTATTGGATGCCTTCCTGGAAACCTATAAACTACCAAGTCTGAAACAGGAAGAAATTGATTATTTATACAGACCAATTAATTATGAAGAGATTGAAGCAGTGATCAAAAACCTCCCCCAAAACAAGACTCCAGGGCCTGACGGATTCCCCAGGGAATTCTACCAAACATTCAAAGAAGAAATAATACCTATTCTCCTAAAGCTGTTTCAAAAAATAGAAACAGAAGGAAAGCTACCAAACTCATTCTATGAGGCCAGTATTACCTTGATCCCCAAGCCAGGCAAAGACCCCATCAAAAAGGAGAATTACAGACCGATATCCCTGATGAACATGGACACCAAAATTCTCAACATGATCCTAGCTAATAGGATCCAACAGTACATTAAAAGGATTATCCATCATGACCAAGTGGGATTCATCCCTGGGATGCAAGGGTGGTTCAACATTCGCAAATCGATCAGTGTGATAGATCATATCAACAAGAAAAGAGACAAGAGCCATATGATCCTTTAAATTGATACAGAAAAAGCATTTGACAAAATACAGCATCCTTTCCTGATTAAAACCCTTCAGAGTGTAGGGATAGAGGGTACATTCCTCAATTTCATAAAAACCATCTATGAAAAGCCTACAGCAATATCATTCTCAATGGGAAAAGCTAAAAGCCTTTCCCTTAAGATCAGGAACAAGACAAGGATGCCCACTCTCACCATTATTGTTCAACACAGTACTAGAAGTCCTTGCAACAGCAATCAGACAACAAAAAGGAATAAAAAGTATTCAAATCGGCAAAGAAGAAGTCAAACCGTCTCTCTTCGCAGATGCCATGATACTCTATATGGAAAACCCAAAATACTCCACCCCCAAATTACTAGAATTCATAGAACAGTTCAGTAATGTGGCAGGATACAAAATCAATGCTCAGAAATCAGTAGCATTTCTATACACGAACAATGAGACTGAAGAAAGAGAAATAGGGAATTGATTCCATTTATAATAGCACCGATATCTCGGAATTAACTTAACCAGAAAGGTAAAGGATCTATATTCTAGAAACTGCAGAACACTGTTGAAAGACATTGAAGAAGACACAAAAAGTTGGAAAAACATTCCATGCTCATGGATCGGAAGAATAAACACAGTTAAAATGTCTATGCTCCCCAGAGCAGCCTACGCTTTCAATGTCATCCCGATCAAAATACCAATGACATTTTTCAAAGAGCTGGAACAAACAAGCCTAAAATTTGTGTGGAATCAGAAAAGACCACGAATCGCCAAGGAAATGTTGAAAAGGAAAAACAAAGCTGGGCACATCACGTTGCCTGATTTCAAGCTATACTACAAAGCTGTGATCACCAAGACAGCATGGTACTGGCACAAAAACAGGCACATAGACCAGTGGAACAGAGTAGAGACTCCAGAAATGGACCCTCGGCTCTATGGTCAACTAATCTTTGACAAAGCAGGAAAAAACATCCAGTGGAAAAACAAAAGAATGAAACTTGCCCACTCTCTTACACCATACACAAAGATAAACTCCAAATGGATGAAAGACCTCGATGTGAGACAGGAATCCATCAAAATCATAGAATGGATGAAAGACCTCGATGTGAGACAGGAATCCATCAAAATCATAGAGGAGAACATAGGCTGTAACCTCTTTGACATCAGCCATAGCAACTTATTTCATGACACACCTCCAAAGGCAAGAGAAACAAAAGAAAAAATGAAGTTGTGGGACTTCATCAAGATAAAAAGTTTCTGAACAGCAAAGGAAAGAGACATCAAAACAAAGAGGCAGCCCATGGAATGGGAGAAGATATTTGCAAATGAAACTGCAGATAAAAGGCTGGTATCCAAGATCTGTAGTTTCATTTGCAAAGATCTATAAAGAACTTCTCAAACTCAATACAGGAGAAACACATAATCAAATCAAAAAATGGGCAGAAGATATGAACAGACACTTTTCCGATGAAGACATACAAATGGCTAACAGACACATGAAAAAATGGTTCAAAATCATTAGCCATCAGGGAAATTCAAATCAAAACCACATTGAGATACCACCTTATGCCAGTTAGAATGGCGAAAATTGACAAGGCAAGATAAAACAAATGTTGGAGAGGATGTGGAGAAAGGGGAACCTTTCTTAGACTGTTGGTGGGAATGCAAGTTGGTACAGCCACTTTGGAAAACAGTGTGGTGGTCCCTCAAAAAGTTAAAAATAAAGCTATTCTATGACCCAGCAATTGCACTTCTGGGTATTTACCCCAAAGATACAGATGTAGTGAAGAGAAGGGCCATATGCACCCCAATGTTCATAGCAGCATTGTCCACTATAGCTAAATCATGGAAGGAGCCAAGATGCCCTTTAACAGACGAATGGATAAAGAATATGTGGCCCAAAAATACAATGGAATCAGAAAGAATGATTACCCAACATTTGCTGCAACATGGAGGGTACTGGAGGGGATTATGCTAAGTGAAATAAGTCAAGCAGAGAAAGACAATTATCATATGGTTTCACTCATTTATGGAGCATAAGAAATAGCAGGAAGATCGGTAGGAGAAGGAAGGTAAGAATGAAGGGGGGGGAAACAGAAGGAAGAATGAACTACGAGAGACTATGGACTCTGGGAAACAAACTGAGGGCTTCAGAGGGGAGGGGGGTGGGGGGATGGACTAGCCTGGTGATGGGTATTAAGGAGGGCACGTGTTGCATGGAGCACTGCGTGTTATACACAAGTAATGAATCATGGAACTTTACATCAAAAACTAGAGATGTACTGTGTGGTGACTAACATAACATAATAAAAAATTTTTAAAAAAGAATCTTATAGGACGAAATCTATTCCAGCAAAATACATGTACAAGTAGTTTCCAGATTCTTGGGTAGTATTACATTTTCTTCAAAATCCCTAGTGTCACCACAGTTGGAAGGGTGGCCTGTTATTTAGATTTAAAAAAAAAAATGGGATAAAACTGAATCCCTGCACAATGTTCCCATTGCTGCAAGGATCTTTTTCCCCATTGATATTTAGGAAGGAGACATCACATAAAAAGTGGTAGAGTTCACGGGAGTACATAGTTCCCACCGAAGTTTCATCGTGAGTGTCCTTCATTCTCTAGGTTGGGAAACGTTCCAGTCGGAGACTCACAGTAGAGCGCAAAGGGAAGTGATGGTTAGTGATAAAGAAATATGGGCTTTGGAGTGTAGACAGAGTTATTAACCAAGAGCCACGTTTGTTTGCAGCACTTTTAACTACTCCAGGAATCTTAAAGGGACTTAATTCGTTGTCCAAATCCCTACCTCAGCCCCCAGGTAATCACTAGAGTAACGAAAAATACTACATTCTCTCTTTCTTTTCCTAAGCTCACTTTAATCTTGATCTTTGAAAAGTAAATGGTTTTTCTTGTGCAAACAGCTTCATAGAAATGTCAAATCTGGCACCCACCATCTATGCTGAAGGGGGGAGACTGGGTGCAAAAGGCTCAGTGCTCAGGGCCTGGGCTTTGAAATGACTCCAGCTGTATTGCCAATGCAAATGCAGGAGGGGAAAAAATTACTGGAACAAATTGAAAGGTTATTCAGACTGGAATTTAGAATCTCAATAAAAAAGGCTTTTTATAAGCCAAAGCCCTCGGAGTAACCGGATCATTTAAAAATACATCTTTTCTGCATTAAATGTAGTGTGACAGCCGCATTAGAAATACTGCAGTCCAAGTACGTTCCTTAAACATTTTTAACTGACTTGTAAGGACAGCTAAAATCTTCTAATGGGGGGGGGGGCGGGGGCGGAGATGCTGGATCCCTGGTCTGTAAATAGTTTCCATTTCTTTATTTTTGCCTAATTTTTGATACCTGGCAAATGGGTTTTTGCCTCTCCCTCCCATTGCTTCCTGCAGGCTCGGTGATCTCTGTGGGCTGTGTGTCTTGATAAAAATTTGTTGAGCTAGTCATTTCCTTTTTTGACTTAGTAGAAACAGTCTTTCTGATTGCCCAGATGTTGGGGTGGAATCCTTTTAACGAGAGGCATTTAGAACAAGAGACACAAACATAACTCACCTAATGTAAGGCAGGGACCCAAATGTGGGACTCCCTCCCCATTGTTTAAAACCTGGAAAGAGGTGATCTGCTTGTTGTTGAAGTGCCTGGCAGTCCTCCCCACCAACCCCACCCCAGAAACTTCTATTTCTTTGAACCATGTGGAAGACTACTTCCAGGGGAAAGATCTCTGTGGAGAGTGGAGAGTAAGTTGGAGTCAAAGCAATGGACATTCCTTGTGGGGCCCCACTGCGTCCCGCCCCCTGCTAGGCTCAGGGCTCCCATGCACCCTCTGAGTGTTGCTGGCACAGCTCCTGACCTGCTACCCTCACAGGGCCTTCTTCCTATTTCTAAAAGTGGCTCAGTCACCAGAAGATTGAGCTCGTGGTTTTAACTGAATTCAGTATGTCAAAAGTACTGAATACTCACTGTCTGAAAGTAGCAAATGTTCACACTTGACCATTTTTTATTTCAACTCTGGCCTTATTTTAAGTCCTTCCTTTGTCCTTCTCCAGGAGTCAAGTCATTTCCTTTCCCCAGGCAGGGTTAGCTCCTAGTGCAGCCAAATGTTACTGTCTGATCCGTGTCTTAGGAACTCTGCTATTGATTTAGAGTTACAAGGTAGCTTCTTTGTAGCCCCCGCTAGATTTTGCATTCCCCAAGCACAATCACTTCATCCTTTTCCTCCTCTGATGACATAGTTAGTGCTGCTGGGAGTTCTCACAAGATTTTTGTTGCCATTGTTTCTTTGTGTGTGTGTTTTGAGGGAGTAGACAATTGCATAGTTAAAAAAAAATAATAATGAACTCAAGAGTTTCGGAGAGCACACAGACAGCCTCTCTTCTCACGGATGACCTGTATCTATACTGGGGATTTTAACACAGGATCGTTCTTTCCTTCAACAGTTTGAGCCTCCCTCCCAAAATGTTTCTGTAACTAAAACCTTTGCATTAACCCTATTTGGATTATCTGATATAATTTGTAAAATAATAAGGCATCTTCCTGATTAGAAGAATGTAAGTTGCTCCAAATAGCGTACTGGCCCGAATTTAATGAGTTTGTGATTTGGTGTGAAGATGTGTGCCTGAAGACCATAGCTTTGTTCAAACCTGAAAATGGACATTGTCCTGAACAAGCTCTTCAGTGATACTGAAGTTCGTCCTCGATGATGACCCACGGCCTCTTTTCCCGTTACGCGGTCCTCACGCAAGGATAGACTGAGCTGCTCTGGATTCTCTTCCTCTTTCGAGAGCACCACTAACTCACGCGTATGAGCAAGGCAGCCTCCTGTTCCCATACTATAAAGCCAAATGAGCTAGATCCTCAGTCCTCCATTTAAGTCCAGTTCTTTCATGATCCAGCATCTGCTGGACCAGCAGCATGCCCAGAAAGATCCAGCAAGGCCTTCTTTCATTGTATCCAGTAAAGCTAACTTTTGACACAAGGAGATAGCATCCTCCATTTTCTTCAGCTGAACTGGAGTTTGAGTAAAGCCACGTACTGGTTCTGTTCCTGGGACTGAGATCTCAACAGATGGTTGGCATAGGGTGCCTCACCCCCTCAAGTGATATTTTCTTCTCAAAGTATCGGCAGAGCTCAACAACCTTGTTCGTCATGAAATAAGGACTGCATGATGTTTCCGTGTTTGACATGTACCAATACCTGACTGGCATGATGCAGTCCCCTCTTTCCCTCCCATTCAGGAGCATCCTTTAGAATGCCAGTGAGTGCAAGGACGTTATTATTAGTAGGATTAGAATCTGTATTTATTTAAAATATTATCTATTCTCAGACTTAGGTTCTTGGACTTTTGTTAGCTACGAATCCCCCTTGACCCACAGCAGGTTGCCATTGAGACCAACTGCCCTTGAGTGGCAGTGCCTCTGGAGACTGTACCTTTACCTGAACCGCTATGCAATTGCTTGCCTGTAAAAATGATCTTGTAACTGTTTGTTGGGGGCACTGTGAGGACTGAAGCTCTCCAGCTTTAGACCTTCATTCCCAGGGTGAAGAGCAGTGGGAGGCTTTGATAACTTTTACAGCACACAGAGGGAAACATTTTTGCGCGGACTGTGCCAGAATCCCATGCTCTATGGGCAACATAATGGATTTCATTCAGAACCCTGCACAGGCCAACTGTCATGATATGGTTGGGAAGCTTTCCATCAGCTACTGTGAGCTCCATCACTCTGTTC
Organism: Ailuropoda melanoleuca; assembly: GCF_002007445.2. Taxonomy (NCBI): domain Eukaryota; kingdom Metazoa; phylum Chordata; class Mammalia; order Carnivora; family Ursidae; genus Ailuropoda; species Ailuropoda melanoleuca. The sequence continues at coordinate 22,424,379 of NC_048221.1, forward strand.
CCTACCTCCGTTTTTGGCTTCTCCATTCTTGGTCACATTTTACGAAGCAGCCAACCATCCAGATTGGGATTTCATGCTCTGCTGCACTGTTGCCTGAGTTATTTCTCTTACAAAGACCTCCTTTACAAAGTCCTTAATCTAAGAAATGCATAGAGGGTGTATTAAGGGGTAACAAGTGAAAGAAGGCAAGAACCAGCAACTTCCTGAAAATTGTTGCCGTTAGAGCATTTCCATGAAGGCCCAACGATTCATTAGCGTGAGCCCAGACAAAAGCCCCACCCCCAAAAACATATGTGGTGAATTCAGACCTAATTGGCCATGGTTCAGTCCAGTTCTAAGGGGGACATTCTTGGCATTTTGGATGTCAGAAGAGAGATTTGATTTGAAGCCTGTCATGTGTGTTTCCCATATGTTATATTTAAGTTTGCTCGTTACATTCATTGGATGTGCCCATTGCCTTTTAATTTCTGGACAAAGTTAAATAATTGGTCAACCCTGGCTTTTTATGCCATCGGTCTAATGCCTCAATGCAAAAGTTATCTACACCTTTGTGCCAGTATATGAAAAGGCTTCATAGGGCAACCTGGAGTTTAGGAAAGAGATCCTATGTTATGGTTTAAGATTGACATTGGGTTTGTTGGCTGGAAAAGAACCTGACTCTGTCTTTCATCTGTGGAATTTTCTTTGCAGTCCCAATACTAGGTATGGCTAATGTTTCCAAAGCTTACCTGGAAGCTGTATTATGAAAAAGCCTGTGAGTGAGGGCAGGTTTCCATAGGATTCTTGCTAACCTATTGAATTTCCTTGGCCAGCTTAACCAAGAACTTCGCTGTGTGGGGTAGGTAGAATGTGGGGGGAAATTCTGGGGCATACTGCGGCCTGAGTTTTTGTTTGCTTGTCTGACTTTAGCAGGGAGGTGAGGTGAGAACAGTGAGTCGTATGTCCTATTTGTCTAGCAGAGGAAACATTGATCTGATGGAAAGGCACCTTCAAATCCTGTTTTCATTCCCTTTTTTCAATTGGAATCAGATCCCAGCTATAATAATCAAAGCTTGGGTGTGTGACTTCAGGTCCACCTGTATCCACACAGAAGCTTTGGATATGCATTGTTTAAAACTTTGAATTACTACCCATGTTGAACAGTGGATAAGGGTTAAGGTCCGAAAAGGTAATTATTTATATGAAGCCAAAAGTCAGGGATGTGGGAAACAATTTAAGGAGCCCAGGGGCCTTATATTCTTTGTCTTGATTCTGTTGAAGCACATATAAAACCATCGAGTGAAACTTCTCTGGGTTTGCAACTAGTAATTTGTTTCAACTCACTGATCTATTATCTCTGAGAATGAGAAGTTGCTGGATAGTATCATATTATATATACAAAGGTATTATCTAATTTGATAGCAGGCTACCCTGTTCAGCCTGCATATTCTAATAAAAAATAGAAATTTCAATTCAATGAGACAAGCTTTAAGGTTTAGGTTATTAGCTATTTGGCTTACTCTATAGAGCTACCAAAGACAAAGTGACAGAAAAATAACCCAAATAAATACTTCTTTGAAAGGATGGAATTGAATAAGATCCTTTTGATTGGAGACCTTGGGATTACTGCCAAACTGAACTTTGGTTGTTTATAATAGGTATATGTTGATTGAGCAGAGACTCATGAAATCTGGGATCCTAACATGAATACCCATACCCTTGGCCCAAGTGTGCCGGAGGCAGAGAGCAGGGACTATTTGGAAAAGAGACAGGTAGCTAACTCTTTTAAAGAATGCTTTTAAATGCAAATATGTAATTCAAGCTATAATTTAAGTGCCCACATCCCAAGAGACCCAGCAATTTCCTCCAACACCTCAGCTCTTGGTGGAGGAGTGAGATCCTAACAAGCTTACCTTGGCTTTCAGTTACAGACTTTCTTTCTTCCAGCCCAATTTGGTTTTGACTAAAATCTTGGATCTTAAGATTTCCTCTTTTGCTGTAACTTCATCAATTGCAAAGACATGGTTTTATTTTCTCACTAATTCTAGTATGATGAGATTAGACCAATCTTCACTATTGTTTACATCAACCCTAAAATCTCATTCTGTCCCTCTCCTCCTTTTTAAGCTCAAGTTGCAGACTGCTGAAGATTTTATCTTAAAAAAAAGAAAGTCCAGGGGCGCCTGGGTGGCACAGCGGTTAAGCGTCTGCCTTCTGCTCAGGGCGTGATCCCAGCGTTCTGGGATCGAGCCCCACATCAGGCTCTTCTGCACTGAGCCTGCTTCTTCCTCTCCCACTCCCCTGCTTGTGTTCCCTCTCTCGCTGGCTGTCTCTATGTCTGTCGAATAAATAAATAAAAAAATCTTTTAAAAAAAAAAAAGAAAGTCCAATGCTTAGCACCTGGTAGAGGCACTGTCTTCCAAAAAGAAAACATGCGTTTGGTTTTCACCCAGAAAAGGGGCAGCAATATGTGAGACAAAAAACGTAGAGTGGATTTATTCATTTGCTAAGCCCACATTTGTTCGCGCACTGAACAAGTACTTGTTGAGTACCCACTGTGCGTCGGACATGGAATTACCACCTGGCCCATTATAACACAGGTGAACAGTGGTTACTGGGGAGTTAGGAAATAAGCAAACTCCAAGTGATATATTTCATAACAAATGTGGTAAGCATGAAGAAGGAAAAGCAAATGTCTTGATGAGAGATTTGTGTTAATAAAGTTAGGCTGGACTGTGTTGCAATAACCATGTGTAATACATTCAAATGGCTTAACAAAAACAGTTTGATTTCTTCCCACATCCCAACATGATAAGATTGGTTAGTTCTTTTGGGAGGTGTCTAGCCATCCTTCCATCATTGGTACCACTGACTTCGACATGTGATTTCCATAATTGTGTCAAGAGAGAAAGATTGAGGAGTATTAAACAGGCATGATTTTGGCCAGCTAGGATGTGGGTATATCATTTCTGCTTATATTACATCGGCCAGAACCTAACCACAGGGACCCAACCTACCTTTGAGTGAGACTGGGAAACACAGTCCTCCTGAGAGCCTAGAAGGAAGAAATGGGAATGGTGAGCATCTTTATTCAAATGGAAGGCTTCGTTTAGACCAGAGGCTCCAGAAGATCTCTATATAAATAATTTTTCACCAGTAATTAGAATATTAAATATAGCCACATTAGGAGAACAAACTTTCTTCTGAAGTACACATGGAACATTCTCCAGGATAAATCACATGACAGGTCACAGAATAAGTCTTAACAAATTCAAGAAGATTGAAATCATAACAAGGATCTTTTCCAACCACAATGGAATGAAAGTAGAAATCAATAGCTGAAGGAAAACTAGAAAATTCACAAATGCCTGGAAACTAAACACACTTTGAACAACCAGTGGGTCAAAGAAGAAATCAAAAAGGAAATTAGAAAATATTTTGAGACAAATGAAAATGAAAACACGATACACCAAAGCCTATGGGATGTAGCAAAAGCAGTATTAAAAGGGAATTTTATAGTGATAGATATTTTACATCAAAAAAGAAGAAAGATTTCAAATTACCTAACTTGACACCTCAAGGAACTAGAGAAAAAAACAAAACAAAGCAACTAAGTTCAAAGTTAGTGAAAGGGAGGAAATAATAAAGATTAAAGCAGAAATGAAAGAAACCATTAATGGAAAAAAAATCAATGAGAACTAAGAGTTGATTTTTGGAAAAGAGAAACAAAATTTACATAACTAGACTAAGGAAAAAGAGAGGACTTAAATTAAGATCAGAAATCAAAGAGGAGACATTACAATTGAAGCCACAAGGCAGGGGGGAGGATCTTAAGACATTACTATGACCAGTTATTCTTTATCAAAGTGGATAGCTGAGAAGAAATTAATGAATTCTGAGAAGCATACAACATAACAAGAGTGAATCATGACTAAACGTCTGAACAAACCAGTAATTGGTAAGGAGAGTGAATCAGTCATCCAAAACTTCCCAACAAAGAAACACCCAAGATCAGAGGGCTTCACTAGCAAATTCTACCAAACATTTAAAGAAGAATTAATGTCAATTTTTCAGGAATTAGGAACAAAGAAAGGATGTGCATTCTCAGCAGTTCTATTCAGCCTAGTACTAGAAGTCCTAGTCAGAGAAATCAGGCACGAAAAAGAAATAAAAGGCATTCAAATCAGAACGGAAGAAGTAAAATTATCTGTGTATAGATGACATGACCTTATGCAGAAAACTCTAAAGACTCTCTACCCCCCCCCCAAAAAAAATCCTGTTAGAACTATTAAGTGAGTTCAACAAGGTTGCAGGATACAGAATTAATATACACAAATGAGTTGTGTTTTTATACATTGGAAACAAACTCTCTGAAAGAGAAATAAAGAAAACAAGAATAAAGTACTTAGGAATAAACTTAACTAAGGCGATGAAGGACTTGAATGCTGAAAACTGGGTAAAGATTGTTGCTTTCTCCCTCCTTCCACACCATAAATATTCAACTCATCAAACAAAACCTCTGTTTTAATGAAAGGAATAGTAAGGATGATTTTGATAGTAGGAAGAGTGGCTTTGGCAGGAAGGTAAAATGTAATAAAAGTGTGGGCTCTCATCAGCATGGTTAAAATTCTGATTTATTACTTACCAGTTGGGATGACTATAGGCAAGACTCTAAAATGCCCAGTGCCTCAGTTTCCTCATCTGTAACATAGAGATTATCATCATAATAATACCTACCTGTATTAGTTTTACATTTCTCTTGTAACAGATCACCACAAATGTAGTGGCTTAACTCAAATTTCTGTAGGTCAGAAATCTGACATGGGTCTCATTGGGCTAAATACAAAGGATCAGCAAGGCTGTATTCCTTTCTGGAGACTCTAAAAGATAATTTGTTCTCTTGTCTTTTCCAGTTTCTAGACCTTGCTCCTCCTTCTCGACTCATGGCCTTCTTCCATCTGCAAAGCCAGAGTGGCCGGTTCAGGCTCCCTCATATCACAGCGCTTCAAAGGACTGTTGGGTTTCCACTGGTCCAGCGAGATAATTCAGACCATCAGTTACCAATTTTAACTCCATTCGCCACTTTAATTCCCCTTTGTCCTGTAACATAACACAATCACAAATTCCAGGGTTTAGGCTATAGATATCTTATTGCGGATGGCGGAAGGGGGCAGCATGACTCTGCCTATCACAGTATCATATAGGAACGTTGTGACAATTAAATAAGGTGGCTTCAATAATGGCTTAGAATAGAGCCAGTCACATAAGCAGATGCTCAATAAATGTCAGACATGACCCCATTGTGTGGTACCATTCCATGAAGTTGTTTCGCAGAGGGACAGACTGCGGGCAGTTGGGTCTTGAGGAAGAATCCCACGCTTCCTCCCTCTTATTGGTAGAAGTGATGATAAAAGAATATAGGTAAGAATAAGAACCAATTCCTCCTCAAGGCCTGTACCCTGCTTTCCAAAGCCAAAGCTTAAAGCCTGAAATCCCTTTGGAATTGTGTGATTCTCCAAAGAAAACGTGCGGTTTGGGCAAAGGGAATTTTATGAATAATAAGAATGAAACAAATGAGGTAAGATCCAAGCAGATAGCATTATCCTCACAGAAAAATAGCCAGTAGAAAGGTAAGGATCCACCCACTCCGGAATTTTATTAGCGCATGTGGGAGCCGGAGTCCAGGGTGTGGTTAAGATAACGGACTCTTGAGTTGGAATCCCTTCTCTTCTCACTAGTTGGGTGACCTCAAGCCTTAGTTTCCCCATTTGTTTTATGTGAATAAAAATAATACCTACCTTAACATGAGATGAGGACTAGATGAGCCAACACACCCAAAGTACTTGGCACAGGGAGGGCCCTGGCAGTAAATGCTAGATCAGGGATAGATCTGGGATGTTTTGTAGGTACTCAGGACCTCGTTGAAAATAATTAGAGTTGAAAGAGCCGTTCTCCGGCTGCTCAGGGCCAAGCTAGCAGGATTCTGAACATTATTTTCAAAATCCCATTCTCATGTAGTTAAATCTCAGAGTGAATGTTTATTCCATTAAACATTCCTCCCCAGATTGCATCATATGTAATTATGAGATGAAAATGTTGTCTGCAGAATGAAAGTAGCCATTGTTCAAGTTTCACATAGGTGATGATAGTTTTTGAATCTTCTCTGTGGGGAAGGAGGATGGATTTGTTGGTTAAAGGTGGATTACGACAATTGGGCCAAGGGACAGAGAGTAGAGAGCTCCCATTTCTTGGTTGGAAAGAAATATGTTTTGGGACCTCGACTCAGCAGGAATAATATCTTGGGCTGTTTTCATCCCACGGCAGGAATAACTGAAGATAAAGACAAAGACGAAGGAAGACAAGATATTTTAATGTCACCAGGCCAGGAAATAAGAGTGCTGTCGTTTGCAGACAGCCTTTGTTCCTCCGTGAGAGATTAGCAGTGGCATTAATTTATTCAAGATTATAGTTCAGAAGGAAAGTCATCAAAGCTGGAGCTCTTTCATTTAAGGAGCACATTGTACTGGCTCTGGGGTGGAGGGGGAGTGGCGCTGTGCTCTGTGACCAAGGATCCTTTCTAGTGAGCTGTCCTTACAGGATGGCTTACCAGAGGACAAACCTTAGAAGCCACCTTTGCCTGCTTGATGGACCCCAAGATTCTTTAGATTTTGAGTGGTGAGAGCAATGGCCATGCTTGGACAGTGGAAACCAGTAGGGTCAGTGAGTCTCACCTAGAACTACTGTGATTCAGCCCCACTTGTCCAGGTTCCACCTACGTCCACACTTTTGGCAAAAATACTGCAACCATAGATTCTTTCCTCACCAGGACGCTTCTTAACTCTGGAGCACTTAAACTTATTGTCGGGAGGATGATGGCAGTGCTGCATTATCACAAAGACAGTTAACCTAAAAAACAAAAACAAAAACCCACCAAAATCTGAATTTTGGAAAAATTTTAGACTCCTAATAAGTGCATAATAGTTCCACGTGTTCCCATGCACCCTTCCCCTAACTTCCTCCAGTGATACAGTCTTACATAAGCACAGTCAATTAACTTTTGAATGACCTTCTCTACTGAAAGTTTCAAAAATACGTGTGATAAGATACAAAAAGCTTAAGTGTACAACTCTATGATTTATTTATTTATTTGTTTTTACCAATTGACCACTCTCTTGTAAACATCACAGACATCGAGATAACCTACCAGCACCTCCAGAGCTTCCCTCATTACATGTCCTTGCAGTCATGATGTCCCCAGACATGATGACTTTTCTGAATTCTCTCATCCTGGATGTTTTGCCTATTATGGATGTATACTGGTGTAAATATACTCCTCTGTATTTGGCTTCTTCTGATCAATATTTTGCTGTGAGATTCATCCAGGTTGATGTGGGTGCCAATGATCTATTCTTACCATCGTCATGTTGTACTCTGTGATGTGGATATACTATTATTTATTTATCTCTTCTACTGTAGAGGCATACACAGATTATTTCCAATTTTGGCTATTTCAGATGATGCTGCTATAAAAATTATTCCACACGCCTTTTATGGTGCACTTGGGTGCACGTTTCTGTTGGGGATATATCCCTGTTTGAATAATGGCTGTTTTAATTTCCTCCTTTTCAATCGGTATACCTTTATTTCTTTGCCTTACCTTGTTGCCTGGCTAGGACAACTAGCACAGTGCTGCAAGGACAGGGATTAGCAAATGAACAGGGTGAACATTAATGGCAATGTTTTCATCATTAAGTATTATGCTGCTGTTTATTTTTGTACATCTTCTTTTTTGAGGTTGGGCAGTGCTATTCTATTCCTAGCTTGGTAAGAATTTAGTTGTATGGCTGTTGAATTTTAGCTAGTATTTCTTTGGTATCTATTGAAATTATATTATTTTTTTCTTCTTAATATTTTAATGCCCTGGATTACAGTTTTGATTTTCAAATGTTAAACTAACTTTGCATTTGTGGCATAAAACCAACTTAGTCATATTAAGCTTTTATCTTTCACTGACTTTGACTTGCTGTGATTTTAAGAACTTTGTATCTATGTTCAGGAAAGATACTGGTCTGAAAATTTTCTTTTTTATAAAGCTTTCTTCAGATTTCTGATTAGAATATGCGAGCCTCAAATTGAGTTGGACAATGTTTCTTCTTTTTCTGTTCTCTGGAAGGATTTGCTAAGATTGTTCTTTCTTCCTTAATTGTGTGGAAGAATTCAACGTTGAGACCACAAGGGGCTGTAGTTTACTTTGAGGGAAGATTTTTCATTATAGATTCAATCACTTTAATAGATGTAGGGCTATTCCAGTTTTTAAATTTCTTCTTTAATTGGTTTGGTAAGTTGTACTTTTGAAGGAATGTGTCCATTTTGCTCAAATCTCGTATTTATTGGCCTAAAGTTGTTTATAAAGTCCCCTCATTTTAAAAAATATATATATAAAAGATCTATAGGGCTTTCCTTTTTCCCTTCTTAATGTGGTTAACTTGTGTTTTCACTCATTTTTTCTTAACCTATCTTTTTAAGGATTCATCAATTATTGGATTTCCAAGAAGCAACTTTTGGTATTGTACATCTGTTTTCTGTATCATTGACTCTATTCTTATTTTCTGTTTCCTTCCTTCCACTTTCTTTGGCTTATATTTGACATTTGTTGAAATGAAATGTTAGATCATTGATTTTGAACCTTCCGTCTTTTTTATCATATGTATGTTGATCTATCAGTTTTCCCTTAGCGATATCCTGCATGTTTTTAAATATCATATTCCCATTATCTTTGAATTAAAACTATTTTCTGATTTTTATTTTGAACTTTTTTTTGTCCTATGGGCTATTTAAAGCATGTTACTTAATTTTGAAGCAATCTGGATTCCAAATTTTCTAGTTAATATTTTATGATTTTTAACTTATTCCACTGAAATATTGAATAACTTCTGTATGATTTTCATCCTTAAAAATACATTTAGACTTGCTTTATAGACACGCATGTGATGTGCTTTGGTTAATGATCTTGAGAACTTGTCAACAAAATGCATTCTGCAGTTGTTGAATATACTGTTCTACATACGTCAATTTAGGTCCAGTTGGCTAATTGTGATATTCAGATCTTCTGTGTCTGTACTGATTGCTTTGGTTGCTTATTCTGTCAGTCACAGAGAGGTGTTTTAAAGTCCCCCATTTTGATGTATTTTTCTATTTCTCCCTTCCGTTCAGTTTTAGTTTAATACATTGCTGTATCTCTGTTATTCTCAGTATATAAATGTAGGATTGGCATTTTTTCCTGTTGAATCAATCCTTTATTATTACATTTGTTAAAATACAGTTATTGTTATTTATAATTACATTGGGTTACAAGGCTTGAAAGTAAAAACATGACACATGATATACTGAAAAATAGTCAGTATTCAATGTCATTATTGATATATTTGAGCTTGACTACTATCTTACCTATTTGTTCCATCTATGCTTTCTCTTTTCCTCTTTAGTTGATTAATCTGAAAGAAGGCAAAAAATATTTTATTTTTCTGCTTTCTTCTCTATTAGCTTGCTAGTAATGCATTATTGTATATTTATTTTGGTGTTATCCTAGACATTGTAACACTGACCCTTAATTTATTAGAATCTACCTTAAATTATTACTTCTACCATTTCCCAGATAATGTTCCTAACTAGGAGCAGTTTAACTCTATTTTACCGCTCCTGCCTTTCAGGCTGTTCAACTGCAAAATCATGATTATTATCATTTTAAACAGATGCTAATTACTTAGGTTTACTCATATAGTTTCTTTTTCCCCTTTCTGTGTTATTAATTGCTTCCTACATTACTATGCTAACTATTAGGGTCATTTTTCTTCCTGCCTGAAGTATTTGAGTTCTGCTGATAACAAAGTTGTCTGACAATGTTTGAATTTTTGCTTTCATTTTAAATGATACTGTTACTGACTATAAAATTCTAGTTTGAGACTTAGACTCTTTTAGTCCTTTAAATATGTGTTCTGTTCTCTCTGCCCTTCACTTTTTCTATTGAGAAGACAGTTTTCAGTCTTATTATTGCTCTGTAGAGAGGTCTGTCTTCTTTAGCTAGGTTGGAGATTTTCATCTTTAGCTTTTAGAATTTTATTATGCTATGTGTAAGTATGTTTTTATTTTGTATTCATTCTCCTTGGAGTGTGTATACCTTCTTGAACCTCTAGCTGTATGTTTATCCTCAGTTCTATAAAGTTTTTGGCTCTTTTTCTTCAAATATTTCTTTTGTCCCATTCTTTCTCTTACTTCCTTTAGAATTGCAATTGCATATCAGAACATTTTTTTTAAGATTTTATTTATTTATTTGACAGAGAGAGAGACAGCCAGTGAGAGAGGGAACACAAGCAGGGGGAGTGGGAGAGGAAGAAGCAGGCTTCCCAGCGGAGCAGGGAGCCCAGTGTGGGGCTCGATCCCGGGACCCTGGGATCACTCCCTGAGCCAAAGGCAGACGCTTAATGACTGAGTAACACAGGTGCCCCACATATCAGAACTTTTAACCAGATCACATACTTGCTTTTTTGCTCTTTCTTTATCTTCCATTATTTTTTCCTCTCTGCCAGTCAATCTGGATATTTTCTACTGACTTATTCTTCAGTTCATTAATTTTTTTCTTGCACAGTGTCTAATCTTCTATTAAGCCCATATGTGGAATTCTTAATTTCAGTCGCTGTTTTCAGTTCTAGAAATTCCATTTCTGTTCTTTTTTATACTTCTTTTCATCTGTTTTCTTTAATATTTTAATCATAGGTATTTTAGAGTCCATGCCTGATTAATACCTGTATTGCCTTTAAGTCTTCTCTCTCTCTCTCTCTCTCTCTCTATCTTGATTTTCAGTTATTTGACTGTTTCTTGGCATGCTTGGCAGTTGTTGAGACTTTGGATATCCTTACCTTCCTCTTGCAAGGAATAAATTCTATATTAGGCAGATAGAATACAGGCAGAGTATCTTGATGCAATTATGACTAGCTTATTTATGATTTGTCCTTACTTCTAAGGCATAGCCCTTTTAGGGGTTTCACATGAAAGGCTATGTTTTCTACCTGTGCCTCTCTTTCTTGGTGAACACTTAACTTCAATTTTTGATTTCCCAGCATTTGGCAACTGCCAAATTGTCTGCTTAGCATTTCAATCTCTAACCAGCTGCTCTTTGCTTTGTTTCATGAAGGCTTATCTCACATATGCCCAACTTAGGGGTCAGCAAATGCCTTAAGGAGAAGTTGCCTGCATCGTATGGAATTGCTTCTGTAGGGTTCTATTGTATTTGGGATCTTTTCCCTGATGTTATGGCTTTCTCTGTAGCACTGAACCCAATTTTGTCTCCTTATCCTAGGGAGGCTTCCACTAACTCTAGTTTACTGTTTTCTGTTTGGCTTCCCTGTCCTGCTCCAGGAATTGGTAAATACCACAATGAGGGAAAGGACAGTAAATGTAGGGCTTTGCTCCATTAATTCTCTTCCCTCTAGGATCTAGTACCTTCCAGTTCTGGTTGCCACGGTTGTTCTCTGATGCCTCCATGCAGCTGTTTGTGTTTATAGTTTATCCAATCTTACTGGATGTTCTTGGTGTTAGGATTCATCTGACAATATCTAGTCTATTATAGCTATTAGTAGATTTTCTCTAGTTAACACTTTTTAATTTGGTTATAAAAGCTATTCTTTCAGGAAGCTGGTCGCAATCTGTTGCTGCTAGTTGATTGTGTACAGAGTCACCAAGTAGTGCTGCGCATCAGAAGTAGCTTTGCTGGTGAAATGCTTAGCAAAGAAATGCCAGCTTCTTCCATTCAGGAGTTATTGATAGGAGAATGGCCTTTATTTCAGTATGGTCAAGAGGTAGTTCTTTCTAGCCTACAGACGTCTATGAATGCCGATTCTTAAAGATGCTCTGCACTTTAAAAATTAATGTTCATAGAGGCTTTTTAAAATTTTTTACTGACTCTGTGTGGGCAGATTAGGGAAGCTTAGAAAGACCTTCATCTTACTTGAAAAAATATACACTCCATAATATTAGCATATTAAAGGCATAGACCAGCATTTTCCATACTAATGCTTTCAGTTTTGCTGTTCTAAATGTTGAGAGTATAGTAATGAACAAGACAGAAAAAAATCCTTTGAGGGGACTGAAATTTCCTGTGTAATCCCTTGGGGGCATCAGGACCAGTACAAAAGACACACTTGTGAAACACTGAGTTGGATTAGTCTCTCTGGACAACGGCTGGGCCTTATTTCTGCTTCCAGTGGTCACTGACTCTATTTTTAAAACGCTAGCTAGAGCATGTAGATATGAAGGAATGTCTAATGGAAATGGTCATTTTGGAGTGTTTTACTTCCTCTGAGGAATATATCAGATTGAAACAGCATATTTAACTTACCACAGTGAGTATGACTCTTGGCTATGCATTGTCACACTTTTCAACCACCATTGCTGCATTACTGAAACAGGATTAATTTAAATTCTCTTTAAACCCATCTTTTGGTTTGATTTTCTAAATTGAAACTGTCAAGAGATCAAATACTGGTGTCATTGCATTGAAAGATAGGGAACTATGCTTTAAAAACTATCAGCCCATTTTATCTACCATACAGAACTTTGTTGGCAATTATCCTAAAAGAGTCAACTTGGCAAGAAATAAAAGAATCTAAAGAGTCAGTCAATGATTGCATGTAAATCATCTATCTTGTGATTTTATGTAGTTATGTATTTAAGTGACTGAATACACAGACGTATATATACACCTGTGTGTAGATATTTTTTTCATTTCCTAGACTGATATTCCTCTTAGATAATTAGGAAGGGTATATCTTCATGCAAAGTCATACCACCTGCTGAAATCAACACTTAGAGTCTGTGACATTTTATAGTGCCATGGGTAACTGACACTTGATTCTGTCTTTCTCATTTAATGAGTTCACTTGATGTCATTCATCAGAGCTATTTTTTGAGACTCTATGTAAACCCAAAAGTTGTTGAGGACCACTTTCGTGTTTGTACTGTACTGTGGTAAAAGCAAGATGACATGTAGATATGTTTTTTCAGGTCATGGTCATTTACATCTACTCTTTCTTCAAGGTCACACTGTGTGTGCTGATTTTGCCTTTGATACAGAACATGTCCAGGGCTCATAGTGGCCCTAGCAGAGTCAGAAGTGTCCATAATAGTGAAGGATTTTGGAGAATTCTGTATTTAGGGGGAGGAGTATGCCACTCATCCTAGGAAAATAACTGCAAAGCCCATGTCTCTAAAATTTTTTGATTTTCAGCAGGACCTATGACTCTATGACTATGAGTTAAAATGTTTGAGTCCTCAGACTCTAAATGAGGCAGGACTGTTTAAAGGCAGGCAATGTCTTCTTTGGAGACACTCGGATATTCAGGCAAACAATTCAGTACAAGCAAAAGTAAGTATGGCAATGGCATGGATCAAAAGCATCACCGTGTAATTGAAACTGACTTTGTATTGGGTTCCTTCAGTGTCAAAGCCCTTTTTTTTCTTTCCGAGAGCAACATTTTCCCTCTTATCTTCATTTATGTCTGTGTTTCCTTAATCATCTTCAAATGTTTGTGAGTTGATGTTCACATATCCCCATTCTGTTTTAAATCTCATTTGTTGCCATTTCCCTTTTACAGAGAGAGGAAGCATTCTGTTTAGGCTATGTGTTTAAGGGCGAAAAGTGTTTACAGAATCTTCATCTGTTTCCCCGGAGCCTGATCTATCTGATGACATCACTCTATAATTTTACATGATTTGGACATTGCAAAGTGCACAGGGTAGAATATTCAGGACAGCACACAGGATATGCTTTTATAATTAGCCAGAGAAACCAGGCTATAGCTTGTGATTCTTTAAAAAAAAAAAAAAAATCCAACTACAAACCTAATGGGAAAAGATGGTCCTCACTAATCCATCCTTTGGTGGCCTAAGACTGACTTTGAGGATTGCCTAAATGCTTGTGTGGTTGAGACATGGATCTGGATTCAGGTTCAGCCTTTGAACTCTAGGTTAAATTTTTTTTTTTTAAAGATTTTATTTATTTATTCGACAGAGATAGAGACAGCCAGCGAGAGAGGGAACACAAGCAGGGGGAGTGGGAGAGGAAGAAGCAGGCTCACAGCAGAGGAGCCTGATGTGGGGCTCGATCCCGGAACGCCGGGATCACGCCCTGAGCCGAAGGCAGACGCTTAACCGCTGTGCCACCCAGGCGCCCCTAGGTTAAATTTTTTGATCTGGATTAGGTCATTGATAATATCAATGATCAAAGATTTTGAAGGCAATTGAATTAAATCCCTTAGCATCAGGGCAGTAAGGGAAGAAGTCCCATACTGTCTCATTCTTTTTGTCTGAATTGGGTCTCTTTAAAAACTCCCACCGAATGGCTTGGAACTTCCATTTGAGATACAGTTCATTGACTGCTGACTCTTGGGACATCATTTCCTAAGACATTCATGTCTTAGTCATCTGAAGTTTATTGGACCTTTTAAACAATTAAGAGGTCAGAGCACAGAAGAGAGAGCCTTGTTGAAGATTTACAAAATGTCGACATTTAACAAACGTAAGATCTACATTTAATTTTAGTAGGAATAAAAGCTTTGACTGGCTTGTACGAAGACACCAAAAGAAGTAAAACTGATTAGAACTTTCCAAACTGGGGACTCACTAAGGATCCGCTCCCTGGTTCTCCCCGTGTAATACATCGGGATCTGTCCTGGGGGGAAGAATCATTTGGTAAAAACTTTGTGATTCTTCCCCACTATGTGAGGACACTTGCATCTTGAGGGTCCTGGACAAATAAAACGGTTAACCCAAGTATTGAACGCTGTTTAGCTGTCTTGGGACATTTGTTCTGTGTTCATGGATTAGTAAATTTAATGTAAATAGGCACCCCAGCAGCTGGGTCCCCTTAAGCATATTTTATTTAGCAGCTGAGTTATCCACATCACTTGGCAGCCATAGATTTTCAATTTTTTCTTGTGCCAAGAGGGCAGCTGGAATAATTTGAGTACTCATTAATTTGGGAGAAATATGAGCTGTGTATGGCAGACAGCACGAGTCTTCTGTATGGTGTTGTACCAGGATAAGCAGATCAGAATAGAAGCAATTTGCCCTATCCCAAAGGGGCCCTAGGATTTTAATAAGCTGGTTATGAAAATTCTATTTCTTTGCAATTTGAAGCATCTAATTAGAGCCTGTAATTTCTCTCCTAGAACGAGAGTGGATGAAGGTTAACAGTAGGCCTCCCAGGCCCTTTCACATTCATTTACAGAGAAAAATCAGGTAACAGTTGTAGCTAATTAGTACAAGGTATTAAATATTTAGTCCATCTTGATTTAACTTGGAGAACACATGCATGTTGTTGGAGTATGGAAAATGATAAAGGGAAGTTAAATTAATTTTTAATCAAAGATAAACTTAAAGGCAGTATAATAATTTTAGTACCGACTATCCTACCCCAACAGCCAGAGCAGCCATTGCCTCCAGTCGTCTGAACTGTCAAGATAAAGGAAGATGATGTCGATTTAATTTCATCACTGAACACATTTCCCAAGTTCAAACAGCTGGGATTTATGCAATCTGCGTCGAGTACAAAGAACTCTATGATTTTTATCACAGCAGTGACATAAAGAAACCCCACCTTCTTGATGTTTCAGAATTTGGATTTGGAGTTTGGATAGTTTTGGGGAACTCTCCTAAGGAGACGTTTCATTCACCGGTATTTCTTTGAAGAGAGGACTCAGGTCTAACAAAACTGCTCTCTGAAAGGAGATCCTCCGAGAGGCAGGGCCCACTTGGTAATGGGTAGCACTGTGCTGAATCAAGTCTGACTTTGCCATAGACTGATACCCAAACTCCTACAGGCGGAGGACAGGAAGTTATTCTTCTCTTGTCATAACCCAACCCAAATTGCCTTCCTAATGTGAGATTCAGTTAACTCAGAGCTTGCATATTGGAAGAAACCCCTCAGGATGGAGGCCATGACTGGTCTGCCCTCCAGGACCTGACACAGGGTGGAACATCTTCAGAGTGAAAGTTCACAGGAGAGCTCTCAGGACTTCCTTAGCTTACCCGGAAGAAGAACACCAGAATATTACAAAGGTCAAAGATGAGGGGATTACAAAATAGATTTCAAAGAGTCACTTCAAAGCCTGGTGAGGGGTTTCTCTTGGCCCAGGAGACCTATCACGCGTGTCATTTGGGGGTTGCTTGAAGCATCTTCGCAGATTCGCACAGAATAAACAGTGACTCCCAAAGACCATCTTACTTTTTGCTTCATTGGCTTCCAGTTGCCAGTTATTATAAAATAGTTTCTGACTGCAATAATCCTTTGAAAATCGCCTGTTATTGGGGATAATAGCTGGTTGTCAAAGCATTAACCCCCCTCGACTTCACTTTGGGCTATTCCATAACAAAAGAATGAACCGGTGGTGAGTCTGCCAGGTGTATTAAATTATATCACGCATTATAGAGTTCTGTGATGGGGATTAGCACGCAGAAAAGACTATCAGAGATTGCCAAACTCATTATCTGCTGAGGCAGGAGGCTGGCCTCAGGCCTGGAGATGCAAGACTCTCGTGTGTAATTATTAAACCACTAGCTCCAGTCCCTCCTTGCCCTTGCATGGAGACGGACAAGTATCGCACCAGCATTTCTGCTCTGTTCTCCCACCTCTAAAGAAAATCAAATTATGCTGCATTAATTACAGTGAGCTGAAACACTACATTGACATGGATTTATTCGTTTTCTGATTTCTTAATGACAGACCTACCTCTTTGGGCAGGCGGCTATCGTCATGGAATTTGGTGGATCCCCCCACCACTTTTTGGAAGTTGAGATTTTGTTCTCTAGTTCCCTTTATTTTATTTTTTTACATTTTTAATCTTTTTTATTTTTCTTTTTTTATAATAGTATTTTCTTATTATGTTAGTCACCATACAGTATATCCCTAGTTTTTGATGTAAAGTTCCATGATTCATTACTTGCGTATAACACCCAGTGCACCATGCAATACATGCTCTCCTTAATACCCATCACCAGGCTATCCACTTCCCCCATTCCCCTCCCCTCTGAATCCCTCAGTTTGTTTCCCAGAGTCCATAGTCTCCCATGGTTCATTCCCCCTTCTGTTTCCCCCCCTTTCTTCTTGCCTTTCTTCTCCTACCAATTTTCCTACTGCTTATGTTCCATAAATGAGTGAAACCATATAATTTTCTTTCTCTGCTTGACTTATTTCACTTAGCATTATCTCCTCCAGTCCCGTCCATGCTGCAGCAAATGTTGAGAACTCATACTTTTTGATGGCTGAGTAATATTCCATTGCATATATGGACCACATCTTCTTAATCCAGTAATCTGTTGAAAGGCATCTCGGTTCCTTCCACAATTTAGCTATTATAGACAATGCTGCTATGAACATTGGGGTGCATATGGCCCTTCTCTTCACTACGTCTGTATCTTTGGTGTAAATACCCAGTAGTGCAATTGCTGGATCATAGGGTAGCTCAATTTTTTACTTTTTAAGGGACCTCCACACTGTTTTCCAGAGTGGCTGTACCAACTTGCATTCCCACCAACAATGTAGGAGGGATCCCCTTTCTCCACATCCTCTCCAACAATTGTTGTTTCTTGCCTTGTCTATCTTTGCCATTCTAACTGGCGTAAGGTGGTATCTCAGTGTGGTTTTGATTTGAATTTCCCTGATGGCTAATGATTTTGAACATTTTTTCATGTGTCTGTTAGCCATTTGTATGTCTTCATTGGAAAAGTGTCTGTTCATATCTTCTGCCCATTTTATGATTTGTTTATTTGTTTCTTGTGTATTGAGTTTGAGAAGTTCTTCGTAGATCTTGGATACCAGTCCTTTATCTGTAGTGTCATTTGCAAATATCTTCTCCCATTCCGTGGGCTGCCTCTTAGTTTTTTTGACTGTTACCTTGGCTTTGCAGAAGCTTTTATCTTGATGAAGTCCCACAAGTTCATTTTTTCTCTTGTTTCTCTTGCCTTTGGAGATATGTCATGAAAAAGTTGCTGTGACTGATGTCAACGAGGTTGCTGCCTATGTTCTCCTCTAGAATTTTCATGGATTCCTGTCTCATGTCGAGGTCTTTCATCCATTTGGAGTTTATCTTTGTGTATGGTATGGGAGAGTCGTCAAGTATCATTCTTTTGCGTGTAGCTGTCCAATTTTCCCAGAACCATTTATTGAAGAGACTGCCTTTTTTCCACCAGATGTTTTTTCCTGCTTTGTCGAAGATTAGTTGCCCAAAGAGCTGAGGGTCCATTTCTGGGTTCTCTATTCTGTTCCATTGGTCTATGTGTCTGTTTTTGTGCCAGTACCATGCTATCTTTGTGATCACAGCTTTGTAGTACAGCTCGAAATCCGGCATTGTGATGCCCCCGGCTTTGTTTTTCCTTTTCAACAATTCCTTGGTGATTCGGGGCCTTTTCTGGTTCCACACAAATTTAAGGGCTGTTTGTTCCAGTTCTTTGAAAAATGTCATTGGTATTTTGATCGGGATGGCATTGAAAGTGTAGATTGCTCTGGGTAGCATAGACATTTTAACTATGTTAATTCTTCCAATCCATGAGCATGGAATAATTTTCCATCTTTTTGTGTCTTCTTCAATGTCTTTCAAGAGTGATTTGTAGTTTCTAGAATATGGATCCTTTACATCTCTGGTTAAGTTAATTCCGAGATAACATATGATTTTTGGTGCTATTGTAAATGGAATGGGTTCCCTGATTTCTCTTTCTTCAGTCTCATTGTTCGTGTATAGAAATGCAACTGATTTCTGAGCATTGATTTTGTGTCCTGCCACATTATTGAATTGCTCTATAACTTCTAGTAGTTTGGGGATGGATTCTTTTGGGTTTTCCATACAGAGTATCATGTCATCTGTGAAGAGAGACAGTTTAACTTCTTCTTTGCTGATTTGTATACCTTTTATCCCTTTTTGTTGTCTGATTGCTGTTGCAAGGACTTCTAGTACTATGTTGAATAATAATGGCAAGAGTGGGCATCCTTGTCATGTTCCTGATCTTAAAAGAAGGGCTTCCAGCTTTTCCCCATTGAGAATGATATTGCTGTAGGCTTTTCATAGATGGTTTTTATGAAATTGAGGAATGTACCCTCTATCCCTACACTCTGAAGGGTTTTAATCAGGAAAGGATGCTGTATTTTGTCAAATGCTTTTTCTGTATCAAAGGATCATATGGCTCTTGTCTCTTTTCTTGTTGATATGATCTATCACACTGATCGATTTGCGAATGTTGAACCACCCTTGCATCCCAGGGATGAATCCCACTTGGTCATGATGGATAATCCTTTTAATGTACTGTTGGATCCTACTAGCTAGGATCTTGTTGAGAATTTTGGCATCCATATTCATCAGGGATATCGGTCTGTAATTCTCCTTTTTGATGGGGTCTTTGCCTGGTTTGGGGATCAAGGTAATACTGGCCTCATAGAATGAGTTTGGTAGTTTTCCTTCTGTTTCTATTTTTTGAAACAGCTTTAGGAGAATAGGTATCATTTCTTCTTTTAATGTTTGGTAGAATTCCCTGGGGAATCCATCAGGCCCTGGAGTCTTATTTTTCAGGAGGTTTTTGATCACTGCTTCAATCTCTTCATAATTAATTGGTCTGTTTAAAAAATCAGTTTCTTCCTGTTTCAGTCTTGGTAGTTTATAGGTTTCCAGGAAGGTATCCATTTCTTCCAGGTTGTGTAATTTATTGGCATAAAGCTGTTGATAAAAGTTTCTAATAATCCTTCCTATTTCATTGGTGTTGGTTGTGACCTTTCCCTTTTCATTCATAATTTTATTAATTTGGGTCCTTTCTCTATTCTTTTGGATTAGTCTTGCCAGTGGCTTATCCATCTTATTTATTCTTTCAAAGAACCAGCTTCTAGTTCTGTTATTCTGCTCTGCNTATTTCTTCCTGTTTCAGTCTTGGTAGTTTATAGGTTTCCAGGAAGGCCTCCATCTCTTCCAGATTGTTTAGTTTTTTGGCATATAGCTGTTGATAAAAGTTTCTAATAATTTCCTATTTCATTGGTGTTGGTTGTGACCTTTCCCTTTTCATTCATAATTTTATTAATTTGGGTCCTTTCTCTATTCTTTTGGATTAGTCTTGCCAGTGGCTTATCCATCTTATTTATTCTTTCAAAGAACCAGCTTCTAGTTCTGTTATTCTGCTCTGCTGTGCTCCTGGTTTCTAATTCATTGATCTCTGCTCTAATCTTGATCAACTGCTTTCTCTTGCATGGGTTAGGCCTGTTCTTCTGTTCCTGTTCCAGCTTCTTGAGGTGAGAATATAAAAAGTGCTTTTTAGATTTTTCTATTCTTTTGAGTGAGGCTTGGATGGCTATGTATTTTCCCCTTAGGACTGCCTTTGCAGTGTCCCATAGGTTTTGGACCATTGTGTTTTCATTCTCGTTGGTCTCCATAAATTGTTTAAATTGATTTTTGATTTCCTGGTTTATCGAATCATTCTTGAGCAGGATGGTTCTTAGTTTCCAAGTGTTTGAGTTTCTTCCGAATTTTTCCTTGTGATTGAGTTCCAATTTCAAAGCATTATGGTCTGAGAATATGCAGGGAATAGTTTCAGTCCTTTGGTATCGGTTGAGACCTGTTTTGTGACCCAGAATATGATCTGTTCTGGAGAACATTCCATGTGCATTCGAAAAGAATGAGTATTCTTTTGTTCTGGGGTGTAGTGTTCTATATATATCTATGAGGTCCATCTGGTCTAGTATGGCATTCAAAGCTCTTGTTTCTTTGTTGATTTTCTGCTTAGGTGATCTGTCTATTGCTGGTAGTGGAGTGTTGAGGTCCCCTACTATTAATGTATTTTTATTTATATGTCTCTTTATTCTGGTTAAGAGTTGGCTTGTGTATCTAGCTGCTCCCCTGTTGTGGGCATAGATATTTAAAATTGTCATATCCACTTGTTGGATACATCCTTTAAAAATAATATAGTGTCCTTCTGTATCTCTCACTCTGCAGTCTTTAGTTTAAAATCTAATCTGTCTGATATGAGAATTGCTACCCCAGCTTTCTTTTGAGGTCCATTGGCATGAAAAATGGTATTCCATCCCTTCACTTTCAGTCTGGATGTATCTTTAGGTTCAAAATGAGTCTCTTGTAGACAGCAAATGGATGGGTCATGTCTTTTTATCCAATCTGCAACCCATGGTGTTTTATGGGTGCACTTAGGCCATTCACATTGAGAGTGATTATTGAGAGATATGATTTTAATGATGTCATGTTGCCTGTAAAGTCTTTGTTTCTATAGATTGTAAATAGTTCCCTTTAGACATTAAATGTGGTTGGTGGACCTTCAGAGGGCATGGCCCTCTCCTGTAGGCAGCCACATTCACGCTTAGTGTTATGCCACTTTGGGCTCAAGACATCGGATGTTCTCCAAAGGGGAGAAGCATGACATGAAATGATGATTTAATAACCATAGAAATAAGATTTCAGCTACAAACATACAGGCAAAACATGGCTTGCTTGATTGCAACAGGTCTGGATGATCCTTCACATAGCTCTTGGCCTAGTCTATTCTTCATGACCTGGAGAATAGGGCCTGCTTCTAATTTTCAGTGGAACATCCTTACAAGACTTGTTTAGTCATTTCCATAATCCTGAAGCTCTAACCTGCATGTTTCTACCCAGAAATCTTTTCTGCATGGTGTTGGGTACTGGAGCAATATTGCACCCCTCCTGCCTTGCACAGACCCCGACATGTAGTAGGTGCTCTGTAAATATTGGTTGAATGGAATTGAATGCAAATTTCTTATGGTATCTTTCTGAAAAATATTTTCTTATAACAAAAGTGTTTCATGTTCACTGTAGAAAATTTTTTAGAAAAACAGATAACAAGAAAGAAAGAAATATCATCTGCTAGCCAACCACCAGACATTATGGCATTAGGTACTTTTTGCATATATCTTTCCATTATTTTTCTCTGTGTGTGTGTGTGTGTGTGTGTGTGTGTGTGTGTATAAAATAGACTGGATAAGACTATACACGGCATTTTGGAGCCTATTTTGTTCTTTTAGTGATGTCTTTCCAAGTCATTAAGCAATCAACTTTACCATTATTTGTAATGGCTTCATGAAAGTTAATTGAACGAATGCACTATAATTTAATCCCCTTTCTGCGGGTACATTTAGGTGGTTGTAATTTTTCTCTAATACGATCAGCACTGCAACATATATCCTTTATGTTAAATCGTTGCACTGTATGATGGTTTCCTTGGGCAACATGGACAGTGAAACAAAGAAAACATCCATCAAGACTTCTGAAAAGACAAATTACTTTGGTGGGTAGAAAGAAAGGCAGAATATCAGACATCTGAACTTGCTCTGAACAATGAAGGGCAACAGCATCCATCAATGGATAAATGTTTAGAAACTGTAGAATGTGGACTATTATATTAATTTGATTTGTACATTTTAGCAAAATGAAGAATTTCAACTTGCTGGTTAAAAAAAAAATGTATTTGGAGGTGATTTCCTAGAAGTGGATTGCTGTGTCAATGGTTATGTGCGTTTTAAGTATTTGAAAGATATGGCCAAGTAATTGTCAGAAAGCTTATGCCAGTTTATATTCCCACCAGTAGAAAGGCCATTTCCCAATAGTCTCATTGTCATTAACAAACCATTTTCAATTCCCTAGCAAGAAAACAAAAATACACCCAAACTCCTAATTTGTATTTGTATTTGTCCTTTAAAGTGAGGTTGAACATTTCATTCTTTGGGGGTTTCTGTTTGTTTGTGTTGCCATGAGTATTTCTTCCTCTTCTGTGATCCAGCAGTTCATGTCCTTTGACCCATTATTTTACTCTCATGTCAAAGTGTTGCAATTAAGAAAATGAGCTTTGGAATCCCATAGGCCTTAAAAGGGTTTGACAGCCATCACTTACCAGCTGTGTGACCTAGGACAGATTCCTACCTTTTCCAAACCTCAGTTTGCTCATCTGTTAAACGAAAATAATGCTAATGCCTGTCTCGTTGCAATCCTACCATGTATGATACGTGGCAATGGACCAGTGCTCAACATAGTTTTAATGCCATACTGCTCCCTGGTTTCTCTTAGCATCTTCCGCTGCATCCATTATGATGGATTATCCCTGCTTAGCCTGTACTTGTGCCTTATAATTGCTTGCAATAACTGCGTTTATTCATTAATTTGACAAATATTTGGGGGCAACTGCTATGGGTCAGGTTCTGGATTAGGAATTAAACAATAGTAAACACAACTGATCTCCATCATGAAGATTATACTTGTGTGTGTGTGTGTGTGTGTGTGTGTGTGTGTGTGTGTGTGTGGAATAGAACATCACCAAGTGACAGACAAATAAGCTAACTGTAAATTGCACTGACTACAAGCAGAAAAGCAATAGGGGCTGAGACCAACCATAAAAGGGAGACTTATTTTAGACAACAGGGTGGGGGAGGGACTTTGGGAGGTAGAAAGTTTTGTGATAAGACCAAAAGGATGGGAAGGAGATGGCAATGCTAAAACATTTCAGTGTTGTGACAGCAGCATGTGCAGAGGCACTGTGGCAGATAAAAACCTTCAGGTGTTGGTGAATTGGAAAAAGGTCATCCTGAGAGGAAGTGGGTAGGTGGGAGTTTGGCAATGGTGAGGGTCAACCTGGGGTGGGATTGTGGAACAAGGCAGGGGCCAGAGCATGGGTCGGGCATGGCTTTTGATTCTTATTCTAGTTGAAAGCAATGCCCCTGAAGAACTTCTACCAAAGGAGGTACACTCTCTGATTCTTATTACAAGAGGCTTTCTCTGGGATCGGATAGCGATGGAAAAGCTCAGATAAGAGGCCTGGCTGGTTATCCAGTTGAGAGGTGTTGGTAGCTTGGACTAAGTGTTAGCAGAGGGGATGAAAATCATAAGAACTATATTTAGCAAGAAACTTCCAAAGAAATTATTTATTTCCCCATCCCATGCCATTAATTAGTAACTTTCAACATTGAAGTCATTAGAAGTCACCTAGCATTCTAGAAGAGTAGGTTTCCAAGCACAGCAGATACTCTGGTCCTTTCCTCATGCAGCCTCATGTCCTCAAACTGTTTGCTCCTCCAAGAAAAGCCCTAATCTCCCAGAAGGTGATGTTCAAGATGGGAAACTATAGAATTTCCTTGCTGACATTAGAGCCAGCAGCTTTGACCAATCTTGAGACTCCCAAGTGGGAGAAACATATTTTGGGAAAACAGTTCAGCTCCAGGACACAGGATCTATCTTTCTCTTCCCTTGACACCCATGAAAAATCCTGATGCAAGAAAAATAACAAACCAACAAATAAGTAAAACCATGATGGTGAAGAAACAAAATAGGTTCTAGGTCCCAGGACTAGCAACTTCATGTGAGTTTATATATTTTGTTCTATTAAAACCCATTGTTCTTCCTGGTTTACATTTCAGATTTGTCTGATGCCTCCCAGGCCATCTTTTCCCACCATCCCTGTGCATTCCATGGTGATTCTTCTGGGTTTATAGCTTCTTTCCACTGCAGGAAAGCTCCTGCTGGATATAGGTGGTCTTTTAGCCCACATGACCCGCCCTCAGTGCTTCTTGGTCACAATGCCTTTTACACCAACTTATTTGCATGACCAATAGTAACGTTCAGTTGTTTTTCTCTAACACGTAAAACTTGGGAGGGAAAAAAGGAAAAAAATGTGGGAAATGCTTAAGGGTTCATTTCCAGGAGCAAAGAGTTGGAGGGCGGGGGAGATCGGGAAGGGTTCTTTTGGCTTCAAATATCCCTCCAATGAGTGCACAAAGCTGTGAAGGAAAAGAAGGACTTTATAGTTACAAGCATTTGACAAAATGTAACCCCCTTTCATGATAAGAGCACTGAAAAAATTTATGACCTAATCATAGTAGAGCCAATAATAATAAAAGGAGAGCCAAAAAAACACTTCCTCTCTGTTGGAGGTGTTTGAGCCCTCAGCTCGAGGGCAGCCAAGGCCAAGGGGAAACCCCGGATAGCTGTAAGGCTTACAGTCTGTAAGATTAAAACATAACAATTCTTAGGATAAATACAACTCCTACTGATTGAAGAAAAGACATAAATTTTCTTCTGGGGTTTCTCAGAAAGAAGGTATGTGCCCCCAGTTGCCCCCTGGAACTTTAACTTGCTTTCCTGCCCCAAAACAGTGGCTCTCAATAGTACGGTCTTCAGCTGGGGGCATGCTCCCAGAGTGAGCGTTTGGGCTCTTGGGAGCACTGCAATCCCTGCAGGAGGCAGAGGTCGGCGTACAGGTAATGAGCATGTATTGGTTGCCAAAACCCCACAGGTGATTCTGATACACTCCCCCCCCACACACACACACCCAGAGTCATGTCCCTACCTGTCTGCCTCTTGGAGAATCACAGGTAAAATGGAATGAACACTGTCCTCAACAATATCCTTGTGGATGTCTGATGAGCCCTTGACTTCTCTTACTGACAGTAAGCCCCAGAAGGTGGCAGGTGATTTGACAGCAGAAACTGCTATTTTAGGCTAATTCTTAGTGACAGGGAGGATTGGTTGGGAACATAGAAATGACAAGAACTGTACTAGCTTAGAATTCACAACAGCTGTTGGTTTTAATGAGTTCAAGAATGATTTGGGCAGAGTTCCAAACTCCTAAATCCTCGACCTATGACCTGCATGGTGCTGATTCACTAGGGGCTCTGTGGAGGGAGTGTTCTAGCCAAATGCATGCTGCTTCTGACTTGGGGCTTTGGCCCCCGTCCCACATGAGGACCACATTTGTGCCCAAGGCCAGGTGAGTCTCGGTTCTGTACCCTGATCTGGGTGGCAAACACAAACTTGGGGGGGCGGGGAACATTAAGGAATAAGGAACTTTTCTCTAACGTCCAGACTGGCAGGTCAAGTCATGCCTTCAAGCTTCACACCTCTGGGCCTTTTCCTGCACATTTCTCTTTAGGGTGCAAGCAAGATGCCCCACTAGAGATCTCCTCTTAGAAAGGACCCCCCACATATACACTCTTTCGTGGCACAAACCTTGCCCAAACCCCTACCATTTTGGTTCCATTTAACAGCAATCTTGCCATATGGGTAGGATTATGTTAACCATAGTGCCTTGCAGATAAGGAAAACGAGGCTCAGAAAGATCAAGGAACTCACCCCAGGTTGCTTAGTTCACTTGGGGAAGGCCCAGATTCTAAAAACTGGCTGTGTCCAGTTCTCAACCTTGCCTTACAACTACTGCATTCTGCTCACCTGTCCACCCAGCCATTCTTGTTTTTCATGAAACTTTGCCATCTGTTCAAACTATCCCAAGGTGGGGGGCGGGGGAAGGAGACACTTCACTGAAAATTGCTTGGAATAGTGAGCATCCCATTACCATTGTGAGGTGGTGTCTTTTCTCTGCTAGGTAATACCTGAACCGAGCAGTTATTTAAAATACAATTGACTTCAGGCTTTGCATGGCTTCCATCTGGAATCAAGGGGCTGCACCTAGGAAAAAAACATACTATGAAACTGATGATCCACCCAGGCGAGGCCTCAACTAAGACACCATTTTCTGGCTCCTGAAGATGAGATGGTATAACAAAGACCAGAGCTTTCCACGCCCCCCCCCATTTCTTTCTATTTATTACTGAGCTTCAGTATAAAAAATTTCATAGGGGAAAGTGAAATTTCAGCTGGTTGATAGCAGATCAGTCTGGAAAAATAGGAAAGCATTTAAAATGAATTTGGTAATGAAGGAAAGAGCTCTAACCCTGATAAATTCACGAGTATCTCATGCTGACTTATTTTGACTTACTAAATTAGTGAAAACAAATGGAGAGAAAGTGGGTGACTGATACTCTCTGAGAATCAACTACATCCTGGGCACTGAGTTGGGTACAGTTGCCTCATTCTACCCCTACAACATCTGCATTTCTGTTGGGAGGAAGAAATAAGTATAATTCAAGAAAATAAACAAGTCATTAAGATAACCACAAAATGTACCAAGTATCATGAAGGAGACAAATGGGATGAGAGGGAGTTAGCTATAGAAAGCGAGAGAGTGAGGAACATTCCAGGCAGTGAGACAGGTGGATGCAAAGACCCTAGAGCCAGAATGAGTTTGTCATGCTTCCAGGTCTTCTGGGCATCTTAGGTGTGATCAGGGGTTGGGGATATATTCCAAGTGCAATGGGAAATGGGAAGACATCAGAGGGTTCTAAGCCAGGGAGTGATATGATACCAAGATGTTTCATGAATGTAACTATCAGCATGCCAATTTGTAGAATAATTAGTTTCCCTTTTACATAAGCAGATCTTCTGATCTGTTCTGCTAAATTTAATGGCTTTACACACATGAGTTTGTGTTTTTATTCATGGTGTTGAATCTGAAAGCCTTCTTGGAAGAAGGGGCATGCCTGTGAACAAATCACTGTTACCACTTGGTCTCTCCAGGTCTGAGAAGGCAAGGGAAGCAGGGAGGGACCTTCCAGCCCTACAGGTCTGTGGGCCCTGTAGTGGTGATCAGCAGTCTGAACCTTGGTGATGAATTTGTTTTAAGAGCCCTTATATCAGCAGAAAAGGATTTTTATGGTATTGCCAGTCAACACGTGTTTGAGTGTTAGCTCTGTGCCAAACATTGCACTAGATTCTATGGATTCAAAATGAATGAGGTGGGGGTCCAGTCTGTCCATTCCATCCCTGCTCCTTTAGATGTGGGCACCCGAAGACTCCATGAGGTGATGTGCCAACTCAAGGTCTATAGTGGTGCCTCTTCTGTTTCAGGGCTCCTGGTATGTCCACCTTGTTCCTACATACTGGGGACTCATTCCCAATGTGAGGTCTGGATCTGGTCCTGGATGGCCAATACCTAGGACTCACCAATCACTGGAGAATGGGCATATAAATGAACAAACGAACTTCTTTCTCAATTTGGCAAGCACTGAAGATGAACAGCTCGTTTTGATTGTCCAAAGAACACAGTTTGCTTTTGCGGAATTCTGAGCGCAGAATACAAAAAGTATGTAAAACAGAGGTTCTTAACCTGGGATCCAGAGGTGCCTCGGAAATCTGGGTCTTTGGTGGAGGAAATGCCCCACATCTCATGAATCTTATCTAAATCATGAATGTACAGCCTTGGGCATTTTTTTGTAGGGGAAAGTCCACAGCCTTTGCTAAAATCTCAATGGATCTTACAGCTCTGCCAAGGTTAATAGAAGTTGTCGTCACTGTAATTCTAGTGTTAGGGACTGTCAATCCCATTATCCTTGGTAAGGGCAGATATCAGTGATGACTCCTCAAAAGCCTCCCCTAGGAAGAATCTTCTTCTTCACCCACAATAGCCTATTTCCTCTTTAACCAGACCCCTGGGCAGGGTGGAGGGGGTGTCTCTGGATGGGAGATTTGGCTTTCCTCAGCCCACTTTGTTGAGTTTTACCGCAGCAAATTGTCTCAAATACACTTGAATGCAACTCTCTGCCTGGAACTCACTGCTTGTGACCGGTCCTTTCATCTATTATTGGGTTTCCTATCGATCAGGCAGGGAGTGGGTGGAAGATCCACGTGTTACCCACCCGTAAGGAAAGTACAGTCTGAGGGTTTAACTAATTGCTCAAGCTCACCAAGCCAGTAAGTGTGGCATTTGACCCACCTGGAGCCCAGGTCTCCTGATTCCCCGCTGTTTTGAGGGTACTCAGTATTTATTTGAATCAGACATGGTAAGGCGCACAGACATAGAAATGGCTGATGTGAAGGTAGTGTATTATACCGGTAGTTCCCTAGAAGCAAGGGGCATGCCGTACCACGTGGAGCTGCACCAAGGGGAAGGACCAAGGCAAGGTGAGTGGGCAGAGAGGGGGAGAGGGAACTAGAACTGAAGCCTTGTTGTGGTGTCTATGGGAAGAAAGAGGCAAAGCAGGATAAGCAGGCGTAGGCTTGAATAATATCAGTGGGCTCTGGGGCCTAGGAGCTGCCCTTCGTTGTCCGGTACCAGGCCATAGAGTGATTAGGACAGGTGGATAAAGGTCCAGAATGTGAACACCTGATAAAAAGAGGAGGTCTGCGTTGGTTGATTTGCATTCAGAGATGCCCTCGCAGGCAAGTCATTTGTCGTTACCTGCAGGAATTAGCTCACACTGGGAGGGGCGGTTCGTCCAAGACAGCAAGGCCCCAGGTATCAGAGCATCAGAAATACAGAACACGAAAAGACATCGTGAATACCCTGGCTTTGCCTCCTGAATGAAGGCCATGGGGCTGGAGAGTCGAATGAATTGTGTCACCACCTTCGAGGAAGTTTGCCGCTTGACTCCTTACTGCTTCGTGAGACAGTGTGTCGTAGCCTGTGCTCTCCAGTGCTCACTCCATTCACAGTCTCTGGGTGACTCAGACACATCTTCTCCTGCGCCTTGACAAAACACAGGGCCATCTGACTGGACTTGTCTTCCTGCTCGGAAGATCACAAATGGCATTTGTTTCTGAATTGGGATATTCTCAATACCACACATGAGGCATCAGGCACTGTGGTTGAGAGCAAAGAGATGATACGGACTCTTAGAGCATCCCCCAAATGACAGTCCATTTATCATAATGATCTATGATATTCATTTGTTGAAATTTTATTACTTTTGTAATCTAATTCAATTTGTCCCACCGTATTGCTGCTCAGGGCAGTGTTTCCTTACGTGCCCATCCTCCTCCTTGGGGTAAGGTTGTTTCTTCTTTTATTAGGAGCATGATGGCTTCTAGATTAAAGCGGCCTGCTCAGTGTAACTGTTTCCATTGGCATCAACCTTCTCTGGGGCTACGACTCCCCTTTCGATGCTTTTGTGAGGACGTCATTGGCAGTGATTTATGAAGCATTTGGGGAATAATCAAGTTGCAGCCCTCGTCTTTCGCAGAGAGTTTGAAGGTTTTATTCAGAGGTGCTTCTCCACACCAGAATTCATTGAAATGAGCGAATAAGAGAAGTAGGTTAGGAATCTGTTTTGTGAAGATACAGATCGAGGACATATTCAGTCGTAGTAAATTGGCCTTTAAGACATTGAGACATCAGGAGACGTCTTTCTAAAGCCGAGGTTGCACACCATTTCTGAGAAATCCCGGAGCTGTTTTAGGGAATAATTGGATTGGGCAGTGAGTCTGAAGGGGCATGAGCAGGTGGGAGGGCGTGAAGGGGGTGCATGTGCTCGTTTGCAGAGGCTGACACTTGGCTGAATGAAAATTTGGAACCCATGGATACGGGCACTCAGAGGTACTGGATGATTCTTTTAGCAAGTGCCATTTATACGTATAATCCACATAAATTGCATGTTTTATAAGGTGCAAGTACTAGATTTATAGTTAAATGTCATTTTAAAATGCAAGATTGTTTTCTTTCTTTCTTTTTTTTTCTTAGTAAGTGTAAAGACTGTGTATTTGGAGGCTTCTAAGTGTTCTGTCCTCAGCCCTTTCCTCTGCATGTGGGAGCAAGAGTGGGGTTATTGTCATTTCAAGGAGCAGCTTTGGGTGTGAAGACTCGGCTCTAGCTCCAGACATGTGGGTACAGATCTGCCCTTTCCTGGGGGGAGAAGGAAGTAGAGATGACAGATCCTGCTTGCCCAGTCTGGTTGGTGTCTGAGGTTCCTGCCTTACTGGATTCACACAAACGTTAAAAAAAAAAAAGAAAGAAAAAAATGTCCTCTTCATCCATCTTCTCTATTTTTTTTGCTTAACCACGTACAGGATTATAAACTCCTGGAAGTTTAGCCTCAATCCTTAGCAATCTATAGAAACACATTGTTTGAAAAGGATTTCTTAATTCCTGGCTCCACTTGCCTTTGCTCACGTCTCACCTTCTTGGTATTTTTTGAAATGTGTTGGCGTCCGTCTACCTATGTCAGGCCCACCATGGGTGCTTTGTAAAAATGTAGATCTGTGGCCTACTTAGTCTCAGTCTCTGGAGAGTGGGTGTGGGGGTAATGTGTGATTCAAGGTCCCTGGTGATTCTGATGACAGGTGAAGTCTAAGAACTCCCCCCTCCCTGGCCAGAGCCACTGTCATCGCTCACCTGGAACATGTCAGTGGCCTCCTACTCCAGTGTCTCTGCTTCTGCCCTGGCTCCCTCTGTCTGTAGTTCTCAAACTTGGTTGCACATTGGAACCAAGGGAGATTAAAAGACCCTCTGCTCCCGAGGATCTGATTTATTTATTTATACTTGGAGGAGATCTGGGCATTCAGCATTGTAAGAACATCACAGGAAAATCAAATGGGCAGCCAAGCTGAGCATGACTTGTTCTCCACATTGTAGGCAGATTTACCCTTTTACAAGATCATGTGTCGCCCATGCCAGGCTTCTATGCAGTCTTTTCTGTAGTTCTGGTCTCTAACAGTGGTTGCCAGGGCCCTCTTGTCTGTCCACATTCATTATCCATGACTTGTCCTGGTTGACTCCACTCTATTTCCACTGGTTTCTTCAGTGTCCCCTGAGCATGCCTATCTCAGGGATTTCATACCTCCTGTTCCCTTCACCTGGAACATACTTCAGCAATAGCCATGTGTCTTGTTCCCCCTCCCTCACTCCTATGTTGTCCAGGTCCCTGGTCACATGTCACCTTATCAGGGAGGGCTTCCCTTCCCCTCTTCCTAAAATAGCAGCTTTCATCACTCTCCATTGCCTTACCCTGCTTTATTTTCTTCATAAGCATTACATCCAACAAATAAATATTAGATATGAATTTGCCATTATCTGTTTCACTCTCATGAAAATGTAAACTCCCTGAAGACAGAGAGTTTGTTGTGTTTACCCATTTTATCCCCACCAGCAAGAACAGTCCCTGGTTCATAGCAGGTGCTCAGATGCTACTTGTGACGGACAGATGATGCCCTGCTACTTTGGACTACCTCAAAAGCATGGTCAGTGGTGATATCCCATTCATTACCAAAGGGACGTGTGTGGTGGGTGGCAGCCTGTTTTCTGGCTGTGCAATGTGTCCATGATAGCTCTACCCAGGCACTCTTCTTTCTCTCTTTTAATGGCTACAGAAAGAAGATTTGGTTCATTATTATAAACTCAGGCTACCTATATTCACCCAAGTTGAGAGGAACGATACCTCTCAAATTTCTGGTGGGAATTGCAGCTACATCAGTGAGAGCATAATCTGTTTTTTTTTGGAAAAACTGGATTGAGTTCTTTTGTTTGTTTCACTTGGGAAATTTTATACTAAGCAGATTAAATTAAGTGACTTTGAACTTTGGAATGTCCACATTTTAACATTTTATTAAGCTTAATTGGGTTTATAGAACATTTAAAGACCATACACACTTAAATGGGAGATCAAAATGAACTAACAGGTTGATGCAGACTTCTCCCCCTGACTTTAGGCTACATTAATGAAAGTGATGCCTTTGGGCCCAACTTTCTGGGGAGCTTCCATGTGTCCTGCCCCTGCTGTGGTCTGGACTGTGCCATGGTTCTGTCCCTTGATATTCTGTGCTGTGAACTTGGCTTTCAGAACCACCTCTGATCTGAAAAGTAGTTGAGCTCAAGGCCGACTTGTGAATATTTCTTTAATGGTGCTTCTTGGGGAAGAGATCTCCAATTGTTGGAAATAAAATCTATCTGGCGACAGAATCTGCTAATGATAGAAATGAGGAGCCATTTGATTGTTACTCCTCGAGGTTTTGCACTCAGTTAATTGGGCAGTGGAGTATGGCAGCCCGCCCAGGAAGATGCAGGGCTGGGTCGTAATGTCCACATGTCGTCTCTACTGGTGTTACATTTTCACTGCTACGTTGAGTCTTCCTAGGTCCTTATAGAATGGTTGAGGAAGCTGCAGTGTGATTACTTTCTTCTCATTAAAATGATCTTTAATTACTAAAGCAATATTTGTTCACTTGTAAAAACATTCAAGTGGTATAGACGTTTGTAAAGTATAAAATATAAATCCCCTTGAAGAAAAACAGGGTTCTATGCTATTCAGTATCCTGCAACTTACTTTTTCTTCCCTTATCCATTCATAGTGGATACCTTTCCACCTGGGTATATGGCTACACGGTATTCTACTCCGTGATTACACTGTAACCGTTTTAACCAATCATCTGTCAAAAGAAACTTAAGCTGTAACAGTTTTTGACTATTACAAACCATGAAGATGAACATTCTTGTACATTTGTCATTTCTGTGTCTTTGTGCAAATGTATACAATGAAATTATAAGGTTTTAAGAAGACGTGCAACTCTACAGTTTTTCCACATGCCTACCACTTCCTGTCATCTTTGATACCCGCTTGGCCCCTGCAGGCATTTTATTTGGTATCTTGACCATAAGATAAATGCCTAGGGGTAGAATTACAGGGCCTAAAAAAGTACAAATATAAAATGCTATGGATATTGCTAAATTGCTCTCCAAAATATTTGTTTTGGAGTAAAATCCCCTCTCTTTTGTTGCCAGTTGAAAGGCATCGCATGAGAAATCCAGGGCGTGAACCAAGTATCATTTGATGATGTTTATTTTATAGGCAGAGATGTGACAAGTCATTCCCCTGCCGTTTCTACTCAGATAAGGAGGCCAGACTGCTGCGAGCCAAGGGCGCCACATAAATGGAAATACTGAACATGATTCTGATTTTCTTTCATAAGCAATAAAATAAAATACAAACCAACAAAATAAATATAATGCCTGTAATTCCCTTAGCATGCACCTGACCCGGGGATGGTGCTAACTGTAGGACAGGGCAGTGGTGTAGGAGCTTGGAGGGAGTGTGGGGGCTGTGATGCTGGTTTCCATTATTGCAGTGATTGTTAGCACAATTCTTCTTGAGCAATCATGTCGGGTCTGAAGTTTGGCACAATCCTACTGGTTTTCCAAATGGATTGCCATCTTTTTAAGTGAGGGATTACAGATGTTTTGCCAGTGATTCACAGCACCGTTCTGGAGTTTTAACTCTGCTGCTGAGGGAGAACTCAGTTTATCCTGGGGTTCTTCGTCTGGACGGCAGAAGAGGTTTGGGACGTGTAGGTAGCTTTACCTGAAAACAACTGGGCTGCCCTGTGCTAGATCTTTTCCTCTTTGCCCACAAAGGTAGACGCCTGGCTTCGTTGCCTAATAGCTATCCCATAGCCTTCTGTTTGTTAAGAGCCAGGGGGGATGCAAGTTTTGATCGGTTTAGTGTTTTCCCTTTAAATAGCTTAAATTTGAAAGAAAGGTGAAGATTTATGAAAAAAGCATGGGTCTGGGTCTCAAAAGACTGGATTGCAGTGCTGGTTCCTATGGGTGCAGGATGTGGGCCATGTGGCTGGTTGGGGTCTTCTAAATGGACAGAACCAGCATCTTCAAGAGATTGAGAGGAGGACCCAGTGCTAAACTGAAGTATCTGAAGACCTTTCTCTTTGAATTGGGACTTGATGAAATTAAGCAAATCATTTTATTTAACCGGACCTCAGTTTCCCCCTAAATCACATATCTTCAGCTAAATGTCAGCAGTGACCAGGCAGGAAAAGTGAACAGGGAAGTGACTTTTTGTAGGGGGGAGGTCAATGATAACTACCTTGGGCCATATAAGGCTGACTTTTCTCTTCCTTTCCCTGAGAAAAGCCAGAATCTCCCAATTAAAAAAAATAACAAATAAATAGATAACATATCCTTTCTCTCTCAGTGTGACTCCATTGGGAATAGTGTGGAAAAGAGTGCGGGGAATGAAGAGAGGCAAAGCTCTCTTTGCCTGCTCACCTACCCAGGAAGAAGCCCCCTAGGAGCTGTGATGGATGGATGGGCTGCTTTGGTGCACACGAATGAGGACTGGCCGAGGCTACGTGATGACAATGTGTATTTCAGCATGTCTCTCCAAACTAGCCTTTAAGTTATCATGCCCAGATAGGAGAATATTTATAATTAAAACAAAATCTGGGGGTGCCTGGCTGGCTCAGTCAATAGAGCACACGACTCTTGATATTGGGGTTGTGAGTTCAAGCCCCACGTTGGGTGTGGAGCCTACTTTAAAAAATATTCATTCATTCGTTAAAGCAAAATCTGCATCTTTATACTCAGCTAGGAGCATTCATATGTTTTTACCCATTCATGTATTGAGTTTTAACGTTCCAAGTACTGTGCTCCATCAGGACACAGCCAAGGAGAAAGAGACATGTCCCTTCCTTCCCTGCATCAGGTGGACAGTCTCGTGGAGATCAGCCTTACAGGTGTAACCACACAGATACTAGTTAGTGACAACGGTAACAAAGGCACTGAAGGAGCAGTAGGGGTGCTGAGCCAGTCTCGATGGGCTGAGGGGACATCAGCTGGTAAAGAGCCTTTGGGGCCCCATTCCCAGCATCTTCATCTGATGGCATGTCTTCCTTTAACTTGGCCGCCAGGAGGTAGTCATAGGACTGTGCTTGGCCTGCCAGAAGAGTTTTGTTTGGACTGGGTACTGTTGACCCACGCACTGTTTTAAATTTGAATTCAAGGGCTGTAACCCTTTTAATCCCCTTTCTTCCATCTGACCCTCAAGTATTCCTTTGGGAGAGGGGTGGTGCTCTATTTCAAAGGATTCTGGCCTCGTGAGAGAGAGTTGAGAAGGCAATAGAAAATGAGAGAGCCAGGGTTTTACATGGGCTCTCTGTACTTTGGGAGCCAAAAGCTTAAGAAGGCTAAAAAGAGTCCCCATTGGTCTCCCGGCTACAGGCTGTGCCTCTGGTCCCAGTTAATTACCTCCTAAAATCATGCCAGACACCACAGATGGTAAGAATGTCTGCAGCCTGTCCTCACCATTGGGGGGAAACATTGAGGGTCTTTTGGTGGCGTTCGTATTCCCAAGAAGAGCACACTCTGCATTTCCTGTGTGGATGAGGAAAATGGTTGCGGATTTGGTCCAGACGGAGATGATCCTTGCCCATATGTATGCCGCACACCCCACCTCGCGATGCTGCCCGTTTCCCACTGCAAGTTGCTTTCCTCTTTCGTGAGTTGCACACCGAAAATCAACCACCACCAGTGCCATATGGTTGAAAAGATCAAAGCCTCCAGTTCTGAATATGTTTCTAGCTGACTGTACTTCAAATGTCTTAAATATGTTCCTACAGCTGGGAAGCCTGGGGCATTAAAGCGGTAAAGCACGTATGCAGGAACCAGGCATGTGGTCTGGGCAGCGCGGTGGAAGGTGCGTATCGCTGATGCCTGTGCTGCTCTTCCTCCCAGGTCCGCATCTTCACCTACCTCATTGGGCGAGAGGCTGCTTTTGCAGACAATCTCAAGTGGATGGCTTGTGCCAACAAAGGTACGTTCCCCCCACGAGCTCGACTCCCGAGTAACTTCCCCTTGGATGCGCCGAAAGTGGGAGAGTCAAGAGAAAGTAGAAAGTTCTAGGACAAGGCTGGGAATCCTAAGATAAGGTTTGGGTGTTTCTTAGTGGCGTTTGATAGACTTGGAACAACTTCTCCCAAAATACGTTTACAGATTTTGAGGACATCGTCAAGCGGAGTGGTTAAGACTCTGTGCTTTGCTTCATAGTAGCTCGGTGAGCTTGGGGGAATGACCACGGCAGAGTGATTTACTGTGCATCAAATACCCATGTGCTCACTCCCCATTCTCAGTGCCCTTGCAGTTAGATGGGGGCCTCAAGATGGGCTCTGGCCAGTAGGCTGTGAGCAGAACCAAGCTGGGTCATTTCTGGGATAAAGTGCTTCGGAGCTGGTATGATAGTGTCCGTACTCTGTTTTCCTGCCCTTGTGAACTCCGTGTTCCATATGGAATAGTCATGAAATGACGTCATCAGCCTGGTTCCCTGAGTGACCAACAGGGACTGTTGTCCTTCTACTCCCCCTCCCCCTCTCCCCTGCCAGCCCACACTGGATATATATATGTGTAATCAATAACCCTTTGTGTGAAGCCACTGAGATTTCCAGGTTGGTATGTTCCCATAGCATAACTTAGACTGCTTAACTGTTAAATTCGTTAACTTTAAACTGCTTGAATATTCTAATCTTCGAGATAGGGATGTTGATAATAGTTCTTCCTTTGATTCCTACTAAATATCAAGATTAATGAAATGGTGTATATTAGGTGCCTGGTTCAATGCTGGGACGTGGTAAGCACTCAATAATTGTTGCCTTTTCTATATTCTGAAGTCTGTTGATTAATAATCCCCCATTGTGTGTCAGAAACAATGCTTTGGGGAAGGCAGAGGGAGGGAAGGAACAGGGCCCTCTAGTTTATGAAGGACTTCCTTCCTTTCATGCTACATATGACCAAGAAGGCAAAGCATAGGGGGCAAATAGGTGGTAGAGTCCAGACTGCTGGAGTCTTAACCTAGACTCCTTGAGTTCAAACCCAGCCTCCGCTGTCCACCACCCATGTGCAAGTTACCAAGCCTATCTGGGTCTGAGTTGTGTCACCTACAGAACAGGGGTAGTGATGACAACTGCCCCACTTATTGTAAGCCTGAAATGAGGCACGTAGGTCAAGCTGGTAGCGCAGTGCCTGGCACTTAAATGCCCCATTATTTCCTGGTGCCATTTTGATCTGTAGGCAGGTCTTCTTTCCTCTCAGAAGCTACAAGCTCTGTGAGAACAGCCTTTACCTCTGATTCCATCACGAGCGCTGGAGGAGGGCCCAGCCTCCTGTCTTACTCAGAATGAGTGCCCCTTTAATGTTTGAAAAATGAGTAAATTGGCTATAAACACTTAGAAAGGAATATATATCCTATCACATGGTAAACTGGTCTTGATAGATTTAGGTGGTCTCTTTTTAATATTATTTCCTAAGCCAACCATTATTTTAAAAAGGTCCAGCGTTTGTGCCTCAGTGGAGGAAACAGGATTCCATGAAGAGTTGCACATCCCAGCTCTTAAGAAAAAGTTATTTTAGTTGCAAGCAAGCAAAGTTGCTCTCTGAAATTAAAAAGAGGAGTGTTTTGGAGAGGAAAAGGAGTGACTCAGAGCCCAGAGTAGGAAGGGAAGCTCATGTCTCATGAGGGACCAGGGAGCTGTGTTTCAGTTCTTTTCCTCCTTGGTTTCTTTGTACACTCCTTGGCATTCTTCCTCTCTGTAGACAGAACCCCCCCCCCCGCCCCAGCTATGGTACAATCTAGAAATGACCACCCCATGCCATGCACACTCATCTGTCCACAAAACACACTGTGGACAAGACATGATATTAGAAAGAAGACTTTGTATCTTCTCCACTTGAGACCAATCAGCACTTTAAATTCTGATTTCAAGTCCCTTCCTTCACCCAGAAAGATTATGACCCCTCAGCTTGGTCCAGGACTCCTCGCTGCTGAATTGGGTGTGGGCAGAGGTAAGCCCATGGAGAAAAATAGATGTGTTCTGGCACGGTCTCAGCGCTGTGGTTGGGTGGGCATAGGAAGTGAGTAGTGAAAAGGTGCATGGTCAAGCAAATGAACATTGCTCACCCTTCCCCTTGCTTGACATTGTCTCTGAAATATCTGCTTCTACTTGGAACCGTCCTTTAAGCTAGTGTCAATTCCCTCATCTAAAAAGTAGAGAATGGCATGGGAGGTTTTAACATTTCCTTGAAGGGCTAACATAACACATTTTACAATTATTTTAGTTTATTGGCTGGCTTGCCTCACTAAAAGGTACCAGCAATTCGGATCATCTCAGAATAATGCATCTGGCTTCGATTCAGGGCGAGGTACACGGGAAGCATAGGCATAAAGATATGGGGACTGTGTGGATCCCAGATTTCCTCTGAGTGAAGAGGCCATTGTTGAAATAAGTTTTGGAACTTTGTTGACATTTGAAAACCTTAAGCGAGCTACACTTTTCCCCATTTTTTCCTTTATTTTGTGGTCTTGAAAAGAAAGAGTTCCTTTCCATTTTCAAATTTTTAAAAATGTTGCTGTTATTCCTGCCACATCAGATTGCAATCCTTCCCATCAGCTAGTACGCCTTTAGTCATGGGTTCTTGTTTTTACCACTGTCTGTGTCCAGCTGATGAAAGTTACTCAAATTGAAGTCTTGTCTTAATCAACTAATATTACACCATAATTTCGTTTTAGTCATTGTTTATAAGAATCTTCGAAGCATCCTTTTGAAGACAATTTAGTCAACTCCGCGTATTCCAGGGCCTGGCTATAGAATGTAGCCCTTTAGATTTAGAAGTTCTGAGTACAGCAACTTGGAAAACCCAAGGAGGTAATAGTAGCTGCTTAGCTGGCTAGGCCGTTGGATTCCAGAGTGATCCTCCTTCGCTTCCCGTACAAATCCGGTCCTTGCCTTCCCTGCCAAAGCAAGTCTCTCTCAAGAGGTCTGCCCTCCTCACACTGCTTCTTTTCTGAAGGGCCTTGGGAATAAAATGTCATTGTTTGTCACTCTTCAAAGTAGCAGTTGCCATCAAAATGTTAGGTTCCAGTCATCTGTGCCCATATAAACATTGGCTTCACGTTGCGTCAGTTATGGGGTTTTAGACCACGTAACATCGGTGAACAAGTATTCTTCTATGGTCATTAATTAAATCATTGTTTATAGTCTCAGATTGTTATAGTATGGAGGCAGCATAACATTTTTCATCTCAAGTGACATGAGGTCCAGAGGGGGCCCCCCCCCTTACATATTTTCTCCCTGAGTCAGCCAAGTTCTTCAGTGAAATGAAGCATTAACATTCGGGGACCAAAACAGACCCAGGGAGAGCCCAGGGGAGCCCAAGGAGAAGCCTGCTGGCTGACTGGCCAGAGTGACCCAGGAGTCATAGGGCCAGCACTGACCTCTCCCCCCGGATTGGTGGCCGAGGACCCACTATCAGTGCTGATCTTCTTGCTAGGAAGTCTAGTAGCCATGGAGACAGTTCTCAGCCACTGCACCTCAGACACTGTCCCCTGGAAATGGATTCTTGAGGACTTTGATACCCCTGGCAGGAGTTCTCTGCCTTGTCCAATCTCTTAGCAAAAACCAGAGAGGCCTGGAGCTCATCGGTTTGTTTCATTTTATGCATAACTAGGTCCTAGCTTGAGGGAGCCAGCCCTAATGAGGCAAAGCAGCAAACCATTTTAAATACATTAAAACAATCATTGCCACTGTAGAATGGCTTGTGGAATTTAAAGCCCTGCTTTCACACTATTGGATAAACAACCGAACTGGGGAAGCAGAAAAGAGGGGCTGACTAGCCCAGATATTCCATAAAGCCATGATGACCTTCTCTAATGTTCAGTGTGCCAAGATTTTAAATGAGCACTGCCTGATTCTCCTTCAAAAATCACGGTGAAGGGAGTGTTTTCCAGCTGTGCAAATAAAGAAGGGCCTCTGTGTTTGGGTTCTCAACCAATCCGTCATCGTTAGGTCGAATGGAAACGCCGCACAAGTCTCTCTTGGTTGTCTGCTCAGCTTGTCCCTTCTTGATGGGTTAATGGTCATTTTCTCCTCATTTGAAAGAGAACGGGTGGACTGAGCCCTCCTCAGAAGTTCAGACCCACAGTCTTTTTCCATCAAAAAATTCTTAACTTCACTCTACCTTTCCAACTGTCTTGTTCTCTGACTAAATTTATGAGGCCAGAATGGTTGTAGGTAGGGTTGAGGGAAAAGTGGAAATTAAAATGTTTTGCCATTTTGGAACAGGTGGGAGAAGGCAAAAATGTCATTCAGATACATTTGTGTAATTCTTTTGTAAAAAATGTGTACCTTTTGACCAATATCCCCCTAAATCCCACACCCACCCCACCCCCCAGCCCCTGGTAGCCACGTTCTACTCTCTGGTTCTACACCACGTTTGGCTTTTTTTAGACTCCACTGAAATTTCACATATAAGTGACATCATATAGTATTAGTCTTTCTTTGTCTGACTTCTCTAGTACGGTGGGATGGTATCCGTATTATCCCAGTGGCAGGATTTCCTCCATTCTCGCGGCTCCATCCTGTCCCGTGGCGTGCGTTTTATAGAACGTGAGGCTTGGAGTGCAGAGGATAATGGTGATGAAGCGGAAGATGGGGCTACGCTGCCGATCACAGCTGAGCATGACGCACTGCTGGCTCGGTGACCGGGAGAGCGCCAAGTCCGTTGTGTACCATCTCTTTTGACTTCTTAAAGCTTCAGGAGGCGCGTGAGCAGGAAACAGACCCAGAGTGACTGGCAGCTCGCCCCAGGTTAGCAGCCAGCGGGTGGCAGGGCCAGGATTCAGGCCCACCAGATCCCATGCCCGAGCGTAACCCTTCACCGGGCTGTGAGGTCGTCTCTCTCTAGGGGGAAGAAAGATCTGTTTCATGGCAGACTCTTGCATGCTTGCCATAATATGAGAGAAGCTAGAGAATGGAATTTAGAGATGGAGGCAGGATTTTAACAAGCCATCGCTAATAAAGGCTGGACGAGGATTTATACCCAGCTTGTGTGTCCCAGAAGTGGTCCCACCTCCGCCTGTGTAGGCGTGTGGTCTGGTTCCTGACATTTCACAAATGGGGACATTCAGGCTCTGAGAGGAAATGAGGTCGGGGGAGCCGGCTCGGCAGCAGAGCTGCAGACAAGCCAGCATTCCTAGCTCCATCGCGTGATCCTTCAAATTATTTTTTCTCACGTGCAATTTGAAATTAGAAGTGTATTCTTATTCTCAAAGGAAAAGGTTTTTCTCCTAAATTTGAGGGTCGGGCAGATTCTGACAGCTTCACGCTCAGGAGTGATACCCGCAGAGACAACGGGGTGCCCTGCCCTGGGGGGCATCCTCTCCCAGTGGGTTCTTTCCCACTCACTGAACATGCACCCCTCAGCTCTCAGGGCCAGCAGACCTCTTCCTGGGTCTCTGTGAAAGGACCTGGAATTGGGGAGACAGAAAGCTGTTTGTAAACTGTACATTTTTCTACTGAAATAAGTGTTTTTTTTAGTAGTGTGTGCCGTTGACAGGGAGGGGAAGATGGAATACTGGGAGGGGCTTCCAAGAACACTGCTGTTCCCTTAGCAAATGCAAATCCACCTCACTGCCCACCCTGTTGCCCTGGCAAGACTGAAGTCTGAGTATGGGCTTGCTTGTTTTCAGCTTGTCTTCTTTAAGAGGGGAAAAGCCTTTGAAAAGACTCGACAAGAGCAGTGTCCATCACACCAGAGGTGGAAAGGGGACCTTGGCGTGTGAGGTGCACAGCCAGTCTCCCACTGAAGAGAGGCCTCTCGGGGCCCTCAGCTCGGGCACCCCTGCAAAGCTGAGTATGCAATGATGTGCGAGGGGGCAGCACATGCAGACTCATCTTTTAGACAAGGGCCCTTAAGAAATCTCGAAATGAGGGTGGTAAAATCTCAGAAGCACAATGCACCAGACTGCATGTGGTCGATCCCACTGAAGAGCGGTAACCCAGAGTTCACAGAAGGCTCTGCAAGGGAATAAGGTAAATAAATTGATGTTAGGTAGAAAAATGAGCAGACCACTTGTAATAGATGGCTAATTTCAGCATTAATTAGTCCTTGGTAATTACCAAATGATTGCTGATTCTTTTTTCTTACATGATATATGAAGTCCAAAAAGGCACATTAAAGAAGAGAATAAACATTCAAGAGCTAGAATTTGAAAGAAATTAAAGTGAGGGGGAGGGAGGAGGGAAAGTGGCCAGTCCAGAGAATGCAGAGGGAAAACAAGGGAAGCCCCTACAGTTAAAGCCAATGCGTCCAGCCCTCCGGGACTTCCTGTTATCCATCAAAAGGTACATTTGTTAATGAAAACTTATATGAAAACATGGAAAAACAAAGAAGAGCCTTTCAGAAGGGTTTTAGGTTATAGTGGATTGGGGCTAGATGATAAATTTGTGTTAAGCTTTGCAGTGTACTGTATTAATAGTATTTTTATAACTTCAGCTTCTCTTACCTTTTATACATCTGCTATCCTG
The DNA here is from genome assembly GCF_002007445.2 of Ailuropoda melanoleuca. Classification (NCBI taxonomy): domain Eukaryota; kingdom Metazoa; phylum Chordata; class Mammalia; order Carnivora; family Ursidae; genus Ailuropoda; species Ailuropoda melanoleuca. The sequence continues at coordinate 22,467,143 of NC_048221.1, forward strand.
GTCTATGTAGTGAGATGTAAGTCAGAACTTGACCTGGGTTTTCAGTAGATCTTTGATGCTAATTTTTGGGCATCTCCCAGGAACTTCAGAGAACCACGCATTTCCCAACCCCGCCCTCAACTTTCTCAGCCACCCAGATGCGAACAGCTCATGAAGGGCGCCCTCTTGGGACAGGACCTCTGAGCAGCCTTGCCTGACCCTTCCCAATATGGGAAGAGGGAGTGTCTTTGGTGATTCAGAGCAAAAGCTTTGGAATCTGATGCATCTCCATTCGAATCCATCCAGGACAAATTACTGAGCTCTGTGTCCTCACACAAGTTGGGCTCTTGTGTGGTCCAAGTGCAGAGAGGCAAGGTGAACCACAGACCTCATGAATGTCCCTGCATTACTGTTGGCTCCCCCAGACCCCTGGGCCTGGTTCTGGGAATGCCACTCTGGATAAGACAGGCACCAGCTTTTTGTAAGATGTCATGGAGCTGGTGTTCCAGTGAAAGAGAGCAGAGGAAAGAAAGAAAGTGAAGGCGGGGTGCAGTGAGCGGAATGAGTTCCTGCAACAGATCTCTGAACAATAGCAGAAGCCAGCCATGGCAAAACTGGATAAAAGGTGTGCCAGGCAGAGGGGGCAGTAAGTGCAAAGGCCTGGGGGTGGGGGTGGGGGAAGGAGCATGGCCTGTGAGAGAAAGCAAAAGGCCAGTGAGCTGAAACCATGAGCAAGTGTGGGAGGACAGAAGGGGATTCCGTCACCTACTTGGGGAGGGGCTAATGAGGGAGAGTCTTGGCGGTCAGGGTTAGAAATCTGGATTTTATTCTAACTCTGAACTGAAGGTGTTTTAGGGTTTTAAGCAGAGAGATGGTGATCTGCTTTATACTTTCGGATGATCCCTCTGACTGCCGGCAAGAGCCTAGATAACAGGGAGAGGGGCACGGAGGCTCTGGGGAACAGACAGTGGAATCTTGTAGTCATCTGGGAGCAATGGAGATGAGAAAGAGTATTTTCAATATATTTTAGAGATAGGGCCAGAGGAACATGCCATTGGATTAGCTATGGGGTGGAGTGAGGAAATGATGACTATCAAAGATAATTCTTATGTTTTTGGCCTAATTGGGCAGTGGCACCATTTGCTAAGATGGGGAAGACCCACCAGGGAAGGAAGGGGTTTGGACAGGGAAATTGGGAGTTGGCTTTGGACAAATGGAGTCTGAGAATCCTGTGAGTCATCCCCACGGAGGTGTCAGGTATACAGTTGGCTATGGCTCTGTAGCTCTGGGGAGAAGCCAGCTTTTCAGAACTCTGAGTACGATAAGCAAGGCCAAGTGAGATGATGTCCCAGTTCAATCCCCTTCCAAATGTGTGGTTGTGTTTCCTTCCTACCCCCCCCCAATGTAATGATCTGTCTCTCCATCCTCCTCCTTACATTCATTCCCTTTCTTCTCTTGGCTCGATTTTGGAAAACCCAAATCAGGGATTTTTGCTGTTGGCTTTGAGCATGAAAAGGAAAATGCAGACAACCAAGAAAAATCCCTCCCAAGAGATGCTGGCCTCAGTGCACACTTGGTACAGGATCCCCAGGATCTCCTTCTCCTCTCATCGTGGCAACATCTGTCTCAGCTTGTCCTTTATGCCTTGTCTGTGGCTCTAAGACCCTTCCTTCAGAGCCGAGATTTGCCTACTAGAGAAGTGATGAAATGTTTTCTTGCTGATTCACACACTGACTGCAGCCGCCGTGCAGGAAGGATGATAACTGTGAATGCTCCCCGTCACCAGTGACGCTTTTGCAACTTGCTTTCCCACCTTGCCTCCTAGAAGGGGCCACCTGGAAGCCTTGGGAGAGCCCTGTCCCAGATGGGTGTCCCTAACTGGAGTGCCTGGCCTCAGAGGGAGTGCCAAGGTGCACACGGGCCCCCTCCCAGGCTACAAGCTAGAACAGGCACTCACAGCCCACCCCTTTGGGGCCCCGTTTCCCCTGGAATGGGCGAGGCCCTGGCCCTGGACAGGAGTGACAATGCATGTTAATTAGCACTGTGCAGAGCTGTCATCAGGAAGCCAGAAGCCGCATGGTCCCAACCTGGTTTGGGGTTGGCACAGCAAATTCAAACCAGCTGGCCTTTGTTTGGAAATGCCCTGGGAGGGTCCTGCCCCTTTCTGGACAACAGAAGGGCTGGCATTTCCTTTCCCGGAGCATGCTTTTAGACAAGAGGTTCCACAAACACTGTCGCAAGTGCTGTGTCTGGTCTGGCTTCAGGGGCACACGTACCCTTCTCTGGTTTGTTGGCAAGTAGGACATGCCATGAGCTTCGTTATACGGGTCCTTATATAAAGGCACAGGGAGGAAACATGACTTTTGTCCGTCCAGTGCCCCCCTTATTAAAATCCTCCCATGACTCCCTGCCTGGGGGATAAAGTTTAAACTCCTTCCCAAGGTCTTGTGTGACAGCCCTCCTGCTCGTCTCTGATTTATAGCATCTGACTTCCAGCCCTTCTCCCCCAGCTCCTTCCTCCAGCCATTCTGAGCTCTTTTCAGCTTCTGGAAGAAGCTGACTCTCACTGTGGGCCTTTACTCATACTTTACTCACACTTTCCTGGATACACTGTTCTCTAGCTAACTGGGGTCAGCTGCACTGACCCTTCCTCGGGGTTTGATAGGCTGCCCCTGCCGTGGCTTTCAGCTTAATATTGATTGCGCTATTTTGCAGTTGTCTGTTTACTCAGAACCGCCAGGCCCCAGGAGGTAGCGGCCATGCTCATTTTGTTAATCCCTGTTTCTCCAGTGCTAGGCACCAGGAAAGCCTTCCATAAATAAATGGAAGGCCCCCCCCAACCCCGCCAGGGATCCAGACCTTGCTCAGTTCCTGCCTTCCCTTCTCATATCTCCTAACCTACAGCAAAGCCAACGGGACCCCATACTGAAGAGCAACTCAAGATCAAAACGGTGTCCTCATCCACGAGATGATAGCACATTTAGGACTTTTTCTGTTACTGAGAAATCATGTCAACCCAACATATTCAAAAGGCAGGTCTGGTAAGCACACGAGGCGTGTGAGCTGGAGTTTCCACCTCAAACACACAAAGGACACAAAATCCTGTAGGAGCGAAAGGCGCAGACGAAGAGACTTCTAAGCATGGGTACACCTCGGTACTTGCTCCTGACATGTGTGAGAACGTGGGCCAAACGCATCTCTCTTGTCTGCCTCGGGCATCTTACCTTTAATGTGGGCACAGTTGTCCCCACTTCATCGTGTTCTCGAGAACAAATGAGACAAAGCTTATCAGCTGTTGGGTAGATTTTGTGCCCCTTCAGATTAATCATAACTATTGTTACAGTTATAAAAATGAGCTGGCCTTTACGTTTTGTGGTTAATAGTTTTCCCATTGGAAATAAATCCACTAAAGTAAAAAAAAAAAAAAAAGTTCCAGAATAGCGTGTAAAGAGGACTCCCCCTTTCTGCCAGAGAAGGTGTAGCTGAATGTGGAAGTGTATGTGTCAGTGTGTATGTATTGAAAATTGAAAATAGTCTGGGAGGACATTCTCTACAGAGTTAGCAGGGCTTCCTCTGAGAGCTGGCGTTATGGTTGACCTTACTGAGATTCCTTTTGCTTGATTATATTTTCAAGCACATGAGTACATTACTCATGAAGTGGGTGATGGTAGAGAGGAGAGGCAATGTTTAAAAAGGATAAAGAAAGAAACAAAAGTAGCTAACCAGAGGCCAAGAAGGCATGGCATGTGCCCCCTTGCCAGTTGCCCTTCTTCCTGTTACTAAGCTTGGTTCTCTCTTGGCAGGATTTTTCACCCAGATCTCCACCTTGGCTGACGTGCAGGAAAACGTCATGGAGTACCTGCATGTCCTGAGCCGGCCCAAAGTCATTGATCAGGAGCACGACGTTGTATGGACTGAGGCTTACATCGACAGCACTGTGAGTCCCTGGGGCCCCTGGGGGTGGCCTGAGGGTTTTCCTCTGTTAATTCCAGAAGACCGTGTTCACCTTAAAAATAAAACTGTCAGTTATTTTCCTAGCAAAAATGGGTTTATTCAGGAACAGCAGAGAATTGCAATCCAGGACAAGCAAAACCAGAGGCGAGTCTAACAAACAAAAGAGAGAGGAATGTTATTTTATGGAGAAGGAGAAAGTTGGGAAGGACTGTTTTGAACGAAAATCCACTGGGGTTCGGAAGTTCGGGGTGACGAGGATTTCCCGTGGGCTGAGTTGCAAGGGTGCTTGACTTCTTATAGATGACGCAATGTTCATCTTTTTCCCGTTGGGGCCTGTAACTGAGGCTTCTTTGCTGTTGGAGGATTCTTCTGGTGGGTCTGTACTTGACAATACTTCCCACCGGCCTCCCTTTCTAGCACCCCCTAGCAACCACTTTAGTGAGGTTTCCCTTTATTGATTTTTACAACGGCAGTTCTCTTACTCTTCCTCCATGATGCGGCTCGATGACATTTGCCTTTGTGGTGCGGTTTGTGTTGGTCCTCTGGGCAAGCAAGGTTGGTGAAAAATCATAATATCAGAACGTAGCCGGCACTTTTGGAAGGAGTCTGGTCGGCACAGAAAAGTCCCTTTTCGCTGTGTATTCTCTAGTAACTTTGCTTTCCTTCTTTGTGTACAAGTTCTGTCGGTGCCAGGATTATGGTCGTGTTAGATTCTGTCCTCGCCATCTGAAAGGCCCGGTCCTGGTGATGAATCGTGGGGCCTCAGCTTGGGAGGGTGACCAAAGTTCAGCTGCAACAGGGAGCTGGAGCCACGGTAGAGGCCACAGCTGCATTTTCTTCCCATAGACAAGCAGGAATATGCTTCCGTGGTGGTTATAGAGGCACTGGATTGCTCTTGGAACTCTGGCCACGGGCTCATTCTAAAGCCAAATTCCAAGCATAAGAATCTGATGCTGAATTAGAGTAAAGGGAGGAGCTTTGCAATCATCAAGCAATGGCTCAATGGCCGGGTTTCTTGTGTAATTTCAGGGTGATTTTTCATAGTGATAATGAGTCTGATGGGAGTGGCGTTTTTCATTTATTGATTGTAAATGTTCTCACGGGGCCTCTCTCCCATCGTTTTTGTTGGGATTAACATTGCATTAATCACTGTAACCCAGACACAGCTGTCCTCTGGAGTGATTGCAATGGCTGTGGTGGGCCGGCTTTTCTCTCCCTGAGCTCTCTCACTCTGCCCGCATTTCTGGCAGCTGCAGGCAAATGCAGGGCTGGAATAGCATATGAGAACCCATTCTGGGGCCGCTGCGGCAGCCTGCCGCACCTCGGCCTAAACAACATGGTGAGACCACGGAAATATGAACTGGTCCATCGCCCTGCATAGAGATGGAAGTTAGGCTGAAACACCTTCTCTGGTTGCCAGGGAGGCCGGAGGCTCTCATCATTTTCACAGTCTGCCCCCAGGTTTGTTTAGAAGCATGGCAACAGAATAACTAAGCTGCCCCATTTGCGTGGGCACCGTGCTGACAGTCATAGCCTAGGGTCAGCATGGTGGGTTCACCTCTTCGTAGGTGTGGCCGAGTGAGGCAGGAAAAGCAGGGGTGAAGAGGAGCGGGCTGACGAGCTGAGAATGAAGTGAGCCTGTCACCTAGCTGTTTTGTGTACAAACCCTAAATGGGCACTTTGATCCAGCATTTTATTTGTTTCATCTGTGACTAAACACACCTGGAGAGACAGGTCAGTAGAATAGGAGGTCTAAGAAAAGGGATCCAACTGCATATAGAAATTCCGTGGAGATAAAGCTGGCATCTCAGGTCAGTGGGTTAGCATGGTCATCATAATAAATGCTTTTGAGAAAACAGGTAACCATTTAGAAAAAGGTGAAATTAGTTCTATTCATCAGGCCATAGCCAAGAAAGAAATCCAAGTGGATCAGCAATCAAAACTGTAAGAAATGAAACCATACAAGCACTAAGGAAAACCTGGTGAATCCCTCTATGACCTGGATTCAGAGAAAATCTTTCTAACAATGACTCTAAAATTCAGATGCAATGAAAAAACACATATAAATAAGTCTGTCTGCTTAAAGACAAAACAAAATGAAAACCAACTTTTATGAGCCAAAATCACGATAAGCAAAGTCAAAGGCACAGGGTAACGTGGGAGAAAATATTGGCAATGTGGAGCACACAGAAATCATCAATAATCCTAATATATAAAGAACTTTTGAAAATTGAGGGCGAAACCTTAATATTCCTGTAGAAAAAAAAAACGAGTAAAAGACATGCGCAGACAATTCACAAAAATAACAAAAATTGCTTTCAACAACTGAAAGATGTATAGCTTCACTTGTAGAAAGAGAAGAAAAATGAAAATTATATTCCAGTGAGATACGATTTTGTACCTAACAGAGTAGCAAAAATTAAAAGCCTAACGTACATTCTGTAGGTAAGGCTGTGGGAAAAGGAACACCCATAGACCACATGTGGGAGGATGGAATGGGGCAATCTCTATGCAGTGGTGTTTGCAGGTACGCTTTGACCCAGCCATTCCACATCCAGGAACAGACTCTGAAGATGACCGTCCAACAGTAAGAAAATACAGATGATAAAACAGGTTTGCTCATTACAGAAATACATGTCATTTCAAAATATTGAAAGTTCCCTAAATACACAGACATAATAGATAGATTATGATAAAACTATGGCGCACAAATGGCACACATGGATCTTGATATAAAAGCAAGAATGAGGATGATTTATTTCTATTGGTTGGTATAGAATGAGTTCCAGGATGTACTGCTAAGTAAGAAGAACAAAATGGAAGAGTGTGAACAGAGTGCCACGTTTTGTATAAGAGAGAAGAGGAAGTACAAGGTATGCGTGTACCTGCTTCTTTTTACAAACAGAAACACAGCCGGGGTAAACCGGAAACCGTAGAATCCGTTACCTCTGAGAACTGGAAGTACAGAGGAGGAGACAGTGAAGGGAGTGAGATGCCTCTGGGTACACCTTTTTGCATAGTTTGGACTTTTGACAGCAGCTTGATATTCTATGCATTCCAAAATTAAAATCAACAAGAATGGGGGGAAAAACTAATCGTGAATGCATACAGAACCAAATGAATCTGAGGCCATTTCAAATGAACTACAAAAATTAACGAGAAAGGGAGAAAAAGCAGTAAACTTTTGAATATAGCAGTTATGCACAATATTAAAGCTCGAACATAGTCCCTTGACTATCCTCAGTCTAGGTAGGAGAGAGAATGGGAAATAAATTTTAAACTCCCTTTGGTGTCGTTTGGAGTAATGTGGGTCTAGCAATTCTGAATCTACTTTGTACGTATGGTAGGATTGAGCAAATGTGTAATGAGGAAGACAAGACCCTCGAGACACCCATGGGATGAGACTGGATGGGAGGTGTCAGAATGAGACCCCAACTCTGTCCTTTGAAAGGGCCTAGAAGCAGTGGCACCTCAGTAGCAATGAGCACATCTAGAACCATTCCCCCATTAACAGAAACCAGGGTTCCTTAGGGAAATTGGTAATCCCAGGGCTTGGGTGGGGAAGATGCCTCCTCCCTCCCAAAAAAGCCTGGAATATTTTATGCCAGAAACTAAGAAATTCCTTAAAAAAATAAGGAGGTCATATCAAAAGGACACAAGAGTCAGTATGAAGGGGCCCTCGCTGCTCAACTCTGGGGCAGTAATGGATTATAACCTGTGGAATAAAACAGAAATCCACGTGTTCTTACCGATATTGAATAGATCAACAAATCTCAAAGGGATGAACCAAGGAGATAACGAGATAGGTATGCAGGAATGCAGTGGACAGTGGGCTCCTGATTGGTAAGTGTGAAGGGAGTCATGGAGATGGAAAATCACCACTTTCTAGCCAGTTTGGGAAAGACTGGTTAGGGCAAAGTCATCAGTGGATGCTAAACTAATGGGGAGATTTGGAACAGAGTATTTTCATGGTCTCAAAGATCTTCCCCAGAGATCTTTGACTAGTTCTGAGGGAAGTGGGAGAATCCAGACAAAATCTAGAATGAGTCATCAAAATTAGTGTCAATGATGAGAAGCAAATGGGCATGGCGTGCTTTGGGAAAAGGACACATCCCACTTACAGAGTATTCTGGCTGGGGATATGTAAACTCGAAGGTCATGGTGGAGGAAGGTCATGGAAGAGGCCAAAGCTTGGTATTAATGTAATGTCTTGCTTTGGAAAATGTTAATCATGTATCAGTTGTTGTAGACTTACTAAATTACATACACACGTGCATGTATACGTACATGTATATGTTTACGCATGAAGGGCAGTTAAGAGTTAAGGAGACCCCATTGCTACTCCAGCTTTTTCACTAAAGCATTCTCGACAGCAGAGGCAAAGTCAAGGTCTGGGAGCAGCTCTGGACGTTCAGTTTTAGAGGAAATGTCTTCGAACAGTCTTGTGCTTTATCTTCAACACTTTATGAAATTTGGCTTCTGTTCCTTAATCATCTTTACTTACTTTAAAATGAAATAATGCTTTAAGTGGCTTGTAATTGACTTAAATGGTATGCCAAGACAACAGAACTCACCTCTTCAAGAATCCTTTGATATAAATCCTTTGACGTAAAACTAGCCCCCCCCCGCCCCAGAATATGTCTGTCCCTGAAATGAATGATAGCTCAGCACCTCCTTTCCAGCTTTTGTTGTATCTTTGCAAATAGCCCTGACAAGTAAATACCCTAGTAGAATGTTCTGAGAGTCCCTTCTCATCTTGGTGGTGCCGACAGACCTGCTGGGTTGGGGCGGACACTGGGGTTTCCATCCTCCTCCTTCCCGGGCCTGTTCAGTGAGGACAGGCAGCTGCTGCTCCAACAGACCCTTCTCGGGCCAGGAGGCAACAATCTTTTCAAAGTCTTTCTCTGGGCCTGGATTCTGCCAGGTCAAGGACAAAAGCGCCCTGTTGTTTGCATGGGCTCAAAATAGGATTTGTATGCTGAACTTATCTGCAGAATCTAAATTCTGAGATGAGCCCACCAACTTTGGACCCCCCCCCACAAGACGAATGGGGGAGGGATCAGCAATTGCAAGTTTGTGACCATCCTGACACATTGCGGACAGTCCCGAGTCAGCGTTGCCCTAATGTGTCCCACCTTGCAATAATGAAAGAGACCAAATTTGGAAGCTCTTGACATTAGGACTGTTGACCCCATTTTCATAATGGCCTGGTTTAGCGATGGCAACTTTGGATTTTCTTTTTTATATTGAAGCATTTATAATCTACCTTAGTTTATTAACTGATAGCATTGAATTTAGAATTAGAATAGCCTCAGTTTGAATTCCATGTCAATACCATACTAGCTATGTAAGCAAGTCACTTAGCATCTTTGAGTGTTCTTTTCTACCTTTACAGCATGGAGATAAAACCTGCCTTCCAGGGCTGACACCCAGGATTAAATGTCTGTGCATGGTGAAAACACAGTAAATAGTGCCTGTCATCCTTCCCCAACCTCAGGAAATCAGTGTGACTTTTTCTCCTTGGCCGTGGGAAGTTTTGGACAGCTTTTTTGGTCTGGGTCTCACATGGTAACTACAATATGGCTTATACCATCTTGATAATAGAATCTAGCACTTAGGTATAATGAGTGCCTTGGAAGCACTATGCGTCTAGAGATGCGCTTTAATCCTTTGGAACTCATTTTGCTGTAATTACCTGTTGTGGGCGGGACACTAAGTCTGGGGTTGGTGCTTCGGGTCAGTGTCCCCAAGAAGGACTGGTGACCATGCTGCACCATCCAGGCAGAGCTCCCCACAGCCTCATGGAGGTACGTACTGGCTGACCGTCCAAGGCAAGGGAAACATGGTAGGAGCCCTCTTCATTAGCTGCCACGTGAAGGACTTGGTGCCCTCCCTTTGCCCTGACACAGTTCGTGCCAATTGCCCAAAGCACACTGGAGGTTGGATCTGGAAGGCCATGCTGGTACCAGAAGTTGATACTGTTCCATGTTGAGTTATGAGCTACTTGAAGTTCATTGTCTTCAATACGTAGACTTCCCAAACCTGTTGATGCCGGTTGTATTTTTATCATAATTGTATAAGTTAAATATTATTGAAACCAATAACTTATGAGTGTTAAAAGAAAGTTGTTACTTCTGTAGATATGTAGATGAATGCACTGGAAAGACTCTGAAAAAAATTACTAAAAATTGCCAGTGTGTCAACTATGGGCAAAGCATCTGTAAGACTGGGGAGCACAGCCTAACATGCATTCAGAGGAAATTGATACTTAGCCTGCCTGCCTTCCTTCCTTCCTTCCTTTTTTCATTTCTTTTTTGAAAAAGGTGGTTTACCTTGATTTGTTTGTTCCATCTTAGGTTGATGGGGAAGGTCTGATGGCTGGGTTAGTATCTGCTCCTTGTCTTATTGCCTCTTGGTAGCCTCTGGGAACTGTGAGCTCTGTGGACGATGACCTTACCAAACCCAGGGAGGAGGGTCACCCACTGGTGTGTGCACAGTTTTGATTTCCAGCTACAACTACCAATACACTCTTGTGCCATGGGTCAGCATCACTGGGACCCCATGTTAGTTTTTATTGCTGTGTAACAAATCATCATTCACAGCAGCTTAAAGCAACACAAATGTGTTATCTCAAGGGTTGTGGGTCGGGAATCTGGGCACAGGTTCACCAAGACCCTCAGCTCAGAGCCTTCCAAGGCCACACTGCTATTCTCATCTGCCGCTCAGGGGCCTCTTCCAGCCTCATTCAGATTGTTGGCAGAATTCAGTCCCTTGCAACTGCAGGACTGAGGTCCCCGTTTTCTTACTTGTTATCACCTAGGGATTGCTCTCAGCTCCTAGAACTGAAAGTTCCTGCCACATGGCCAATGATAGGCAGTCGTGCAATGCTGTTTGCTTTCTTCCAGACCAGCAAGAGTGCTTTTAAAAGCTTCTTTGATTAGGTCAGGCCCACCCAGGATAATCTGTCTTTTAATTAACTCAGTCAAGTGATAGTAACCTAACCATGTGAACAATATCCCATCATACTCATAGTAGGGGGAGGGGATCTTAAGGGTCATGTCCCTACTGAGGCAGAAATCTTGGGAGCCGTCTTAGAATCCTGCCTATTTCAAGGGCTTTTGTCTACCTGCTGTGGTCTGAAAGATAATGCCAGAAGGAAATACAACCATCCCCTCCCCCTCCTTGCAAACTCTCTGATGAGAGCAAGTCACAGGGCAACCGTGCCTGCCCTTCCTCATAACACCGCTGCTTACCGCTGATGTCTCTAGGAGCCTGCTTCTCTTTGTGACATCGTAGTCTGAAAGTGGCTTTGGTTTGTTCCTCGGAATCAGAAGACTTGTGACCCTGTGGATGTATGTCGTTTCTACCAGCTACTAAGGGAGTAGGTATTCGTCAATTAGCTACTAAATGTAGACGGTTGATTCCACAAGTTTATTTAACGTGGTCTTAAAAGCCTTCTTTCTCTTTAATTATCTGGTGGTTACGGCAAAAGAAATTCCTGTTTGCTTGACTCATCAGTCACTATGGCTGAAGACGCAGCAGCAACAAATACAATTACATAATTGATTTGATACTTAAATGAATAGCTTAAAATGACCCATGAGTATGGTGCTTTCCCTTTTTATTAATTGCATATTGATTCATACGTTTCTGGGTCTGGACAAGCTCAAGAGAAAAGTTTGTATGGGCCAAATATAGATTCTCATACATGAGTCAAGGACTGCATTTCACTAATAAGCCTGATCTAGACCCGGGACTGACAAAATTTTCCTTTCCGGGCCCATCCTCCCTGCCTATTACTCCAGTCTGATTAAATATTCTGCTTCCTGCCTGGCTGTTCTATTCAATTTGCTTTCCTGGTGAAGCCCAAATAAATGAATTAATGTTAACAACGTTAATTATGTTTAATCTAATAAGATCTCGTGTATTAATTGACAAAACAGCAAACACCAGAATTCTGAAATTCATGGGCTTCTTATCTGAATACAAGTTGTGCACAGTCATTATCTCTTAGGTGCAGAGCAAAAAATCATTAACAATGGAATTTGTTCCATTTCGTAAGCAAATGACTTGTGCTTTCTAGTTGGGACTTAATCATCTCAGGAATGCTACCCAACTTGCTGTGCAGGGTGGAACCTGCATTAAACCCAGCAAGCATCAGCATCCCTGATCAGCCCCTCCAGGGGAGTTTACACAGACCATGGTGTCAGGCAGAAGGGAAGCAAAGAAGTCTTTTAGAAACGGTGGGAATGTGACCATTTAAAATAATGAGAATTCATTACCAAGCCCTGCTGCCCCTCCCTGGTGCTGGTAATGCAATTCGGAATGCAATTTGTAGGAACTTTCAAACCAATTTAGTTGCATTTGCAAATTGGACATGTATCCTTCCTACTCACCCCCCACTAAGTCCAACTTGGAGAAAATGCTTTGCATTTGATAAATTGCACATTTGTTTCGGTTTCCCATCAAGGAATGGTACCTAGGCCATTTAGGAGTCGTTTGGGTGATTGCTTTAAGCTACAACATCTTACTGCCTAGAAGCAATTACTCAGGGGGTCGAAGCCATCATAAGGAAGTTGTTGGGGCTTGGAAACTGAATTTACAGTATTTTCCCAAGACACCGCTGCATATCAAGAAGTTCAAATCGTCAAAACAAAAAGACACACATATAGAGAAACATAAACCATCCTGCTGGGTCGTGGAACAGAGAATGCCATCTGCATTACATGGCATGGAGGAAACTGATTACGTTGGGACCTCTATTTCATAGCAGATGGGTTCATTAAATTTAATAGCCTCCAGAGCCTTTAGAAACCGTGTTAAAAACATGTGGAGCATGCTGTGACACTTCACTTCTACCCCTGCAGTCATTATAACTCTGGCACAGACTATAAATATTATAGTACTTTATTTCCATTGAAACAGATTACTATTATAATTATTATTATTATTATTATTTTGGCCAGGAGATGGTGATGTTAAAAAGAGTGCATTCCTGATTTCTGGTAACATTTCTATTTATCCAAATATTTTCCTTTTCCATTTGATTCTAGATTTCTCTATTAAATAGTGGGGTTTTTTTGCTCAACTTTTTTTTCCCTTTGAGTTCGTGTTGTAAAACTATGAATCAAAAGAATAAAAGTATCTTCAGGAAAGATATTCTAATACATTATGGATTACTGTCAACTAACAAAAGCTTAGGGCTGAAAGTGAAAACAAAAATTAGATTTCAAGGGTTTTTTTTTTAGATTTTTAGATTTATGGTTGTTTCTGCTATTATGGTGTAATAATTTGTAACTGTCTCTAATGAAAGGACAAAGCTTGTAGAAATAGATAAGACCTTATAGAAATGGATAAAACCATTAAGCCTGAATAATCTTTTAGCATAATAGATTATTCAGTATTCTTTGTTGACAAGTGGCAGCACTCAATTCAAACTAGTAAAGGTCAAAAAGGGAATTTGTGGACTCTTGGAACCAAGATATCTATGTAGTTCTGTCTTGAGGCGTGACTAGCTTCAGGAATCACTCCATGTTTTCAACTTCCGATTAATCCTACGAGTTCCTTGATTTCTTGGCTTCATTCCCAGGCAGGCAGTTTCCCACTCTGCAGGGTGGCAAACATGACCTCTACCATCTACCAGCTTTCATTGTTTTATACCCTTGATTTCTCCCTTTCTCTTCCAGCATCTATATCAAATCCATAATAGCCCTGTTTGGGTCACACCCTCATACTGAGAGGTGAGGTGGAGCTAATTGATGGCTGGAATCTCACAGAGTGGGGAAGAAATGAGTCTCAAAGGTGGTTGATACTGGGAGGGCTGCAAGGTGTAACAGAGTCCTGCATAGAACTTGTTTATAGAACCCAAAACTAATCCATGCCCAACATTGTGTATTCCACGGTATGATATTCATTATGGTAGCATGTTTGCAAGCAATAGTGTTCTTTATCTAGTGAAATGTTTCCATGGGCACTTGGTGTATAAAACATATAGAAGCAGAGCTACTCTGGTGGACGTGGGGAGTGGGGGCATGGAGTCCCTCTTGCTTGGCTACCTCCTGAATGCCTAGGGAAGCACTTTTTTGCTTCCCCTTGAGATTGCAGAGCCTAGGTAATATTCTGAGTAATCAGTGAGTCAACCTCTCAGAATGGCAAATGGGATTCTCTGCTGTGGATTATCTGCTGTCCCCCTAAGTTTATGGCAAGGTAATGGGTTGGGTGCAGTAGGAAAGATGGTTATGGGGATTGAGAACTTGTGCCCATGGTTGTATAAGAAAACCAAATTGCCTGTGTTTTTCCGCTCAAATATCTGTACTTTTTATATTCTCTGGAGACCAGTTCTCTTGGCAGCCCTCATTCATGGGTGAAACATGATCTCCTCGAAGTGCTGCTTAACATGGTGTCCCAATTCAAAGCCAACAGAGATGAACTCAGTGTTTGTGTATCTGAGTTCAGTTCTGAGCAAATTATGTAACTTACTCTAGCCCACCGTCCCATTGAGGTCAGATGTGTACCACTAGCCAATCAGCTTTGGCTGGAGAAGGGTCGCATGAAGGAAACAGATCAGCCAGGGCTGTGGACCACAGATTCTGTAAGAAAGAGATATGAGCAGAAGGAAATGACCGGTGTCTAGAGGAGGTGACATTTCTAGACCTCTGTCTCTCTGTCCAAGGCTTCTATAAATTGCATCCCCAACTAGCTTCTAATACTAATTCTTTGGACCGTGGCTTCCTTTTAGCTCCAGCTGCTCCAACAAATATCCCCCAATCCTCTCCCTGCCTCCCACGTCTTGACATTGCCCTTTCTTCATCCACCCGTCTGCTACATAGCGAATAGGAATCCTTCTCCCTTGTGCCTTCTGAGAGCTGAGGGAGGTATTTTGGCCACCACAACTAAATCTGTGCTGCTTCTTCCCCCCTTAATGGCTCAAATATTTGGGCAACTTAGATTCTCAGAGCTGATTCTCAGAGCTGATTCTCATGCTCTGACCTGGTTTAAACTAAAATGAATACATTCCTCTTATTACCAGCATGAAGAACAATTAAAATAATCCCAGAGAATCAGCCTGTGGCTTGATATCAGCTGGCAGTTTCTCTTCTCTTGCTGTACACAGAATTTTCTCCATGTAAAAGATTTAAGGATTGCTGTGCCAACTATAAATGGATTGTCTATGAGACCATGAGACCATGGCTCAAAGATACCATAGATGAGAGTATGTCACCTAACTGGGCTCTTCAGCTGCTTCTTTTGAAACATGGCAGAGGACCATTCTTTTGCCTCCTCTTGGCTTTCAAAGATCATTCCTTCCTGGCTTTTCACACCCGCTTGTGAGTCATATAGCAACTGGGGGCTCCTTCAACATGATTCTGCCGATGATACACACTACCGTTAAATATCCAGACCAAGCAGGGTTCTCAGTGCCTCAAGGGAAATTCTCTCTTGTTCTGAACAAAGAAAGGAAACACAAAGACATGGTTTATTCGGGCAAAAGGAGCATGTTTTCAAATCAATTTCCATTATGTTTACTCAAAAAATCTGGAACATCAACATCTTTGCTGGTTGATGGAAACGATTCAACACTCTTGTAACTGATTTCTCTTGTGAAGTGATCAGACGGTGACCTGAGATAAAGCCGGAGCAGGTGCTCATCTCAGTCTCGTTCTCACTTAGCACACTGTTAAGGAGCCTTTGTTTCCAATCGCGAAAGAGCCTTCCTTTGAGGACAGATTCAAATGCACTGCTTGTCTATCCACTTGCCTCCCATGGTATTCTAAGAAGGGACTCAGGGACAGCACTGGCCTCACACTTTACAGGACCCTGCTGAGGCTAAGTTAGATGACTTTTTTCTGTCCGCCTCAGAAAAATATTTCAAGGCCCTGCTTGAAAGTGCTTCACAAATGGTTGAGCTATGTTAAGTATCAGCCAGTAAATTGGAGGATCTAAAGTGGGGATACACTCACCAAAACCCAGGAGAACCTAAATTTGAATCACTTGATAACCTGACCGCTGTTCACCTCTCAGTGTTCCCTTTCAGCCTGGCTTTTCTCCATTCAGCCCAGCCTCACCCAACCCACAAATTCATAGTCTTTAGATTTTTCTCATACCTAACCATTACACGTGTTCCCCTGCAAGGAACAGCCTCTTCCTCTCCCCCCATCTGGGAGCCTCTGGGCTTATCCTTTGCCTTCAGTTCCTTCACTGTCTCCTTCACTGTCTCTTCTGCGAAGCACCCTCTGATCTCCTCGGATCCACCCCCTGTTTTGAATGGGGCTCTCGTGATATGCTCTTAAAGCATTGAGCACCATCCTAGGATCTTGTGCTGTACCAAAAATTCCATTTTTTAATCTCACTGAACTATAAACTCCATGAGGAAATGGTTGATATTTGTTCTCTGATATGCTCAGTACAGCGTTGGGCACAGAGTAGGTGCTCAAGAAAGACTCAGCTGTATGAGTCCCATATAATCAGACATCTCAAGGTTGGAGGACATCTGACAATACCTATGTTTTCTAGGTGTTAGGTAATAATGGCATCATCTCCAACATTTCATTGAGCATGCTTCACACTTGCTCAAGGCCATGTTTGTTTATATATATCATAAGTGGATTCACCTTCACCATATGACCGGGATTCTCTTTCAGGTACTCAACACCACCAACCGAAAGGACCATTCACCACATACATCAAGGAGTTTCTGAAGTCCTGTATCCATGCTTTGAAGAGCTAGGGTGATGGCATTCTGAATGGGAAAGGTGGTTTAATATCAGCTGTCACATTGTTAAGATAAAATCAATGGTAGTTTTGCCATATACATTTCCTTGCCACAGAACTCAACTACTGTTAAAATACAAGGGAATTTTTAAAAAAGGCTTTGGCACTGTAACAATGCTATCTGGTTGCTGGGTATATAATAGGCACTCAAGAAATCCTTAAAAAAGAGTCTTTTACATTTGTTTTTCATTTCCTGGCTTTCAAGTGCTTTCCTGATATTGCCTCTAAGTATCTTACCATGTGCAGATACAGAGCCCCACCATTGCTGGCCACTCTCCCTCAGTCTCAGCACACCAGCCACACTGGTTACCTTTTGGTTGCTTGAACTTCCCCAAACTTTCTCCTTCCTTGGGTCTTTTGAACGTGCTTCTCCTTCTGAACTGGCCTCCTTCTCTGCCCCTTTACTGAGGGAGAGGCTCTTTCCCACTTCTATGTCTCAGCTAAAATGTCACCTCTCCTGCACCATTAACTTTCATCTCCGGTCCGTATTGCCTTTTTTCATAGAAATTATGATCATTTGTAACTATTATAATTATTTCAGTTAAACACTTTGAGATTTTCCCCTCTTTAAAAATTCTTCTTCGTCCATCTTTCCAGAAATAGCATATGGACTGGAACAAAGTCTGTCTTATAGCATTACATCCTAGTGCTGTGCCTGGCACTTAGTACCACACACTCAGGATTAACTCAGAGACATGAAGTGGCTTGTCCTTCATCACACCAGTCTCTTTTAACTACTCACTAGCCCTTGTTTCTCCCGCTCTGCAGTATATTTCTCCTAAAAATGTACAACGAGACACCAAGAATTAGGGAAGAAATAGTACAGAATGTTAGCTACAAAGTGGATGGTGGTGCCAAAGAGAGTTTAAACTACTGTCCCCAAAATACAGCTGTCATATTTGTCAAGTTCAGGTCTGAAGCAGCCGGTTTTTTATGAATGCCAGCCTTATCTCTGCAACGACAGTCACTGATTTTAGATGGAAGAACAGGGAGCTTTCAGGAGTGAACCAGATTTCTGCAATGTTCCCTTTCTGTGCATGTTGTTAAAAGCAATATGTTGGGAGAAGGGTTGATTGCTTAAGGCACATTGTTTATACTGCATTACTTATGTCTGATGGAAAAGTTCCTAACGGTGGTTTTCTTGCTAAAGATATGGTCTATGGATGAAGAGTGGAATGTGATTTTTTTTTGGTAGGGCATCATCCTAATTTAGGTGGACTCCAAAGAAATTTGATATTGGGAGAGGCTGGGAAAAATATTCAGGTCCGTGGAACTTCTGTAGCATTAGCATTCAATTCTCCATCAAAATATAAATGCTGTCTGCTTTTAATTACCATCCTTTTCCAGGCCAAGTTAATTACTCTGGGCCAGACTGGAAAGGAAAATTCCCAGAAAGTCTGATATGATAGAACCGTAGTGTGTTTTCTGAAGAAGATGCTGAGAAATTCTTAATGAATTACTGTTTCCGTATAACTTTTGCAACAGAATACTAAGGGGGGGGGGAATCATAGATTTTTGGCAGCTGTTCACCATCATAGCACTTGACAATCTGCTTCTTATTTGGTTTTCTGTTATGTAAAAGCATGGAATTCTCAAGAAATATTGATCACTGCATGACAATACATATGTAACAAAACCGTATTGTGTTGAAAAAGCTCTCCTTTTAAAGTGAGATCTCTGATTCTCTTTAATTTGTTATTAAAATGTATGGGTCTTTTTACTTAGAAAATAATGTGGTTTTGTTAAACATAAGTTATTTAAAGGTTAAAATAATCTTAATTTAAACTATTAATATTATTAAGAACAGATTTTCAACCAAGTACAGCTGAATGCAAACAAGGACAAACTTGGAGAAGAAAATCGGTGGCTGGGAATGCAGAGATGCATTGGGATCTGTGTCTTGGCCCCAGTGAATAGGTTCACAGCAGCCCTTTGCTACATTGGCAGAGCCATACATTTTTGTAAGGTCTGTTGATTTCCCCAGACTTCGTGGAATCTAGATCAAGTTTGTCAATTTCCCATTTCTCTTGGCGACGATAATCCAACCTAGGGCTGAATTAGGAGCACTGAGGGTGTCTGGACTTATGGCCCTGGTACCCAGCTGGATGGATGGCTCCTTCTCTGTGGACTCAGTAAATAGGAGAGCCTGCTCTCTGGCCATCACTATTTTGGGAAGCTTAGGAAACCAGATGTACAGTTATCTAGTTCATTTACCAAACACCTACTAAGTTGAGGGTCAGTCCCTATGCTAGGCATTCCTGAACTGTATTTCAGGAAATACAGTTTAAGTCCCTGATGTGGGGATGCCTAGGTGGCTCAGAAGTTTAAGCATCTGCCTTTGGCTCAGGTCATGATCTCAGGGTCCTGGGATCGACCCTCGCGTCAGGCTCTCGGCTAAGCAGGGAGTCTGCTGTTCCCTGTCACTCTCCCTCTGTGCTTTCCCTCTCTCTGTCTCTCAAATAAATGAATGAAATCTTAAAAAAAAAAAGTCCCTGATATGAACAATCCAAACCAATTAGGTCATTATAAATTATTAGATTTTTTTTCTTATATATAGCTATTGGTAGCTTCCCACATTTGGTGGCAAGGGCTGTACATCATCCTTCTCACAATCTTATTACCAGGTTATCGTGAAAACAAGTCTTAGACGAATTCTGCCGTCCAGGCAAACGTTTATTAGCAGCATGCCCCAAAGTCAACTAAGTGTTCTGAAAGCCCAAGAAAGTCCCCGCTCTCTATCCTTTCAGATGTTCTGATGGCATCTCGCATCAGAACAAACATTATTTGCAGGAGTCAGTTAACCTTCTATTTGGAGTCAGGTGACTGAGAAGCCAGAGTCATCGGCTGATGGAGCCTGTTGAACAACGAGACGAGGCACACGGCTTCTCAAGATGGAGGCCACTGAGTTCCCCAAGCCCCCTGGGGGCTCCTTCAAGGAAAGGCAGGGCCTCTGCAATCTGTTGAACCAATCCACTCAGAGTGGACACCTTCAATGTGCCACTGAAAAATCCTTTCTAATGTCCATTGTTACGGTAATTGACAAACCCTCTGGCACGGGTCAGAGATACACAGCTGTAGCACACGCTGTCTTTTGCTTAAATACTAACCGGAGTATGTATTCCTGATGAAGGCAATTGACTACCTCTAAGACATAGATTAAAATCAGCATATGCTTTTATAGCCTATCATCTGTGCTGAAGTATTTTACAGTAAACTACCTATCACATAATAGTGGTATATACAGTTGACCCTTGAACAATGCAGGGTTCGAGGCACCAACCCCTGTGCAGTCTCAAATCCATGTATAACTTTTGACTCCACAAAACTAAGGACCACTGACCTCCTGTCAACTAGAAGCCTTACCAATAACTCAATTAACGTGTTTTGTATGTTGTATGTATTACATACTATATTCTTACAATACATAAGCTAGAGAAAAGAAAATGTTATTAAGAAAATCATAAGGAAGAAAAGATACAGGGCGCCTGGGTGGCTCAGTTGGTTAAGCGTCTGCCTTTGGCTCAGGTCATGATCCCAGGATCCTGGATTCGAGTCCTGCATCAGGCTCCTTACTCAGCGGGGAGCCTGTTTCTCCCTCTGCCTGCCACTCTCCCTGCTTGTGCTCTCTCTCTCTCTGACAAATTAATTAATTAATTTAAAAAAAGGAAGATACATTTACAGTATTCTACTGTATTTATCAAAAATTTCCATGTATAAGTGGACCCGTGCAGCTCAAATCCATGTTGTTCAGGCATCTACTGTACAATCAAGGTTTCTTCTTTGTGACATGGGAATAATAATGCTGCTGATCTCAGAGGTTGTAAAATTAAAAAAAAAACACATGATGTTGCTTAGCACCATGTCAGGCACGCAGCAAGTGCTCCACATAAATGCTTATCATTTTTATCTAGAAACTCAGAATAACATCATTCAGTGTTCCAGACACAGGGTCTTGTAGAATGAGTTCTGCCTTCTTTTCATGTTAGACTTGACAAATTCTGATACTCTCCAAAAGAGAGGGGGTAGAGAGGGTCATGCATATATGTCCCTTCCCAACAGAGGGGTGTCCCTGAGTTGCTCCCTTTCTTTGCAGCCACACTCTCTAAGTGGTATATCCATGTGTCCTGCCTGGAAGCTCCATTCCATGCTTGGGAAGGAGAAAGGAAAAAAAAAAATCCACCAATGCCCTTGGCTGTCACTGTCTCATAAGTGTCTATGGCAGCATCCTAGAGCAACAACCAGACTTAGAGTAATTACAGTACTGGAATCTGCTGCGGCCCTGTTCTTGTGCTGTGGCCAGCAGGTGTGAACCAAAAAGCCTGGGAGGAATGGCTGAGCTATAAAAGCTACTGGGGATCTTCAGAAGCATCCTTTTCGGTTACTCTGCTGTGCGGTGGGCTAGGCCTCCCAGTGCAGCACAGTAAGAAGGATGGGTGCAGGAGCCACCGGTATGGGGCAGTTACCCAGCACCCCACATTGTGCTAAGTGCTTTTGCATCCCTGGTCAGCGAGTCCTATTGTCTCCATTCTCCAGAGGAGGAAGCCAAGACTTAGGGAGATTGAGAGGAAGTTGCCCAAAGAGTTGGGATAACCAGTGGTACAAAAGGGCTTCGACCCTCAGGTGCCTGCCTGGGTGGGAGGCCTGTGCTCTCGATGGGGTGTGGGCAGATGTCTCGCGTATCTCTATGTGCTCTGATGAGGTGCAAGCCCAATGGGGTGCATTACAGAGTGCCCAAGTCTTTAAAATGCTTGATGTGAGATTAGAAATGGCCTTTCCATTCCCATCAGCCTGAGTGACATTGCTTCTACTGAATTTTGAAAAGCTCATGGTACCTGCTTTGAGAGATGAAGACACCAGAGCCTGACTTGTCCTGAATCGTGTTTCATGGCATTGGCAGTGTAAGAAAGTAAACTGGAAATTTTGCAACATGTCTGTCTCACGTGGAGAGTTCTCTGTGCTGTATTAAATGACAGAAGGAAAAGAAACCCCAGCATTCCTGGGTTTAAAACGAGTCCTAACAATTCTATTTGATGGGCTTTTAAATATCCTGGAATTTGCATTTTGAATGTGTTACGCATCACAAAAGGATTTTGATGGTGTTATCACAGCAAACACTGTAATCACAGCCTATAATTTATATAACTCCAACTGCCTGCCGTCAAACATCATGATATGCTGTTGCTGATAGGCACACGGCTTCTCTCCTGAAGGAAATAAAGGGTCCTCAATCAAACTCCTTGGGGGCATTTTTAATAGCTTTGCATGGAAAGTTTGGCCACCTTGATGGGTAGTCAGGTGAGTCAAGCAGTGGGTTAATGAGTAGATCTAAACCTCAAATAGGAAGTTGAACAAGCCACCATGTCCTGAGGACAAGCCATGATGGAGTGCTTTATGCTTGGAACCCAAAGAAGTTGAGCCATCGGGGAGCCCCTGCACTGCACGGAGCAGCAGGACCTGTGACTCATGCTGGAGGCCTTCCAAGAGGGCGTCCAATTAACCTTGGGGTTCAGAAATCTTGCCTGTATCTGAACCTTTGCTCCCATTCTGCTTTGAATGGGGCCAGGAGGGGAAGCAGTGACGTTGTCAGGCGTTTCATTACTGAACTCTGCTTTTTCTTCCCACAAATAATCAACTTTGGTTGTTTTTTCTTTTTTAAGAGTAGACAGTCAGATTTAACCTCTTCCCACCATGCTCAATCACTGCCAAATGTTCACCTCCAAATCAGAATTCCTCAGGAAAGATTTGGGGCCACAAGGATGTGAAAGAACAGCCCCAGGTCAGTGCCTGGAATGAAGGAGGGACAGAACAAAATTGCTCTGTGTAAGCAAATAGGACAAATGCAGAAAAAGCAGGCTTGCCTCCTGAGAGAAGACAGGGAACAGCAAGCTTACTCATGAGAGAGCAGGGGTCTGACCCCAGAGGCACAAAGCAACTGGAGACCTTTACAATGGCAGGGATTGCTCTTATTTAATTTTCTGTTATTTTCTGTGCTGCAGCCCATTGCATTTTGTCAAAAGCCTCAGAGGAGCAGTGTTGGGGGGCAAACTGTGGGAGAGTTCCAGTTTTTTACATGACTACATTCTTGGGAAGGGGCAGAGGGGGTATGCATATAGGGTAGTGGGGTCATCTGCTATGGAATGAATTCAGCAGGAGCAGACGATCAGAACCAGCGGTGGCTGGAGACCTGGAGGCCCCATCCTTCCCTAAGATCCCAGCAGCCTCCAACAGAACCATGGGGCTTCCCCTACAATGGGATGGCTCCTCAGTTTCCCCAACTGAAAAATGGGAAGACTGGTCTAGAACAGAGGATCTCAAAATCTGACATCTAGCCATGTGTGAATTTCAGGCAGTCTGTGATCCCTCCCATGGAAACGTGTACATGAACAGGCACAGATTTCCATCATTCCCCACGAATGTTGAAAACCAGTGGAATAGATCTCCGCGGTCTAGTCTAGCTATTTGGGCATGTTTTTGTTTTGTTGTGTTGTGAATTGCCTCACTGTACCTACGTGGCAAGTAAAATACATGAATCATTTCTTGTGGGGAGACAGCCATGATTGATACCAGAGAATAGTGACCTGAAAATCCAGTGAACCCTGCAAATGAGGCAACACCTATGTCACTGAGTTTGCGATGCAAGTCTTACTGATGCCGCTCCGAAAATACATCTCAGATTTCTCTTCTTGCCATTTGCAGTGTGCATTCCACACACTCTCCTGTTTCAACCATGCCTGTTGACTCCCAGCTGGCCTTCTGGCTCTACCCTTACACCTTTAGGCTCCCTCCCTGCCTTTGTCTCAGTTCCTTGGAGGTGAGCACCCACCACGATCTGCCATTAGGGCCCTCACTTGTTTCCTGGCTGACTCCCACTTCATCTTTGGGTCTTAAATTACAGACTCCTTCCCTGACTCAACCGCCAAATAGAAAAGGACCACCTATTAGTATCTCTTAAAATCTGTTCTTATTGTCAATAGTATTATAATACTATTGCAATAATAAGTAAGCTTATTATTCATATTGCTTAGGCTGTTTAAAAAATTTATGTCTCTCTGGCTTACTCTGAATTATGCATGGTAGTGGCCTGACCTTTTTTTTGGCCATTGTGTTCTCAATATCCAATACGATACTATGCAAATAGTAGGAGGGATCACTAGTGGTAGAGAGGAGAGGAAAAATAGTTTTTACTCTACCCTCTTAGGTTTAATGACACGGACGCTGCAAATTAAACTGACAGAAGGTAAATCAATAGGCAAAAAGGTTCATTATGTGCGCTTACAGAGGCTTTCATACAGAAGAAATGAAGACTCAGAGGCATTTAGGCCCGGGGTGGGAAGATGGGGATGGGACTTACACACCATTTTCACAGCGAGTGATACATTTGTGGAAAAGTGACAAGACAAAGGAAAATGACTTTGGCCTTCTACAGGTGGCAAATTGTGGGAAGGTGAATATATTGGAGAATGAATGGGAGTTTGGGTTATTTGAGTAAAGTTTGCTTTGCAGACTCAATCTTATGTAGTCTCTGGGGTGATGAGAGTGTCTCTCATGATTAAGAGCCATTTTCTTGTTCCTGGTGTGGGAGGAGAAGAGGGGGCACCCTCCCAGAGGGAAATGTGTACCCTACCTTTAGGCAGAAAGGAGGAGGGTGGAGAGCTTTTCCCGCATCTGCTGTTTCTCAAGTGCCTTTAGCTCAAACTAATCCTTATGCCAACGGGGTGTACTTTGGGGTAGCCTATTCTAATACCTTCAGGTAAAAAAATCTCCGCTTAGGGTAACACAATTTGATTCTTGTTACAGTTGAATCTGTTTGCCTAACACTTACTCATTTGTTAAGTCTCTTTTTAAGTACTGCCTCCTCGGGGACCTGTCCCTGCTCTGGCTTCATGGCCCACTTAACACAGTCTGATTATCTTTGATTTACCTTCATGTCTTCCCAGTTTGTACCATCAAAGACAGAGTAACGACCAAGTCTCCATGCCCAGTGTTCTTCCCTGGCTCAGAGGCTGATGCTTAGTAGATATTTAGTAAGTAAATAAAAAATAAAGAACTGTATTGTTAGCTCTGATAGGCTTAAAACTAAAAAAGATGTGAATGTGATGAGTTTATGACTCATTTATAACACTGGGGATAAACTGTTTGCAAGTCTGCATTCATATGACCCATGCATGGTTACACACACACACGCACACGCCCGCACACACACCTATTTTTACATATGAATATTAACACTGGGGCTACATACGGTGGGTGATAGCTCAAAGAACCTGTGTCTCATTTATCTTTGCATGTGGCCTGCATACCCAGTACTCCTATGAATGACCATTGTATGATTGAGTGAATGAGTTCATGAATATATGACTTACACTCGCTATCTTTTATTATATTAGCTTTTCAGATTTCCCTATATGGAGATGCAGGAGCCATTGTTATTTGAAAGAACTGTAGGTTTTATTAATTAATTTCAGTTAACAGAAAGAAAGATGAAAACAACCAAATCTTACCATTCCCACATGTCTCTGAGCTTTTCTCTTGTGATGGGTGTTTCCTGCACACACATCGTTGAATGAATGTGCAAAACTCACGGCACATTTCATGACGATCGCCTTGAATTTCAGAGCAGCTGAATTCAGAAATAGTTCTTATGAGTTAGTCATTGGTAACACGCTGTCAAGGTAAGAATATGATCTGAATCTCTTGGGTTAAAACTACCTTATCAGCTCCAACCCATTGCATCATATAATCCTTCAAACCCCTAAGATTAACTTAGGGCACCATTAGGATATTTTTAAGAAATCTAAATGACCACAAATCTTTCCTTTTCTCTTAAAAATTGGGCCAGAAGTACAATTGAGTTCTACCTTATGAAACTGGAAGGTAGTTCTTGATAATCTTCCTTTACTTTAGCAATTCCCTACTCTACGGTGGGCTTCTGATGGCAACCACTGTGGACTGCTCTGTCGCCAACACCGTTACTGCAGTTGCTGTGGACTTCCTTATTAATGGGAGCTCTGTTTTATAATCTTTTAACCGTCTGATCTCGTGTGTCAATGCTGACATAGCCGTGGGTTGGAAGGGCTTTGAGAATCCTTTTATTTTTGTGCCAGGGTTGGGCTTCGATGATCTTGAGGAAGCCTACTGCTTGCTTCACATCGCGAATCATCGTCTACCACTTCTCAGTCTGTCGAGGTGACTGTGTTTGGCTGATTCTGCATATAGGCTTTACCCAGATATTCTTTTTTTTTTTAAAGATTTTATTTATTTATTTGACACAGAGAGAGACAGCCAGCGAGAGAGGGAACACAAGCAGGGGGAGTGGGAGAGGAAGAAGCAGGCTCCCAGTGGAGAAGCCCGATGTGGGGCTCGATCCCAGAACACCAGGATTACGCCCTGAGCCGAAGGCAGACGCTTAATGACTGAGCCACCCAGGCCCCCTTTACCCGGATATTCTTTCCTTGATTGTCCCAGGAAGGTCCCACCTCTTCAAGTACTCAGTGTCCAAGCATGGGGGAACATCTGTCGCAGTGCCCAGACGCCGTAGTGCCCTCAACACTCCTGATGTCTCTGTACCAACTGCGCTATTCTCAGTATCCGTTGGGGAACCAGTCAGCGGTGTCTCAAAAACTCACTTTTGAAATTCCCCAAATGAGAAACAATGGGAAGTGTGGGGATACTGAGGAACTGACCTTTGTCCCTCTCAACACTGTGCTGTCACCGACCCCCCCCCCCCCCCCCCACCCGCCGAACTGCTGTGGCTCTTGACAACTGAAGGGACATTGGGGAAGGAATCACTGAGTTACTGAAGACTGAGATTGAATCTTTGTTCTGCCCCTCATTGGCCACGTGCCCAGTGTAAATCACGTCCCTCTTCTGGACCTCAGTTTCCCTACTTTGTAGGGCCAGATGCTATATGAACTATAATGTGTAATACAAAATTAGTGTGGTGATACTGTGGATATTAAAAATATTCACATTACAATAGCCATTGCAGTAATGATTCAGTGCACTGAATTTACCCCCAGTATTTCCCGATATTTAGTGCTAAAACGTTTCTCCATCAATTCTCATTATCTCATATGTAGAAACCTTTTAATAAGCTTTGTGGACTGAAGAACAGCACCATTGCCGAGGTCCGTGTAATCCTGATTGAGTAACACTAAATAAGGGTAATCATTGCATCCACATTTATTAGATACTTGCTATTAACCAGGCACAGTTCAAAAAGCTCGACATGTAACTCTGTGTCAATTGTCTCTAAATAATGTAACATTAATACTGTATTTAAATATAAAATTAAATCTATCATTTGGTATAAATACACAACAGTCTTACAAGATAGACGCTACTGTTACCTCTGTTTGTAGATGGTGAAACAGAGGCACTGAAAGAATAATTTTCCCAAATACCCATTAGAGGTCTTTGCTTAAAAAAAACAAACAAATAACTGTCCTTTCTCAGGTAGAGTGTGAACGTTTTAAGATAAAACCAGTGAGTGGTTTGAACGTTTAACACACTTGAGCCTGAACACCCTTGTGTTGCTCTCTCCGTAGAGAGCGGGGTGATACTGGAATTCCTTTCTGATAACCACGTGGAGACTCCGGACACTATAAAATTACCCTGTGCTTGGTCCTGAAGGAAGTTTGTGAGCACGTCCAAGGCCGAGGTTCTCCCAGATCTGTTTGCACTGCCGTATCCAGCGAGCAGGCTGCAAAAATCCATGTGGCTATGGCCAACACACTGTTTTGCCAAGCATGCTTTCTCCCCTCTTAATTGAGAAACCTATGGTTATTTGGATGGAAATTTAATCTGTGCCTCTGATTCATTTACTCATTACTCATTAAATTGCTATTTAGTTCTAGCTATATGAGCTGTTAGAGCTTTCCCTAAAGCTCCTCTAAACCAAAGTGGATTATGGCCACATTCAGTGAGGCCAGTCTGAGTCACATCTAACGTGAACGGAGCTGAGGCTTGAGAGTACCGTGAGGCTGAGCGAGCGAAGGCACACAGGCTGTGTCAGGTGTCAGCCCCTGTCCCTCTGCATTGTGACCGCCCCCAACTTTGTTCTCCAAAAAAAATTACAATATGGAGTTTTTGGAGAAAGAGTCCAATTTCTTTTTTAGTGAGGAATGGGTGCTTTTATTTTTATAGTGAGGAATGGGTGCCTTCCTAATAAGGTATTCGTGCCACTTACAGAGGTGGCAGTGGTGTGATGCTGGTTAAGGACGCAGCCCTGGAACCAGTGGGCCTGGCTTCAAATGCCCCATGCCACTTAGATGTGTCATCTGGGATGGTTGGCTTAAGCTTTCCTTCTGTGCTTCTAGTTTCATCTTACACGAAAGGGATGAAGGTAGATTCTGCGCTGCTGGGATACTGCAGGGATACAGGGATGGCTGATGGAGCGTCCTCCCTCAGGGACCTGCCTCCTCCCCTCACTGGCTGGTTTCATGGCAGCTGGAGCAGGGCTGCTGCTGCAAGCCAATGACATAACATCCGTGTGTTGTTTATCATCCAGGGGCACAATGTAAATATTTGGAGGGGCCCAGCTGGTGAAGCAAGCGTGGAGGACTCTGGGTATAAAAGGAGAGTGGTTGGGGTGGGGTAGTGACCTAGAGCACACATGTATCACCGAAAGGTACGCATTTCACATTTTAAAAGTAGCTGATGGCCAAATGAAATTAAGGGAATAATCTGCTAGAGGCTAGAAATGCCTTTTGCCTGACTACACCAATCCCAATTTTGCTTTGCCCCCTTCTCCTGCCCTTCAGAATCCACTTCTATCTTCTTCAAATTCTGGAAGCTCCTGGCACCTTCCTTCCTGTGCCCAAGGACTCCAGCAGCTAGAAAAGCATCTCAGTCTTCCTGCACTGAGGGCTCTCCCTTCGTGTCCCCCATGCTTGCACCTGCAGACCCTGTCACTGTCTCTCACTGACACAGAGAGCTGACCCTGCGTTGTGTGGCTACAGCCCGCCGCCATCTAGAAGGGGCTTCCCTTTGTTGGCCCTGCTCAGGGGTGTGTGTTGGTAGGCGGTGCCAGACAAGGTTAAAGGGATTGTGTAATCTCTGGCTGTTTGACCGGAGAACCCTCGCCTGAAGCCCAGGGTCCTAGCTTCTGTGGTGTTTGCCCCTGGTCACTGCCTCTGGGCACTGGAAGATTTTACTGTCTAGTCTTTATCCTTTATTTAGTCTTTACTTAACTTTTAGTCTATGGAGTTCATCAATGAGGAATTTATTCCTCTGAGCTCTACCCACTCAGCTGTGTGCTGAGATGCTCGGAAAACATGTCTGGGTCACTTGATTCTGTTTGCCCTCCATCACCAAGAATTTACTAATATCCATGTGCACATGGCATGATTGGGGGCACGGCATGAAGCTGTTCTCACCCATTTCTTGGTCTCACTCAGTGTTTAATAAGAATATGTAGAATTGGCAGAGGGTGTAAGAACCACCAAGACCATGGTGAGTGAGGACAGGCGTTCTTTCTATTCAGAGCAGGTGGGAAGACAGAAACATGGTGACGAAGTAGCAAGGAAGAGAAATCCAAGTTCGATTCACATGTGATTAGACACTTTCCATTTTTAGCCTCATGGCTTAAATTTGCATAATTCTTTTAAAAAGAAAAAATTAATTATTTATGACTGTAGCTTTTAACCAAACTGTGCATTTAAAGTAATCACTCTGGGTAATTTAAATAAAATCTTTTCTGTAAGCAGTTTATGCTCATTAGAATGAGAAAACTGTTGGTTTATTCAATTAAAAGGACATTATTGCCAGTTTGGAGTCTCTCTCTCTCTCTCTCTCTCTCTTTTTTTTTTTCCACTTCAAAATAGAGGGCAGCCACATGGAGACAGATGGGACTTAATTAACTTGTCTCAAAAGTGACCAGATTTTGCTTTTTATTTATTTTTTTAATTTTCAAGATGATAGATTCCAAAAACCTTTTCAAAAACCAAACCACTATTTAAGAATACTGAAAAGAAGTTCTACCCTCTACTCTGACAGGCAATGGGTAGAGACAGAAGTTTGTTCCCTGGCAAACATGCAGGACTTCCTCCCAAGCCCAAGCCAGGCACAAGTCAAAGAAGGTGGTTCTAACCAGAGCTCTCCCATGCTGTGATCTTTAGAAATGCAAAACCATTGCACCTGCTTGGTGCTTTCCTAGTGACATCCTTCACTATAGTTAAAGAGGCTTTTCCAATGAAGCCCACCAGGATTTCAGGATATGACTGGTTAGTTCCCTGAAAGTCTGTGATCCATGATACACTTTGAGAAGCATTCTACCTGGGTTGTCTGCCCAGAGCATGGCGGGTATGGAGCACTGCACCAAGGGTGTGCAGGTAACCAATGCCACAGTTCCCTCCTACGTACATGTTGGGGTGCAATGCTTGGAAGCCACAGATCTGCTTTCATCCCAGAAGCAAGACCCAAGGCTGATACAAGCTGTGTCAACAGCCTTGGCATTAGGGGATCCTGGGGAGTGTGCTGGGTGGCCCAGGCATGCTTCCATCATAGACTTGCTTTGTCAAAGCCACTCGAGTCTTCCAGACCTCTAAAGTAAGGTGGTTGAATTGAATAGCTGTCTTTTTTTTTCTTCTTAATTAGCAAAACTCTTTCATTTAAATGAAATCATAACAGCCATCACCTGTAAAATAAAGAGCAGCTCCGACTAAATTAGGGTCAAAAGCCCCTGTTGATCAGTGTCTCTGGTTCACGGAATTTGGGGGCTCTGCATACCTGAGTTCATTAACCACTGATATAGATAGTTAATAATGTGATATCATAGTGAATCAGATCTCTTTAGCTGTGACAGAAATCAAGCTCAGTCAGACTTAATATGATTAAGGAGAATCTATTTGATCATAAAACTGAAGTGTCGATGTGTAATCGCTTGAGGTGCCCAACTGCTGTTAGAAATCTGCCTCTCACCAGCTCTGGGCTCTGTTTTCCTCTGTGTGGCTTTATTCTCAGGTGAGACATCCCCTTCTGATGTCAAGACAGTCACCAGCAGCTCCAGGTTTGCATCCTACTAGTGGAGTCCCTTGTCCCCAGAAGAAAGAAATCTCTCTCTGGTTCTAGCTAAGGCCCTGGTGCTGACTCTCAGGGCTTCGAGCACATGCTTATCTCTGCCTGAACCATTCACACCGGTCAACAGGATGGAATGTTCTGATTGGCTAGCCGTGAGTCACATGTCTACCCTTGGATGGCGGTGCGTATGGGAGGGGGAGTCAGCCCCAATCCCACCACAAGACCTGAGAATAGGGGATGATTTTTGTCTCCCAGGAAAATCAAGGTGCTATTACTGAAGGAAGGGACAGCTTTTGTTCAGGGAAAAAGCAGCTATTTTTATCCAGCTTCCTTCTAGATCTAACAGTCTGCGAATCCAAGCAAATCGTGCTATTTTCTTCGGCATCTATGGAGATTTTGTTCAAGTCTGGTGATAGAGGACTTGTATCTCTGTGGAGAATAAACCAACGTTTGTACAAAGAGGAAAAGAACTAGTGGGGATGGGCAGGAACAGAGGAGAAGACAACAGAAAATAGAAAATGCCAACCCATCTTAACCATTCTGAGTGCGGTCATCTTTCTAGGAAGGAAATGAGTCAATTACATGTGTCCTGTTATCATAAATATTTGCTGCTTCACCCCCTGATATGTCCTGTGCTGCACTGCAGTGGGAGCCAAGGCTGTAACAGGTTTTATTCCTCTATTTCCTGTACTCTTTGCAGCTGTTTGGCAAGAGTTCCTTAAGCTCGTGTTTCAACCAACTCTTGTATAAATGCCCAGAATTCATGGCTGATTGAGCTACTTGTGCTTTGCAAATGTAGACATTGGGGATATATCGTTGTGAAAGGTTTCATAGCGAGATGGTTTTGGCTGTGTGACCCATACACATAAAACCCTGACCTCAAATGTCTTCCCGGGAGAAGCAGAGTTACTGGGGACAGATCGTCATTTTGTGAAGATGGCACCGAACCTCTTATAGCCCTGCGCTAGAACCCCAGTAAATGACCTGACAGCACACTCAGGACATCTTTTGTCTAGATCAGCACATGCAGTGTCTTTGCAGAGAAAGTTGGGTTGATACCCCAGCTTTGCCACTCACCACCCACACTAGCTTGTTCCGGTCCCTCTCATGAGGTGCGGTTTCCTCTTTTGTAAAACAGGGATTATGATATTTACTTTCAGTTACTACTGTTGTGTCCTGAACACCCTCAAACATAATGGGGTGAAACAGCCACTTTCATATGCCCACAAATGTTGCGGCAGGAATCTGCACAGGGAACATCAAGGCTGACTTACCTCTACTCCACAGCATCTGGGGTCCTCACTATGAAGACTCAACCACGAGGGTAGCTTGGTGGCTGGGGACTAGATCACCTGGAAGTATCTTTATTCACATGTCAGGTGGTTCATACTGGCTGTTGGCTAGGACCTCAGGTGAGCTGTCTGCAGGATACCTATACTGGCCACACCTACATTGTCTTTCCATGTGGTTGCCTTGCATGGGCTGGTTTGAGCTTCCTCACAACATGGCGGCCGGGTTTCCAGAGCAAGGCAGAAGTGCATGATATGTTTATAATCTATCCCTGGAAGTCACATGGTACCATTTTCCCCATACTCTCTATTGAGGTAATCACAAAGGGGTGGGGACATAGACTTTATAGGAGGAGTATCAACATTCCACTGTAAGTAAGTACGGCATGGAGATATAGTTACGGCCCACACTGGAAAAGGCAGTCTTCCATACGACAGATTATACTGAGTGATATCAATTATGAGAATATCCTAATAACTTTGCCTTCCTGTAATAAACACTGTTGGTCAAGATTTTTTTTTCTTGTTGTATATTGCCAGATCTTTGCTTCTGTGTTCACAAAGGCTATCAGTCTGTAGTTTGGTGGTGGTGGTGGTGGTTTTTATTTTTGTAATTTGTTAAGTTTTGATAATGGCCACCTAAAAAAATGATTTGAGAAGTATTTCCTTCTTTATCTTATTTTTTTTTAACTTTTTGTTTTTAAAGATTTTATTTATTTATTCAACAGAGATAGAGACAGCCAGCGAGAGAGGGAACGCAAGCAGGGGGAGTGGGAGAGGAAGAAGCAGGCTCATAGCGGAGGAGCCTGATGTGGGGCTCGATCCCATAATGCCGGGATCACGCCCTGAGCCGAAGGCAGACGCTTAACCGCTGTGCCACCCAGGCGCCCCTCCTTCTTTATCTTATGAAAACGTTTGCTTAATGAATATGAATCTCATGAATAAGATTGCTCCATTTTTCCTTGAATATTGTTAGCATTCACTAATGAAACCATTTGGGCCCAGACCTTTCTTTGTGGGAAAGTTTTTAATTCCGAATTCATTTTCTTTTATAGAGCTAGGGTTTTTTAGGTTTTATGTTTCTTATATTAATTTTGCTCATTTGTTTTTTAAGGAATTTGTCTACTTCATCTAAGTTGTTGAATTTATTAACATAAAGATGTTCATAATATTCTCTTATCCTTTTAATGTATTTAGGATCTATGGTGCTATCATTCCTGATATTGGTGATTTGTTATCAGTCTAACCATACATTTTTCAACTTCCAGGGGGTATTTTCAAAGAACCAGCCTTTGGTTTCACCAATTTTACTCTTTTGTGTTTTCATTTTCCGTTGCATGGTATTTTGCTCTTACTTTTCAGTTTTTTTAAATTTTCTTCTGATTATATTGTGTTTGATTTGTTTTTTTCTGGTTTCTCAGGGTAAAGCTAGATATTGATATTGATATTGATATTACACTTCTTTTCTACTATAAGCATCTGGAGCTATACGGTTCTTTCTACAAACTACTTTAGCCACATAACACAACTTTTGATACTTGTAGTTTCATTTTTATTCAGTTCAAAATATTTTCTAATATTGTTTGTGTTGAGACGATTTTGTGATACATTGGTTTTTTTTAGAAGTGTGTTATTTTCCAAATACCTCCAGATTTTACTAGACATATTATCGTTACTGATTTCTAATTTGATTTTCTTGTGTTCAGAGAATATATCCTGTGATTCAATAATTTCGTTTCCTGACAATTGTTTTATAGCCCAGCATATGGACTTTCTTGGTGAATATTTCATATTTGTACTTGAAGAGAATGTGTATGCTGCAGTTATTGTGCCCTTTGTTCTAGAATTATCAGTTGGGTAAAATTGTCTGGTAATGTTGTTCATGTCTTTGATATCTTTGCTGACTTTCTGTCTAGTTGTTTTATCAGTTGCTGAGAGAATTGTTGAAATCACCAGTGAAAATTCTAAATTTATCTGTTTCAGTTTTTGATTCGGCCAATTTTTGCATCATATATTTTGAAGCCCTATTATTAGGAGCACACATTGTGTCTTCTTGGTTAATTGATCATTTTATTATTATGAACTATTTTTATCTCTTATAATATTCTTTGTTTTGAAGTCTATTTTGTTTGATATTAATATAGCCACCCAACTTTCTGTGATTATATTTTTATATTGTTTTATTTATATTGTGGTATATATTTCCATTTTTTTATACCTTTATCCTACATATCTTTTTACTTAGAAGGTATTTTTTGTAGGCAAAATATAGTTGGATCTCTTTTTCTTTTTATCCAGTCTGACAGTCTCTGCTTTTTAAATGGTGTATTTAATCCACTTACATTTTTTAAAAAGATCTATTTATTTACTTTAGAGAGAGAGAGAGCACACGGGTAGGGGCAGAGGGAGAGAGAGAGAGAATCTCAGGCAGATTCCCCGCTGAGCATGGAGACCAATGTGGGGCTTGATCTCATGACCCTGAGTTCATGACCTGAGCCAAAATCAAGAGTTGGATGCTTAATTGACTGAGCCACCCAGGCGCCCCTTATTCATTTACATCAAAAGTAATTATATCCAGGCACCTGGGTGGCTCAGTCATGTAAGCGTCTGCCTGCAGCTCAAGGGTCCTGGGATCGAGCCCCACATTGGGCTCCTTGCTCAACGGGGAGTCTGCTTCTCTCTCTCCCTCTGCCTGCTGCTCCTCCTGCTTGTGCACCTTCTCTCTCTTTCAAATAAATGAATAAAAATTTTTAAAAAATAAAGTAATTATCTATATCGTTTCATTTTAATTCTACCATATTATTAGAAATAGCTATCTAATCTGTTCTCTTATTTTTCTTTTTATTTAACTCTACCATATTTTCATTAACAAGTTATGTATTATATATATTTGTGTGTATATATATGTACACATAAATGTTATACACACACACATATATATGTACATATTTAACCCTTGAACGACATGGGTTTGAACTGCACAGGTCCACTTATATGCAAATTTTTTTTCCAATAAATACAGTACGGTACTATAAATGTATTTTCCCTTCCTTATGATTTTCTTAATAATGTTTTCTTTTCTCTAACTTGCTTTATTGTAAGAATACAGAATATAATACATACAACATACAAACTGTGTGTTAATCAGCTGTTTATGTTATTGATAAAGCTTCCAGTTAACAGTAGGCAATTTGGGGTAGTCAAAAGTTATATATATGGATTTCTGATTGCATGGAAGGTTGGCATCCCTAACCACTTTATCTCCACTATTGACCTATTATCAATAGTGGAGATAAACTTTTCACAGTCTCCCTTTCTCATAATGGAAGCAACTTACAACAGTATATTCCCATGCTCTCCTTCCATCCTCTGTGCTACTGTTATCATACTTTTTATTCCTACATATATTATAAACCCCACACAATATGTTGTTTTTATTTCGCTTAAAATAGTTAATTAAAAATTGAGGAAAGAAATCTCATCTTTACCCACATATTTTCCAATTCTAATCCTATTTATTCTTTTGTATAGAATCAAGCTTGCATGTGGAATCATTTTCCTTCAGCCTGAAGAACTTTTTAAAGAGATATTTTCTAAAGCGCAGCTCTGCTGACAGTGAATTCTCTCAGATTTTTTTTTTCTTTTGGTCTGGAATGTTTTATTTCACCTTCTCTGGAGGGATAATTTCACTGGATATAGAATTTTAAGTGTACATTTTTTTTTTAAATTACAGTACTTTAAACCAGTAGTTCTATTATCACCTGGTTTGCATTGTTTCTGGTGAGAAGTCACTGGTAATTCTTACCTTTGTGCTGTACATATGTACTTTTATTTGATTGGTTACTTTTAAGATTTTGTTGTTTTGGTTGGTTTTCAACAATTTTATTATACTGTGTCTTGATGTTGGTTTTTGGTGTGTGATTATCTTGCTTGAGGTTTTTTAAGCTTCTTGGATTGGCATGTTTATAAATTTTATCAAATTTGAGATATGTAGCCACTATGTTTTCATTTCTTTTCATTCCCTTCCCCACTGCACATGATTCTGGAATTTCAACTGCACATATATTCATCTGCTTGATATTTTCCTACTGGTTACTAGCATTCTTATTCAAACTTCCCTTTTCTCTCTCTCTTTCTCTTTGTCTCTCTCTCTTTCTCTCTCTGTTTCAATTTCAATTACTTCCATTGCTATATCTTTAGGTTCACTGATCTTTCCTTCTGAAATGTCTAAATTGCAGTTAAGTCCATCCCGTCCATCCCGTGACCTTTTTTTTTTTAAATTTTAAGTATGATATTTTTCAACTCTATGGGTTTTATTTGGTTTTGATTTTTTACTCAGTTTTGGCATTTGTTTTTAGTTTTTAGTCCTGTCTGCATAATGTTCAAGTTTCCCTTTAAATCCTTGATTATATCTTTAATAACTAATTTAAAGGCACGGTTTCCAATCTCATCATTTCTGAGTATATTTCTATTGATTGATTGTTTTCCTTCTGAAGAGTCACATTTTCGTGTTTCTCTATCTAGTAATTTTTTTTTAAGTGTTGGACATAATGACATCATGATTGCAGGCATTGTGGTAAGTGTCTGGATTTTGTTGTCTTCCTTTAAAGAGTGTTGAGTTCTGTTCCGGTGGTCAGTTTATTTACTTATGTGTGAGCTTGGCCCTTTAAATGCTTGGTTTTAAGCTTTGGTTAGGCAGGTATGGTGTATCTTTCAGTCTAAGGCTAGTTTAGTTATAATCCTAGGAACAGCCTTTCTGGGTTTCCTTCCAAATGTTCCAGGTGTTTAACAGAGAACTCTATGCTGACTGGTTGGAACTTGTAAATTCCCAGCCATAGTTGGAGTCCAGTGGATCTTTTCAGCTTACAGCTTTATTCAAATTCTCCTCCTCACTCCACCCTGGCCCTGTAATTGTGCTTTTGCCCAGTCTTGTGGAGTCTCACCCTATACATACTCATTTTAGTGTTAAATCAAAGACTCAAGAAGACCTCCCTCTAAATTTCTGAAACTCTTTCTCTGTATAGCTTTCTCTCTCCCGTGCTCTACTTTGAAAATTTCAGCCACCTCAGCCTCTATAAACTCTGATTAATTCCTCCTCAATGCAGCATAACTACTAGGCTCTGCATGGGCTCAGCCTCCTTCTTCTAGGGTCTTTGGGGAGAGTATCATGAGTCTCACCTCACTTTTTTGCCTTCTAGGAAGTGAAGTCTTTGTTGATTGTCGACCAGTGTAAAAGGACTTTTGTGTGTGTGTTCTGTCCACTTGTTTACTTGTTTGTGTCAAGAGGGCTAATCCAATACTAGTTATTCTATTGTGACCACAGTAGAAATTTAGAAATAAAAGATGTTGATGATTAGTTGATTAGTTTATCTTCAAGATTATTTAATTACATTGTTTCATTTATTCATATTTAAGATTAACAAACATATTGGGTTTAGATTACTGTTACCAGAGAATAATGCTCATCTTTTTTTTTTTTAACCTTTTAAGACAGTGACAATTTACTGGATATGACAATGAGATAATTTTTATTTAAATGTAATACTATACTAAGTCAGTTTAATTGCAAGACAGTCCTATTTGTGCTTCTTTTTTTGTTCCTTGGTCATGTTCCCTAACTTATGAATTCAGTATTAATGACAGCATTTTGTAGCTTAGGTTTTGGCATTTGGATTCCATCAGAAGTTTATGTTTTAATATGAACCTCAGAAGTATATTAGCCTCTTTGAGATTTGGGCCCAAGTGACACTGGTAAGACCTTTCTTAACTAAGAGAAAGAAAATCCTGTAATAACAAAAAAGGCACTAGTAAATAAAGATATTCGATAAGAGTTACTCTGTTTTATGATTTAATTATAAACTAATCAAGACCATGAGAAAAATTCCACTGTAAATACACACGGACTTCAAAATTATAGGAACATGTGTTTGGCAAAACATGCTTAAAGATTGCCAAACACCAGATTTGGGGAGTGGGGAGTGAAATGTATTTTGAGAGGTCAGCAGTCCTAGTATATTAGTAGGTCTCCTCCTTTCTACACATGACCAAAACAAGCCCGAAGTAGTGTGCTAGTCAGTGTGTCAGCAGGCTTGAGTGAGGGACAAAGCTCCCTTCTGTTCTACTGCCAAGCAGACCACGTACATTTTAGTTTCATATTGGATTCCCTTCATTATCCATTAATAGATTATTCTAAGTTTTTTTTTTTTTTTTAGAAAAAGACTCATTGGATTGTGTGACTTGTTTATCCCATTGGGTCAAAAAACAAGGTTTGGAGTCAGTCTTTGTTCCCCCATGTTTGGAATGTAAGTGACTATATCTGGCTGCTAGAGTTGGGTGAGAATTTCTCATGAGGATGCATTCAGAGGCCTTAACTCCTGGCATGGCTTAGAGTAAGCACTCAGCATGTGCAAATTCTCATTGTTAGTAAATGGCATCCAGTCTTAACTTGCAAAGTGCTCGGATGCACAAAGAGAACTAGTATCATTCAACTCATGGCTTTGCCAGTTCTTTCTCTTTCCAGGTGAACATAAAATATATTCATTGATGGGCCAAGGTGAAAACAATATGTAAGAGAAGGAACTATTCATAGATTTTTCATAGAAAAGAACTTATAAACTAGAATCACAGACAAGAATCACGGAGTGGGAAGTTTCCTGAAGGATCTCCTAATTGAGAACATCAACAGAGGACTGTCTGTCACCCACAGCTCACACATTTACCTTCAAATATTTATTTAATGTGTTTACATATGTAAGACACAAGCTTGATAGGTAAACTACATAATCTCTTGCTTTTACTTAATAGTTTATAATGTTTTCCATAGGCAGCAGGAAATGGAAGGGCCTTTAAGTTACAGATATCAAGATAGAGATCACCTGTCAGTGAAATATATAACTTACCAGGTTGACCACTAAAGAGTACGGCACTGACACTGTGGCCCATCCTTTGTGAGTATGCAGAATACATGTGTACTTTCTTTTCTGGCTCCTTTGATTTTTATCTGTGTCAAATTCTGTCTATATAGATTTTTTTTTTCCACTGCAGACATGGAGGGTGACTGGAGATTCATTCACTTTATAATTAACAAAGGATGTGTATTGAGGGGAGGGTCTTTCTGGTCATTTTTCTTAGAGGCCTACTATTTCTAGTTAAGTTGCTGCACAGATTTCTTTGTGGTTCAACAGTTTGACAGATCCCTGCAAACCCTCTCTTGGAAGACATCTGTTGAGTGAAGTAATTGTTTCATTGCAGACTCTTGAGTTTTCATTAATTTTCCTCTGTGGGTTTTCAGTGTCTCCTTTTGTGGGGAGAGTGGGAGCCCATTCATCTCTTTTGGAGGGTTTCAAGTTTGTTGGCTCATCATCTCCTCTGGTAAGACCTTCCTTGGAGGACCATTCTGGCCACTGCTG
The DNA here is from genome assembly GCF_002007445.2 of Ailuropoda melanoleuca. Taxonomy (NCBI): domain Eukaryota; kingdom Metazoa; phylum Chordata; class Mammalia; order Carnivora; family Ursidae; genus Ailuropoda; species Ailuropoda melanoleuca. The sequence goes on from NC_048221.1 coordinate 22,506,564, forward strand.
ACCCTTCTGGTTCTCTGAGTCTGTGACCTGCCAAACGGGCTCTCTGCATGCAGACATCAAGGCCCATATCTCTCCCAGGTGGCTGCAGATCCAGGTGATGGAAAGCTGAAAGAAAGTATCAGTACCTTCCTCTGTTGCACCCCTGTTGGTACTTCTCCTCCTACACCCCTTTCTCCCCCAACCTTCTCGGTACAATATCTCCTTATAAGGCCCTGAGTTGGCTCCTAGTTCATAGTCTCAGAGGAATTATATGACATGCATAAATTATGAAACATTTTTGCAAATTAAGTTTTAATTAAAACCAGCAGCTTAGAGCATCCAACTGGAAGTAGTCACAATGTTGAAAAGCGACACTGGTAGGGTGGGAGTTCAGGAGAAGGTCTGAGTGGGTTTGTATCCTGTTCAGATATTTCCAAAGTGAATCCTGCAGAAAAGAGCTTCCTTCCCTATCAGATCCTCCTTAATCTACACTGATCCCTGGACTGCCATGTGGACTAATGTGGTTTTCAAACAGGAAATACAAAAGCATCATGGTGCTGGTTTTATCTGGACTTTGCCAAATTCCCTTTTGATTCTACCAATCCATGTTCTCACAGGAATCCAGCAGGACCTTGGGCTCCCCCACACTGCCAGAACTCCAGATAATTTTTCAGCAAGATGACCACACAAAATAAGGCTGAAGAATGACACTTTTAATTGGAAACTTATTTTTCCGATACAATGCAGAATTCGAGCCTGATGAGAAATGACTTCTTATTGTGAGAATTTTTAGAACATTATAACAAGCAGAATGTCTGGGGCTTTCCCCCAGCTGATAGTCCTTAGCTATATGTAATGTGAGAATTGTTCTGGTCTGCCCATTAATAATCCACATTTTCCAGCGTCCCCAAAAATGTCTGCCATCAAGTGAATAATTTATGCAGGCTTGCTTTTCATCTAGGCAGGGCTCTAGTGGTGCAACGAAAACATCAGATTTTTTTGATCCAAAATTAAGTTTGAAAAATCTGACCTTTAGTTATCAATTCACTTCGTTTCTACTAAATAACCTGGAGGTGATAGTCTGCAGGAAGCAATGTGGTGCTCTCTGGAGACCCACAACAGAGCGAACCCTTTGGCCGTTCGTCGTTCGGGGATTTTAAAGTTGAATATCCTCTCTGTCTCTAACTCATTTGAACTATGGAAAAAGTTCATCCATATAATCTAACCTTTAAAAATTACTGGAAGATTTTTTAAGATGATAATACATAGTGCTGGCTTAGGGGTGGTGAAGTGAACATCAGAAAGAGAGAACCCTGCTCAGAGTGTAAATTAGGACAGCATTCTAGAAAGCACATGGACTGAAATATGCAATGCCCTTTAACTAATAATTCAGCTTCTTGAAAAGTTGAGAGTGTGTGCAACAGTTTTCCTACAAAGATGTTTATTACAAACGTGTGGACACTACAAGGATGTTTATTGCAGTCATCTACTTTAGTGACAAGGAGAATATAGCCTAGATAGCTCATAAGTCATTTATCATATATTCAAATAATGGAATACTGTGTAGTCATTTAACATAATGCTAACTGAGGACAACAATGGACGTTAGGGGGAAAAATGGACGCTAGGGTCAAAGGTGGCCTTAAATTCTCCTTTTGCCTTTCTTTGACATCTGATTTTCTACAAGGAACATGCATTGCTGATATGATTTTTGTTCTGAAGAAACACTTTAAAAAGCAAGCGTGTTGCAAAGAAAGGTCTTTTTATCCATATTTTTCTTGCTTTTTTTTATTATTTTTTATTTATTCGTCAGAGATAGACACAGCCAGGGAGAGAGGGAACACAAGCAGGGGGAGTGGGAGAGGAAGAAGCAGGCTCACAGCAGAGGAGCCCGATGTGGGGCTCGATCCCAGAACGCCGGGATCACGCCCTGAGCTGAAGGCAGACGCTTAACCGCTGTGCCACCCAGGCGCCCCCATATTTTTCTTGCTTTTAAACACAGTGCTGGAAAAATAAGTTAAAGTTCTGTTTGTACCCCAAACTAGATATTGAGAAATCATTAATAAATTATATGTGGTCAGAGAAGAAAGCACTCAAACTGATAAAAGCAAGAAAATTTGGAGTACAGAGATAATCATTCTCCCCGTGAGTCTTTCTAACAGGGCTTGAAGGACTTCTAGGATATCAGGCAAAAATTCCAATAGGTACTCGAATAGAAAAATCGGTTATATATATATTTTTTTATTGACCCTGTTTTTATTCCTGTCTTCCAGCCTGCAGTGTTGTCTACCTCTGCCACTGTTCTCCTTCCCACCCTCTCCCTTCTCATCACCACCGTGAGCAGGGTTAGTTGAAGCCATGAGCCTGGAGGGGCGGCCTCACTGAGGCGATTGTAGAATGAGCAACAGGGTGCCCACATTAAGTAGCAGAAGTAGACTGACTGAAAACCAGGGGAGGAGGAGATTCTGAGGAGCAGGACACGTGACACAAAGAGACACCCTTGTGTCTCCCGACTCATCTAACGTTGTCATAAAGACCAAAATATGATGCCCTGTGTTTTTGTGAGGAAATTTCACTTGTGCCATCGGAAATCTTTTGAGGAAATTACTTCTGAGTTGTTTTTAAATTGAGCAAAAATACAGAGATTTTTGATGAATCCCTTGATTTGTGCAAGTAAAATCTAGTTGTGAGCAGCCATGGTGTATACTGTAGGTGACCAGCTACAAATATCTATGGGAATAATGAGAACTCAGTTCTCTCAGGATGTCCCCATGGCTCCTACTAAGCTGGAAGCCACTAGAAGCTAAGTCCCATGGATGGACATGGGGCTCAAATGACGCCATGGGCACTGAGTTCTGCCCCTCTAACTTCCCACGTTTCATAGTGTTGGCTTTACTCTTATGTCCCATTTGGTGAACTGTTCCCAGAGAGGCATATCCTCAGACTCAAGAGAGGAAAGGGAAGGGGCACCTGGGTGGCACAGCGGTTAAGCGGCTGCCTTCGGCTCAGGGCGTGATCATGGGATTGAGCCCCACATCAGGCTCCTCTGCTGTGAGCCTGCTTCTTCCTCTCCCACTCCCCCTGCTTGTGTTCCCTCTCTCGCTGGCTGTCTCTCTGTCAAATAAATAAATAAAATCTTTTTAAAAAAAGAGAGAGAGGAAAGGGAAGAGGAGAGAAAGGGGGAGAGGGATATAATTTTTGATTACTTCTATAAAAGTCCTCACGAGATTTGTTTAGGTCACATGTCCACTCTGAGCCATTTGCTGCGGCCAGGGGAGAGTGATGAGTTGGTTGGCTTAGGTCTTGGCACTGTCCATGTCAAGGAGCTTGTAATAGAACCTTACCCAAAGCCTGGGGACTACTACAAAAGGAAGGGGCTTGTGTTGAAAGCAAAGAGACACACGTCTATTGTGAGAGTTACATACTGCCTAAGACACCTTATCCAGGCTTTATCTTTATCACATAACCACTGTGAAGAAGTGATGGTCCACTGAGGGAGATTGTGATTCCAGGTGTGTGGGCTCATTCGTGGACCATGAGGTACTTGGTTATTAGTATAATCTCTCAGACACTGTAGGATTGGGGCCAACTCTGTAAACTCCAGAGGTTACAAGGGGTAAAAACAGCAACTGTTACGGGCCAGTGGCTGTTGTAGGTTCTCAGCAGATATTGATCTCATGTAATCCTCAAATTAATCCCTTGCAATAGTGTTACTATTACAGTCTTACACATGAGAAATCCAGAGCTCTGCGATAATATATTTTCCTCCAAGGCCCCGTGGCTAGTAATGGTAAAGGTAGGATTTGAAACTGATCTACCAGACTCCAAGGCAGTCCTCCTTCATCCCTTCCTTCCTGCTTCCTTTCCTTCTCTTTTTTCCTCTCCCCCAACCCCTCCCTCCATTCCCTCCCTACTTCCCCCTTACCCCCATCCCCCTTCCCTCCTTCCCTCCTTCCCTCCCTCCCTTCCTCCTTCCTTCCTTCCTTCCTTCCTTCCTTCCTTCCTTCCTTCCTTCCTTCCTCTATCCCTCCCACAAATATGTACTGAATGTTTAACAAGGGCCAGGTACAGTACAGGTGTAGTCTGTGGTGGTAAAACAAGTAACGGAAGTAGATACAATAGATGTAAGCCCTGGATGAATCTTACATCCTTATGGGAAGAGGTAATTAAAAAGTAAACAAGAAGATGACAGAAGGTGATACATGCTAAGACAGGAGTAAACAAGGTGATGTCATAGGAAGACACTTGGTTGAGATAGGGACTTCAGTCAGGGGAGGTGCCATCAGAGCGGCAATCTGACAGATGAGTAGGAATTGGTGAGGCCAAGCTTGTGGGGGGTATCAGAGAATTGATATGAGCAGGGGACAGAGCATTAGGCCACCAGAGAAGATAGCCACACAAAGCCTTTGAGGCAAGTGAAGGCTGGCAAAGTACCAGGTTCATACGTTTCGATTATTCTGGATGCAGTATAGAGATGGGACTGGGGGTGGGGAGTCAAAGCGAGGGGATAGAAGAGCCACGGGGTGGCTTGGCATGGGGTGGCAGAAGCGGATGGTTGTGGGACAGAAACTACACTGCCAAACCTTAGCTCATCAGAGCCCTTCCGTCCTTGGTGTGCAGGTTTCGGAGTTTGAGCCAATGCGCAGAGCTTCCTCTGATGTATAAGAGGAACAGCGATCTTTATCCACATTGCTTAATGGAGAAGAACGGAAGATTATACATGCAAACATGAGCAAGAAAAATAAATGAACACAAGGAAACTTTGCAGCAAGAGGGATTTATCGCTCATTCGTAAGGCCTGAGGCAAAGGGCCAGTTTTACAAATGGAATAAACATATGTAGGCCAGGCTTTTGTGTGTGTGTGTTTTACACAGTTGGCAGGAAAATACTTTGTTTCCCGTTTGGTCTTTACATATTTCATAGTGAAATGTGTTGTTTTGATCAATAGATCTTTAATTGGAGTTTTATTTTTGAAAAGGAGTCCATTCAACTCCAGAACTTCATTGAGCTAGAGTGATGGATGTGTGTCCCCTCTGTTGCCCTGTGACTCTGTGCAGAGCTCTGAAATAGAAATGAAGTGAATAAGGAAAGTTAAAACGAAAGCACTCCCCTCCCTTGGTGGAGGCACTGTCTCACTTTGAAGCACCTTTCTTTAGCTTCAGGGACATAGAGCGCTCTCCGTTCTCCCAGCTCCCCCCTCCCTCCTGGCTCCTCAGCGCTCTTTTCACTGGCTCCCATTGGCTCCCAGACCTCTACCTGGTGGGATGTTCCTGTTCTGTCCCTGACATAAGCTCTTCTCTCTGCATGCACTCCCTGAGTCACCTTGTTGGCACACTGATGGTGACCGCGCTGCCCACCCTACACTTCCTCCTGCAAGTCTAAGAGATATCCTCAAATTGTCAGTTGTAGACAAAGCTCAACTCTGGAGAGCTTTCTTCAAATACTCTCCTCCTTTTGTCTTCCTCTTTGCAGGAAATGGCTGTTCCATTTTTGCATTTGCATGGACCAAAACCCTTGGATGCACTCTTCATGTCTTTCCTTTCATATTATAATATCAGTCTCAATCGAGTTTACTCTGAAATTGATCTAAGGTCAGACCAATGCCCGCCACCTCCACCAGCAGCGCCCTGATTCAGTTCTCCATTATTTCTCACCTGGATTATTCACTGCCCTTCCTACTGGTCTCCCTTCTCAAATCCTGTCTTTGCTGCTTTCTGGTCATGTGACCTTGTAGTTCCATCAGCTGCAAGACTGGGGTAATAATAGAACTTACCTAATAAGATTTCTGTGAGTTTTCAATAAATTAATATAGGTGAAGCAGTTAGAATAGTGGATAGCTGGCCATAGCTGTAGTCATTACTGCTGTCGTCACCACCCTAGCGTGTGGTTTCCATCCTCAAGATACTCTCATAGTCCAGAATGACTGCTAGGGCACCAGCCATCACAGCTACCTTACTGGCAGCAGCATGGAGGGAGTCCTTTTAAGGACACTATCTGGTAAAGCCACATCCATGGATATCTCATTGACCACAACTGAACCACTTAGCCACATTAAGCTCTAACAGGGTCATTCAGCTGACCCTGGCTAAAAGTTTGGTTTCAGTTACCAAAAAAAGAAGGGCAGAATGGCAGTTACTACAACTCTACCGTGAATGGGAGGCATGTGGTATTATGAGGCATGTGATGAGGGCATATGATGCAAGAGGTCAGACAAGGCTTCTTTGAGGCAATGGCAACTGACCAGAGAAGTAGGCATTTGCTAGGCAAGCAAGAAGGGCTATGAGGGAGAGTGTCAGGATGAGGAGAGAATAAGTGTAAATGTCTGCAACAGGAGAGGGCATGGTAAATATTTATGCTACATGGTTACATCATGCACCACATGCTGGGAACTGCGGTAAGCTGGATTTTCTGTCTCCATCCAGACTCTTCCATAAGGGGCGGTGCCAGAATTTCTCGATCCCCTTTCCAGTATGAGAGATGCCCCGATGGAAGGGCCTGAGAAGTCCCCAGGTCCTTCAGGAGCGTGGGTTGGTGCTAGTGCCCCTTCGTTTCCATGAGGGGAAACACCTTGAGCCTGATGGTTAAAGCAGTGGTGGGGCTGCCAAGAGACTTGACTTTGACCCTCAGCTCAAGCATTTCCTGGCTGAGTGACCTTGGCAAGGTAATTAGCCATTCTAAATATTATCTGTTTCCTCATCTATAAACTGGATGATACTACTGTCTATTCTGGAGGTCCGAGGTGGGGACCAACATTGATCAAGATGAAAAAGCACTTAGCCAAGGACCTGGTCCATTGAGAGTGTCCACTAAAGGGTGGCTTGTGTTGTTATTACTGTCATCTTCATCCTCATCGCCTTCCCTCTCCATTCTCTTTCAAATGACGCTTTCTCAGTTTTTCCACGTTCAAATGTCAGGCATCTCATGGATGCATCCAGCACCCAGCTTTTCTCCAGGAATGTGGGACCCCGGAGCATACCACTACTTCTTTCTTTCTTGACCCTTCCGTTCAAAAAATGACTGGAGGGTGTGCATAGTCGGATATAGACTCATACAACTTGGGGGTGTTTAGCCTGGAAGGAACCTGAAGGTGCCAGTGCGGACCTTTCCATAGTAAGTGAAGAAACAGATCCGGAGACGTGGAGCCCGTTGACAAGGCACAGGTGGCTTTTGTAAAAGAGACGTTGCCTCACCTTAGGCCATGTAATGATGGGAAGTTCCCAGGCTGGTTTTATGTGCATCCATGGGTCAGCGAGACAGTCTGCACATACAGAGATATCCATGTCAGGCATATGGGAATCCGAGAGGTCATGTCCATCCTTCTGGTAGAGAGATTTCTTTTTCTCTTGCAAGTTGTCAGCTTGGGTTATCAACATGGTGTGTTTGTGGAGGTGGTGTGAATTCAAGGACCTCAATTCTCTTTCCCTAACATCGGCCTTAGGTATACCCTAATAACAAGGTACCTTCTTTAGCAAGGCGGACACCAGTTACAGGCACAGCTTAGAAAACTTCAGAACTTACATACAACGTAAACACCCTCATGCCCTCGTGGTGCTTGTGACCGAGCAGTGGAGAGACATCACATAAATAAATTACATAGAAATCATAGATGTGCTCAGAACTACAAAGAAAAAGTACAGGAAGACCTTGAGAGACCCATCGTGTCCAGGGATATGGTTTGCCATTCCTTAGTTTTTAGCCTGCAAAGGACATTGATATTTGGCTCTTACATTCTTTCCAACAAAACTCAGACATAACTTCAGAATCCTTCTCAACCCGGCCCTCCAGACAGCCATTACTAATCAGTCAGACTTGGCTCTCGAGACAGAATCTATTGGCCATCCAAGATTTGGCCTATTTCCCAGACCTCCCTCCACCATCCCTTCTTCAGACAAGCATCTGGCCAAAGACTGGAAGGCACATGCCTCAAGGCTCCAGCCCGAGGCCCCGAGAGTCCGGCTAATCAGGTTCCCAGCTCAGGCTCGTGTGTACCATTTGTGACTGTTGGGTGGATGGTGTGTCTTCAGGGGAGCCGGCTCCCACGTGGTAGCATCTGTGGCTGCTAATGCTCTGATCTAAATTTGCTGTGTTCTATTCTGAAGCTCCTTCTCAGAGGTCCAACCTGTTGAGGGCACTGCAAACTGTAATTTCTGTTCCTTCAAAGCTCCGATAGGAAAGTGGTTCTTCGTTCTCATGAGTTATTTCTTGAGGAAAATATATGTTTTGTGGACAGTTTGAGGACAGTCTTAAACTGAGGACATCACCACAAAGGCCTAGTCTCTCATTTTCCTTCTCATGTGCTTAAATGGGTGAGTCAAAAAGGAGTGTTTCCTGCTTGACGGAGATGAAGCTTCCAGAAAAAGAGAGAGAAAGGGTAGCTCTCCTTTCAGAGGCCTGTCAAGTCCGGCAGTTTGTGCAGGACTGAACCTTGCTATTTATTTTACAGTTCATCAAACATTTGTAATTCTCAGGGCCCCCCGTGCATTTCATATGACAAGCTGTGATTCAACACAAATGCTTTCCTAAGGAAACACGCATTTATCATTCCCTTAATGTTTGCGTCTCCAAGGTTTCTTTTCCGTTGTATGAACAAAATGCTTAATATGTAAGAGAATTGACTTGAAGTGATCCCTCATTTTAGGCTCAATTTCTACCTCTTGATACATATTTTCTGAATTCTTAAGAAGCACTGGAGGAACTCACAAGCTTCCTTTTTGAATAGTGGTCACCATAACCATAAATAGGATGAAAGCATTAGAAAAGCTTGCTTATAGTATTCCTGTTTCCTTAAATTGGGAGACCTTTGGGGATAAAATTGCTTGAAAAATGAGTGTTGGAGAGGTTGGGTCTGCTTTTCATGGACATTCTCCAAATTATTCTGAAGTTGTCTCTGAGATCCAAGGCACTTTGTTGGCTTTGGTCTATCCCTTTTGCCCTTTGCTGGGCTCTATCCACAGGTGCAGGGCCTTAGGAACCCCTGGTCTTAGTGTATATGAAGAAAGAACATTCTTCTCAGGGTTAAAGGAATGGGAAAGGTAAAAGGTTCAAAAGGGACCCCAGGATGTCTGGTTTAGTTATCTTGCATCCTCTAGCACTTCCAATGTTATAAGCTCTAGAGAGACAACAAGAAAAGTCTGCTGTCTAATTTCCTAGTTTTCATGGCCTTTACTATGTGAATTGGGTTGAATGTGTACCTTCTAAAGTCGGACAACCCAGCTCTACAATTTATTATCTATGGGACATTATATAATTACTTACTCTAAATGCCATTTTATTTTTCATCTGTAAAATGGGGGTAATTAGGGTACCTAGTGTTGGGTTGCTTTGATTTGGTGGGATAATGCAAATAAAAGGCTTTAAACAGTGCCTGGTGACAAGATCACACACAGTAAATGTTAGTCTCTATGATAAGAAGTAAGTCTTGAAAATGATGTAATTCCTAGATTTGGTATTTAATACATGGATAATGTAATTTCCCTTTCAGATTAGAAAAATGCTTTTCAAAACACTGCATGCTGTAATGGCAGTCACAAATACAGTGGCATTAAACCACAGCCTAATAGTCTCAATGCTGAAAAATAGACAACAACATCTTATAAATGTTCATCTTTTCCTACATACCTATAATTTCAGTTTCTTGCCTGTACCATTGGGAAATCTATTATGTCTTATTTTATGGATTAACTGACTGCCTATTCATTGTTCTTAGAATATCAGCTTTACTTCAAAGGCACAAATCCTTGTGCATGCTTCCTTAACCACCAATAAAAGGAACAGTTAAGGGGCTACAAAGCAAGAAAAATTGACTTTAAAAACAGAACATTCTTCTAATGGTCTTACCTTTATGTACAGAAGGGTTTCTCAACTTTGGCACAATCGGCATGTGGGCTGGGTAATTCTTTTTTGTGGGGGCTATCCCCTGCATTGTAAGCCATTTAGCAGCATCCCTGGTCTCTACCCGCTAGAAGCCAATAACTCTGGCTCCCTCCCCTCACCGGTTTTGAAAACCCCAGATATCTCCAGACAGTCCTCCTCTACTAGGTAACTACTGGTGTGCAAGAAGGAGGAATTGGGTCTTGGAAATGTGTGTTGGGGGCCACTGAACAGAAGAACCTCAGGTCTAGTATTGCAGGAAGTTGCCAAACTGCCAGCATGCGTGTGGTGATTCCCAAAACATGTGCTTACAGATTATCTGTTGATACTACAGATTCAGACAGCAGGTTGAATAATCAGCACCGTAGCTTAATTTGGCGAAGTGTCTTTAGTTTTATTTCCCTCTTCTTCTCCCAGTTTTGGTTTTTCCATTTGCCAGTGGTGACCAAATGAAGTTTTACAGTTGATCTTGACTTTTTATGTAATGATTGCTTTTTTCTTTTCTTTTCTTTTTCTTTCTTTCTTTTTTTTTTCCTCTTGTTTTTCAGCTCCCTCAGGCACAAAAGGTAAACTCTTTTCCATCACATTGCAGTCATTCTCAGAACTTGCGAACTGTGCATGTCTCCATGATTTTGTGCGTTCAGTGCTGTTCATGACCAGTGAAATGGTTTTCCTCTTAAACCTCTAAAAGCCTGAGGTTGGGCAGGAGCAGAAAGGCCAACAGACTCATCTGTCCACTGTCTCCCTGCCAAGTTTGTTCCATCAAAGAACCCTCTTGTGGCCAAAAGTTTGGGGACAACTCTGCACCCAACCATTTTGCTCAAGAATTCTCAAATAATAGGTCAAGAGTAAATTTAGCACATTCCTTCAAACACAGCATTCCAGGTCTTGCCTGAGGTACTTTCCTAGGGATACAGCTAATGTGAATAATTTGTAAGGCCCAGTGACTAAGTTTAGATTCTGGGCTCTTAAGCCAAATCTCTGAAGACTCCCTGTGGGTTTCATTAATTGTAAAATCAATAGCTCCTTCCCTTGTCTCATCGGCTGTACCACCTGGAGAGCATTAGAGCCAAGTTCTTGCCAAAGTCAGACCCTTTCACTGGTCCTCATTGTCTGTCTGGGATGATCTGGTTTCACCATTTAGAATGTTCTCTGTCTAGTAAGATTCCATGTGATTGCCATGCTGGCTTTGCTGTGTTGTCCCCATGGCATGTCATTGTATCCTAAGGACAGTTACAGAAGAAAACATGACACATGATGCCTGCTGACTTGTTCTGGGATATTTCACAAACACAAGCAAGATTTCCAGAAGGCACAGTGATTTCTGGGGGCCAGATGTGGGTTGGTTTTGTTTCAAGAGTTGAGGTAAGGCACCTCCCCGAAATGTAAGCAGTACCTCCCAAGCTTTCCAGTTTGGAGCAAAGATGATTTGATTCCTTCCCGTTGAGAGAGATAGCACAACTGCTCTACAAAAGACAGTCTGTTCAGACCATATGGACAACCAGAGGCCTAGAAATCATTACACAATTACTCAAATATATTTGAGATATTTAAACAAGGCGAGACATGCTAGTGTGTGACTTGGCTTGTGGTAATGTTTGATTACACTTCAGTGCCATCACAGAAAGCCTGAACACTTCATTAAAAGTTAAAGTATTTGAGTAGAACAACAGCTTCCAGGGTAAATATATGGTCAGAATTCCAGATTATCTGGAAGGATCGGCATCTTTAATAGGTCATGCTTTCTTAATTGCCCACATTTGAAATTTCTTTGTAAAGAGACTTAACAAACTCAGTGCCTAAAACTGGACCAGCCTCAACGTACTGGCATTTATTCATCAAGTTTCCACTGATCCATATACAGAAGCATTCTGTTGTAGAAAATTCCTCATGAATTTGAGGTGCCATCAGCCATGGAATTTTAAAACAAGGTTCAAAACAAACCAACACAGAATACGGTAAGAACAAAGGTTGCTGGGACATATGGTGTTCAATAGCAGTTAGCTCCCTGCCCTCTTTCTTTCTGTCACTCACATCACATGCCGTGCAAATAGAAAGTTCGGAACTGGGGAGGATGCCCCAGTGCCTTTCCAAAGATGTTGGACTGCCCAAGAACTTGCTGTGCAGCCCTGTGTCACAAGGAATAGCTCTTCCCCCCACCCAGTTCTTCACCGTCGATTCACATTGTCTTTCTATTAAAATAGAAAGATACTTACCATAAAAATTTTTAAGAACCCTGCATGAAATGGTTTCAGAACTCTTGGGAGTCATTTCTGGGCAATTCAGCTCGTTGGAGAAGGAGTTTAAGTAGAAACCTTGGGGATCTGGGCTGGGTCAGAAGGTGGAAGGTGGAGGGTGGCTGAGGAGAGTCACACAGCTGATGGAAGACACCTGCCTCAGGGCAGCCAGTCTCAGGTGCTGGTGGATGAGTATCAGTGCCCCTCACGTCCTTCCTCTCTCCATCCCCAGTGTTACTTCGGTGACACTTGCAGGGCACTCTACTGGAAAGATGAGGCTCCTCTGAGCATCAGCCCCCCTCAAACTCATTGTCCTGCTGCTTGACCAGCAAAGGAACATGGTGGGTTGCTTCCCAGCCTCCCTCCGTTTGTGACCATGGGCCAGTTAATTAACTTCTGTGCGCTTTAGGATTCTTTTCATTTAACAAGAATGATAGACTCATTTTCCGGTTTTGTTATGAGAGTTATTTCTCGTACTGGTGTCTAGCACAGAACCTGCCATATGCTAGAAACTCACAAAACTTAGAGCTCCTCCCACTTACGTGTCTTGGCTTCTTATGCTTTAGAGCAGCGATGAAGAGGACATATGAGCAGATCACGCGGGATGTGGTGGTCTGGGGCCTCGGCAGTGATTTGTGGTTCTGACTCCAGCCTAATGAATAATCAGGAAATGACAGAAGTGCCTGGAGGATACACGATGCCCCTCTAGTTTCGTTAAAAACTCTACAGTACCTGACTTCACCTTTACATGGAGTCAGAAGGAGATGCACGTTGGGCTTGAAACCCCAACAAAGCAAAGGCTTCCGGGGACAATTGTTTTGAGAGATTTCTTCCCAAAGTCTTTGACGTTACCCGTAGATTTCACCCAGCCGTGGACATGATTGCAATGAGCCCCTTCCAAACCCAAGAGTTTGTTGTTCTCGGGGTAAAAGGGAGGCATCTCCAGCTGTTACGTCTTTGGCCTGCTTTTCACATGAGGTCATGGGTGCATACATTTGACCATATGGTGTCTGCATTTGTGCTGTGTTTTTGTTGGAGTCTCTCTTTGTATCATCTGCAACTGTTTTTTCCATAAATGTTTTGAGTAGTTATGTCTCTGTAAACATGCTTACTTTAATCTCTTAGCTGATCTATCACTAAAAATGTCCCATTTGGGTGTCTCTCATATGTATGGTAGTCATTAATGATTGTTGGCTGAAAGTTATGGGTTTCATAATTCTGATATTTTGAGGGTCTTTCAAAACTTACCTTCTAGCTTATGACTATTTTCTAGAACAATGGTTTGCAAAAATAATTTTATTTTGTTTTTACTGTGATTCTTAAGCACCTTGAGATCATTTCTAGACTCTGTAAATTTCAACCCTTGATATCACGTTGGGATAGTGCTAACTGGTGATATGCCTGATTAACTATTTTCACCAAATGCAGTGAAGTGTCCTGAAGCTTTGGTTAAAAACCGTGTAGCAATACAGACCTGATGCCCTCAAGCCATCACAAATCTGTTCTTTTCAGTGGAAATTGAACCACTTTCTCCAGTGGATTGACTGTCCTAAATTGAACAATGAAGAAAGGTCCATATGTAAGAAAGGTTTGCCTGGTTTTTTTTTTCTTACATGGAACTTCTTGACTTCTACAAGAACATCTGAGAGATACCATTTTATAATAATAACACAGCAGAGTTACCCAAAACCACTTGCAAGTGTACATTCAGTCATCATTCCTGGCAAAAAAAAATTGTCCATTTTTTCAAACAGCATATTCATTCAGGTGGGCTTTGTCTATGGGAACGAAATATCGGTTGTTCACTGCATGATTAATCACTGCAGAGTGGGGCCTTGAACACTGAAAGGCAAAAATACTCTTGGGGGAATTCCAAAGTCGGCTGTGTAGGTGGGTTAACTTCTCCCCCCATCAGTAACTCCTTCCCTTTATTTCGTGCTGCCTTCCCACCACTTTGGAGTTTGTCAGACACCGTTCCGTGAAGGTTTCGAGAGTGCTCTGTCTGGCCTGGCACTAGATTAGTTAATATCAGTCTGAGAACTCTGAGCAGCGTAAGCATTTTTCTCAAAACCATAGTTAAAGAAAACCACATCTCGAATCCTGTTTGGGACAGCAATTGATGCATTCAGGGCTGCACAGTATGGCAAAATGATCCCTGTTTAATAGCCCGACGACATGTTTTGTTTCCTGTTAGGAAGAGCTAACTTGCCTTCTTGAACAAACACAGCAGGGCTCACAGTTGTTCTATGCCTGCTGTGATATTCTGTGCTGCTTAACTTGTATGAGGACTCAGGAGTGCATAAATTAGCTTCTTAAATGGAGGTCGATTTGGGGGTTTTCTTTCAGGATGGAACTGGCTTATTAATATCCCCCCCCCCCCCCCGAGTGTCCTTGGGATCCGGAATCCATTTGCATTTTCTTTGTGTCCTTGTTTATATTATATTTAGGAGGGATAAATGGAAGCATTCATTTCCCTAAAGTTTTTCTTCCCCCTTTGTTTTTTTTTTTTTTTTCCTCCCTCTCCTTCTTTCTTTCATTTGTCTCATGCTTTAGATCCAAACTTGGGCAAGTGGAATCTGGCCTGCTCTTATCTCTGGGTAATCAGATTTCAGCAATCGGGGGGCATCATTTATCATTCTTCGCCTCATTTAACTTCTGTACTTTGAAATGTTGAATTAACTGTCATTGAAAATAGAAAATTGAAAGTTTGCAAAGCTGCTGTTTTCATAGAACTGTAGGTCTAGTGATTTTCGTGTTCCATTACAGTTATATAACCAGCAAAATCCGTGCAAATCAAGTGCGAAACTGAGAGGTGGTAACTATTTACATTTGGTTCTGGTTTATGACTCATTTGCTTTTACCTTTACTTGCTTTGTGTGTGAATTATTATATCTTGTTTTGATAACCCCATTTCCCCCCCTTATCATTTACTGTTTTATAGGAACATGTACAGGCATCTTTTATATGCATCCCCTGGCTGGGCTGTTAAGATTGACTACACTGAGACTGTAAGATGGTAGCTGCCATGCAAATTAGTAGATCTGCTCTGTGAATAAGGCCAGGGAGGAAGAACCCAGGACAAGTCTAGCCACTGCGGCTCTCCCGTGGCCAGTGTGCCGGAACTCTGAGGCGATCAGAGTCACAGCACATTGCTGAACCAGAATGATGATCACAGAGCCCCATAGTTTGTTCCCCACTGTAGTTCTGTGTGGGTGTATCAGTGGTGGTCCAGATCCATTGACGAAGAAGGTGTAGTTTGCCTGTTTCATATTCATGTGAGTCTTGGCCAAGGCCTCTTCCATGGCCCTCTTCAGCTCTGTGCTTTAGAACATTAATATAGGAGCACAAGACCCCCAGCGCATGGCTCCCCAATGGCGGGAGGGCTGGCAGAGCAGCATGCAAGAACTGCACCCCCATATGGACTGACGGGGGTCATGTGTCCCATGCAGACACAGGGTGCTCTTTGCCTTTCTTGTCTGAAAAAGCTAATTGGGTAATTTTAAACAAACTCATAATGCATGTTTATTTGTATATCTGGAAAAAAATGTTCAAGTTTCATCCCATTTTCATATAAATTGGAACTTTCATAGGATTTTATAACAAGGATAAAAGCAAGGTAAGAACCAGAATTCAATTATGAAAAGATTTTTTTAGTTTTTAGTTTTTACACTGTCAGCATGAAAATTGGTTAAAAAAAAAAAACACAAAACAAAACCAAAACAAAAAAGAAAAAGAAAAACCTTCAAGAATACGTTGCTAGTACATATGAAGAATATCTGTACTTCCATGTTTTAACCTGACAATCCTCCTTCATAGAAAGAATGTAACCCAAACCAGTCAGTGACTTGCAATTCTACCTCTAATGAGGAAAAGAAGAACCAACACACCCAGCAGTAGTAAAGTGGTGGCAGAAGTCACCCAAGTTCTAAAAGATAGGAAGCCATTATAAAATTGTGGTCAAAATGAAATTGAATTAAATATAAGAAAATAAATCAGTTTTAAAATCAGAATATAACATTTTATGTACATTATGGTCTTAGTGTGTGTGTGTGTGTGTGTGTGCGTGTGTGTAAACATACAGATGTACAAAACAATACTGAGAAGAAATGCATAGGTATGTCTCATAGTGGATATTCCCCTCTAAGAGGAGAACAAGTATTTTGCTTTATTCTTAATTCAATTCTGTACTTTTCAAACCCTGTGCAGTGAACATGTGTTTTTATAAGTAGTTATATTTATAATAATAGTGAACCAAATGTATTACTCATAAATACATTAAATGGACAAACAAGGCTTTTGCCTAATAATTGTTTGCTGAGCCTAACTCACTCCAGAAACAAATGAAAAACTGGGAAATCAAAACTCAGTTTTAAAAACACATACAATTACATAGATTCTTGGAACAGCTCTGCTCAGAAGATGGACAGTTTGTCAGTGATGTGCTGTCTTATACAGGACAAATCTAAAAAGTACCTTTGTTTATCAAAACTCTTCATTTTCTAACAGAAAGAGAAATCATCTTTTATGTTTAGTCAAAGGCCCATCCCATGAGATGCTTAGAGCAGCACGGATCTTAGTGTGGGCGGTCCACGGAAGTACAGGGGCACAGTTGAACCCAGGGGGCTGCCTACCCTACTCCACACACCTCATTTGGAGGTGTTGCTGGTCTTACAAACTGTTCAGTGCAGGACTGGTTGGAAGGAAAGGCTACCTTGGCTTTCAGATGGGAAGAATGGAGCAGGGAGAGTGACCTTTGCCCGGTTGCTATTTGGAGTGTGCTGTTCTCACACAGTCCAGCCCTTTGTGGTGTGCATGTGTGACAGAATGGGCTGTCCTACTCTTATGGCAGAGGGAAGAGAACCCAACTGTCCAAAGCCCAACTGCAAGGTTGGCTGGGGTTGGAGTAGAGACCCCACCCTGCCAGTCCTGCCTGGCAAACTTGGGCCCAGAACACCATCACCCTGAGCCTTGCTTTTCTCCTTGTTGTAATGGGAGACTCCCCTGAGAAGCACATGACCAGTGCTTGCCAGGGCCATCCACACTGAGTGCCTGACCGGAGGGGAAGCCGGTCTTGGAAAGAGCAATGCTACCCATTGTGCTAGAAGTATACTTTGTTTAATAGACAAATAACATTTGACACAAATAAATTAGAAATGGTTTTGAAACACTGATGTAATCTGATGTTCACCAAAAAAGAAAAAAAAAGTAAAACCAAGAATTGATTTAAAGATCCCTAGTATCGCAGTGCTTTCTAGTCCCAGACTTAATGTTTAGTGTCTTAGGAATTCAAAGTCTTCTTTAAAAAATTCTCATGTCTTTAAGATATGTGAATGTCTTCTATTATTTATTTAAAGCAGGCACAACTGTAAAATATGACTGTCTTGAGGTGTTAAAACAATACAAGCCCTGCTTATAACATTACTAAAATGAAACTGCCTTTTCTTTTGAAAGTCAAAGAAACATCTGAGTAAAAACAATGGAATTAAAAAAATTGTTTTCATTATAATTGTTCTTCCCTCCCCAAAGAAATATACATATCCTTTTTTTCTTCTACATAGGAAGGCAGAGGATTGAGAAGAGCTATTTCACAAAGCCAGGAAATTTGGCTGTGGTGGCATTAATGCCGGCATGACTTATGTCAAGCCTAGGGGCTGTCTTGAAGAGGACATCAGAGGACACCTGATGTTCTGATTTCCTTGCTTCTAGATGCCATTCTCCAGGGCTCACTTATTGACCCAAGGGCGATCATGAGCTCAAAGAATTGCCATTTTGAGGGTTCTCCTGTATTTATTGGTAGATTTTGGACAACTGTATCCATCACTTGACACACTAAGGTATGTTTCCTGAAAGCAGTATGTGAATCTACACTTTATTGGTCAAGAGCTTGGAAGAGAGAGTATCATTTAGGGGACACCTACACGGAATACCTTAATGAAGGAAAGGGAAGGGAAAAGGAAGGGAACCCAGAAAGTGTGGGTTTCCATGAGAAGAGCATTTCTTTTGTGATTGCATTACTATGGTTCTCTGAGTTCTGTAGGAGAGGAAGTGAGAGAGAGTGTACGGTGAAGAACACCGTTCATTCTGGCACAGGGCTCATGAAAAGCAGTGCAATTCATTGATTCTGGAAACCAAATCTGTGTCACAATGTAAATCTAAGCTGAGTGTATATGAAATCAATGCCAAATCACTGTCAATGATATTAATCTGGCTTCATGGTCCTCATTGGTAGGGATTTCCTATGTGGCAGGTGTGGTACGAAAATGCCATGAATTACTCAGTAGAACACACACACACACACACACACCCCATACACTCATAGACAGAGCCTTGCCTTTCTTTACTTTTTTTTTTGTCTTGATGTTTTGATACAAAATATTCTCATTTTCGCTGACAGAGTTTATCTACCTTATCATTTCTGCCCGTTACAACGAGATTTTAATTTTAATGAAGCAACTGCCCTTCCAGTTTTTTCTTTCTGAACAGAGTTACGTATTTGTTGGTCTGGTCATAGTTCAGCTGCCTGATCCTCTTTCCAGTCCCGTTATTAGCTGGTCAGACCCCCGATTAATGGATCTATAGTCATTACAAACCCAAATGTAGCCCGGTTCCATGAGAACGGCAGGGATGGCTCTGTGCGAGCTCTCAGCTCACGCCAGAGGATCCGACTGGAATGACCCTCTGGGGTTAAACCAGAGCGGTTGTGCAATCCTGCACAGCAGCACGACTAACAAGTTCAAGAACAGAGAGTTAGATGTTTATCCCTTCAAATTAACTGGAAGGATTTTGTAAAACCCAACCTAGTTTCGTGAGGTAGAAAAATGTCAGGCGAAGGACTAATGCCATGGTATGGATTTTCTTTTTCCAGAAATGACTCACAAAATTGAACCACTTGCTGAGTCATGAGCCCTTGTGTGCTTGGATTGGACCCATCCACGTGCACCCAGGCCTGGGATGCAGTAACTCATCTGGAGGCCCGGTGCTTCAGCAGCATCTGTCCCTTCTTCCCCAGCCCCTTCCTCCAGGCAGTTTCTTTCCCAGTCTGCTTCCTTCCTAACCTCCTTCCATTTACGGTAACCCCCCGCCCCCACCAGCTGCTTTCTAAGGCCTTTTGTTTAACTATTAAAGCCATGATGTTCTATCATGGGATAAAGGAATACTGTTTTTCTGTTTTGGTTATGCAGTTCAAATGGAGAGATGGATGGAGTGCTCTAATTTAGTAGAGCAGTGGGTGAATTCCAGAGGAGCTAATCAGCTCCTCTCCCCTCACCTAGAACGGTCCTTATGAGGGCGTGTGTACTTGTTGGATGTGCCAGGCTCTGTGCTGGCTGCTTTACATCTAGAATTCTACTTAATCCTCCCAAGAACTATGGGTGATATTCCTACTCTAGCAATGATCATCGTGGTTCACTGCACCCCAGGCTCCTTAAGGCGAAACATGACATTTGTCTTTGTCCTTTACAGAAAGGAGGTTGAGGGCACAGTGATTGGGATGGGGCCTCTAGCATCAGGTGGGCCAAGGCCTAAATCTCTGCTGCTCTCTGTGACCCAGTGCCAGGTTCTTTGTGCCTTTATTTCTTCACCTACAAGATGGGCTTTGCAAGACGCTTTGCAAGGTCTGTGTCAGGGTTCAATCTAAGGCTACCTAAATATAAAAACATTCAAAGCGGTGTTTAGTAATAGCAAGCTGTGCTTGGAAATAGATATGGATGAATGGATGGATGGATGGATGGATGGATGGAAGGATGGGTGGATAGGATGACTCAATAAACATGGGTAACCTGCTCTGGGATTTAATTCCAGATGCTTCTATAGCTGATTCTCCTCTCTGTGCTGCTTTCCAAAGTCACAGTGTTCAACTAAGCTGTTACACGAGCATTCTGTCCCAGCAATGGCAGCAGCATGTAAGTGCCAGCTGCTCAGAGCCTCCTTACAGTCTCACCACACTGGCACAGGCACAACACGCACAGATACCGAGTGAAGGAGCCAGGAGCCAGTGGAGGCCCCAGAATATAAAAGGACAGCCTTGCCCAAATCCTGGCACTAAGTCACTGTGACTCCTTTTCCTCCTTAGGCCTTGATTATAAAATAAATGAAAGGGCAGGATCGGAATCTGTTCTTTCCGGGATCATTTGCTGAGCACTTCCTATGTCCAGATCTATGCTAAATGCTGTGGCTAAAAAGAGGGATCATTCCCATCTTCTGCCCTTGCAGTTTACAAGCCCTCCAGAATTTTCAGTTTTTCTTCCAGCTACGGTGTTCAGTGACTGCTGTATTAACAGTTTGCACAAATTTGGTCCTAGATGGTATCTTAGGTTGAAGGGTAAATATGATTATCTTTGTAGTGAAGTTTGAGAACATCTGGTTCCCATTTCCACTTCGTTAGGGAAGGTTTTATGGAGGAAGCGGCGTTTCAGGGGGTCTTTAAACAGGAGGAAGGTTTTATCCCAGGGCCCCAAAGCTCCGACAGTTGACTGTATTTTCAGGCATCTATTTAGGAGGTGTCTAAACTGCGTTTGTGAAAATATCAGTGCTCCGTTATACTGGGGGGGGGGGTCAGTTATGTGTCATAGCTGATCATGAATATTAGCGAAAATCCAATGCCCCATGGTAATTTGTATTGTCATTATTCTGGGACAGCCTTGAAATAAGCATGTTATACCCTAATAAACAAACAAAGCAGTTTCCTACAACAGCTTTTGGATATGTTGATCTGTAATATTCTCTTGCCCATGGGTTTACTTATACATGTGTCCCTGGCCAAAGACTACATCTCCCCTCTGTCTAGATGTTTACTCAAAAAACATATTCCCCACTTAATGACATAGCTCAGAAATGCTGGGAAAAGAGGAAGCAACATAAAATCTTTCCCAAATAATAACAACTTTATTAGAAGAAAGTCATTTTGAGATTCTCATACAGATGTTCCAACATTATCACTCACAAAGTTGTCTTCAGGTTGTTAAGAAGAGGCAGAGAGGACAAACAAATTCAACAGTTGAGTTCATACAAGATACAAAGTTCAAAGAGGGACATCTGTTTACTTCTGTATTTAGACAATTTAAAATACAGTGAATCCGATAAGAATTCAGGGTCTCCAAATCTCAGACGCAAGTAATAATGATTCAGTAAGAAGTGGAAATGTCTTGGCTAAAAGCGAAATATCACTTATGGAGTATTCTCGAGAACTGAGTGACTGCACTTTACCCAGACAATCAGATGCAAAGGGAGGGGCAGTGTTACTTGGAAGATTTACTTATTCTTGTTTCTTCTGATTTCCCACTGCTACTTTGTTTTTTTTTTTTTCTTTT
>NC_048221.1:22528057-22560852 GCF_002007445.2 Ailuropoda melanoleuca
CTCAACTCAGGGGACCGGCTGAAAAAGGTGTCCCCTACTCCTCCGCCATCTTAACCTCCCCCTCCCCCACTGCTACTTTGTTAATGCCTTATATTACTTAGGAGTCAGGCATCTTCCACAAATGTTGAAAGATGTCAGTGCAAATGAGAATCTAAACAATGGTCGATGTTCTTAAATTGTCTAAATTTTAAAAGGGTAGCAGTTCATCTGAGTAGTATCATAAAAGGCAGACAATTCATATTGCTTACATTGAAAGAACCAGCTCTTCAATTAAAAATAGCAATGCCTGCTTTTTCTAAACCTCTTACTATAAAGAACATCTAAAATACTAATAATCAAGCATAATATGTTTAACTCAGAATATAAAAACTTTACTCTCATAGCATTTTCATGTCAGAGTATTACCATAGCTTGTTTAAAGGACTATTTTGATCTTTATGCAAAAAGATTTGTTTGAATAGGATGATTATTATTATTTATTTTAGGGCATTAACATTCATTGCAAGCATGTGCCGTTTGGGTGATTTTATTTATAAAATGCTTTCTGTAGATGAAAATTCATGGGGATGTTCTTTTTATTAAAACGTTCAACTATACAGAGAAGAGATTTAAAAAAATCAAACATACACGCACAGATACACTACTAAAGGTGATTTAGAAATCTTTTGGTTTTATCACTGGAACAAACTATTCTTTCTTTCTCTTCTCATTTCAAAATGGCTTTTTAGGTTATTGAGCAAGTGTATTTTTAAATATGTGTACGTGTGTAAAGCCTCTCATTTAAAACTGACCACCATTGAAACAGCTAGTAAATTTCATGATTAGCACTCACAGCAGTGGAGATGTAAATGAGAGTAAAATTCAGAGTCCGATGCTGTTCACATCAGCCATGCAGATAATGCGGATACTGTGCACTGATACTTTTCAGGAATGAGATGCACCAATAGGCTTTAGTTTCCACATTTCTGCGGCTTGCACCTGTTCTTCTTCTGAGAGTGTCTGCCTCTCCAGCAAGAGGTACCTCCAGGACAGAAAGTTAAGACCCATAATTGAGTATGGTTTTTACTAGATTTTTTTCCCCTGATCTCTGTTCAATATTGAAGATAAAGGATGTTGGGATGAGGGAAGGAGTGGGAGAATTGGGGGAGGTGCCATAGACAGGAATCAAAAGGGTAGGGATAGAGGACTTTCTGGTCTGGGAATAGGAGGCAAGGTCTAGGGATTTGTTCCTGTGGAGGGTCTCTACATAGCCACATACTCTGCTCATATTCCCTTTTCCAGGTCTGTGTTTTCCTGCAGGCCTCCCTGGTGCTCTCACTAACACTTGTAGAGTGTTATTCCAGTGGCTTTCTACTGTCAACCCTCCCCTTGCCATGGAGTGTGAAAACTGAAGGACATGGCTGCCATCTGTTTCTATCTTTTTCCCATTGCCCCCATTATGTGCTACTGAAAGAATAGCCCTCAGGGATTCCCAGGTCATTGGTAAACTTAAGCTCATGGAGAGAGGAAAGATAAAACCTCCCCCTTCCTGCTCTCCCTTATCACGTTCTCAGATCCTGCGCACCTTAAAGAATCGATCTGCTTTCAAAATGTGTCCTGTTCTATTTAAAGATGTATACAGCTGTGTTTTTTTACCTCTTGGTACTAATTTTTTTCCTCTGTCAAGCTACAGGTTATTAACAGAACCATGAGTTTATATAGCCTATCTTTGCTTCCACTGGGTGGGGAACTAAGTGACATTGCCTGCCTTTTAAGTATGTTTTTATTGGTAAGGCTATGCTTTGGAAAAGGTTCATCTCCCAGGACTTTGTGCCTGCAATTCATCCCAACTGCCACTAGATGGTGGCAGTGTCTTTTCATGGTGTGCAGGTTGGCGTTCATGCCAGGTGTTGGAAGGAAGACACAGCAGAAACCCAGCTGTGTACTCACAAATTATGTACACATGTATAAAATATTTATGTATTATGGTATACATTTATATGATGTACTCCATTAACATAGGCAATATGTTGATTGACTTTAATAAGAAAAGAAAAACATATAAACATAAAAGGGGCAACGTAGAGAAGAAATGCAATCTTTGAGAAGAGTTAGTGAGTTGGCCTTTGTTCTTGGCTTAGAGCCATTCTCTTCCTGAGCTGAGTTCCCCACTTCTGCACAAATTTCTGTTTGAGCCCAAGCCTCCAGGGCTGAGCAGCGATGGCAGGAAGCTCTGCTGAAAACCACCTGTCAGCCCTCAAATGGGCTGTCAGCCATGCTGCCCTTACCTCGTTCTAATGCTATCTGAGGGCCCGGCTCCAACCCACCTCCTTTCTCAAGTGTTTGGCCCTCGCCCCCAGAGGCCTCCAGCTACAGGGGACACAGGTCCTGCCGCTGGTCCTGGCAAGCTTCCTGTGAGTGGACATGTGAGGGAGGCAACACAGCAGGTGTCTTTCTGAGGGGGAGGCTCCCCAGGCATCTCTGTAGCCACAACTGGTCACGATGTAACCCAGGCAGGGCCTGCACCCTGCCTCCGTTCCTGTCCCCCATCCTGTCCTCTCTCCTGGCAGGTTCCTGATTCTCTGTCAGAGCAGACCCCGGCTCTGCAACTTCTCACTCAGGCTCTTTTCTCAAAGCAGGCAAATATCTATTCGTCATGAAAAGTTTTACACAAAATCCTAATGACAGTAGTTTTGATGCCATCATAAAGAGTCCTCATTTCCCCCGGAATACTGCCCATTGCCATTCAGTATTTGGGTACTTTCGGGATACCTAAATTTCCACCCTTATGGAAAGGACACACAACCACTCATCTTAAGGCTGTTGGAACGTCTTCCCTTCGGCCTTTCTGGCCGTAGCAGTGCCTCCCCATGTGGGTTGTGCAAGGTACTTGAGAGCACCTCGATGGCTATCTAGCACTGCCTAGGTCATTTATGGTCAAGATGGGCGCTTGTGCAAGTCAGCATTCTTCTGTTAAGAGAGTCACAAATCCAGTCCACGTCATTTGGGCAAAAAGAAAAAAAACAACAAACATCGTCTCAAGGAACCCAATAATGGAAAACAGCATGGGTGGAGTTGAGCTTAGGGATGAAGGCATCCCAGGACTGGTTCCCTCCCTCCCTGTCCCCCTTCCTCATTCCCTCTCCCTCCTTCCATGCCTCTCCTTATCTCCCATCACACACACACACACACACACACACACACACACACACACTCACTTCTTCTGTCTCTGGGTTGACTTTATTTTCCCAGTCCCTTCTCTATGGGGAAAGAACTTGGTTGTCAGGATTACATTCTTCTAGTCATCTGTGAAGGGGAGTAGAGAGTTTTTCCTATTAGCTCCAGATGGCAAAAAAGAAAAAAACAAACAGGTGGCCTGGGTAGGGGGTGGTGTGTGTGTGTGTGTGTGTGTGTGTGTGTGGTGCCCCAGTTGGCTCTGCCTGAGTGTGATGCCCATAACATGCAGGATGGGAGAGGTTAGTTGCCAAGAGAACCTCGTGGAGGAAAAGGATGAAGAGGATTTCTCTAAAGAAAGGGGGTAATATTTGAAAAAAGGGGGAGAAGAAAAGTACTGGGCAGTTTTTAAAAATATGTCCCCCTTCATTGTTCCACTGATACGCATTCTGAAGTTTAAAGCAAATGGATGAAACTGCTCTGTGGCAGGGACCTCGTTCCTGCCGTCGTCACATTGGTTTTCAGGAACCATTCTGAATCTGTCATAAAAGCCCCGACAGATGCCAGTAACTCTTGGACGTGTTTCCTTTAGTCCAGGCTAGCCCCAAAGAAGCTGGGCCCTCTGCTCACGTGACTAGAGCCAGTGTGCTGCCCCAGCCAGCGTTTCTCCCTCTGCCCCATTGCCTATCTGTCTCCTCTGGGGGACTTGGGTTCCTGACGGGTAAGACCTCTGTGTCTTGCCTGGGTATCCTCCAGCCTTCCAGCACATGGCATGGGACTTGGCACGGATGCTGGTGCTCGAGGCATGTGTCCCCAGGGAATCAATGAATGATAACAACTAGCCCAGCGGCAACACTGATGGACCTCACTCTGGTGGTCATCCCATCTGGGGCCATACCGGAGAGCTGTCCACATGGCCAGCCGGTGCCCCTGGCAGGAAGCGAATCAAGCGTCAGGAGTAGGGCCCCGGGGCCACTGCAGGAACCTCACACATGAACCAAATGCATAGTCACACAAACTCACATGCGTGATTAGCTTGGGAAGCCGACAGGAAGCAGTCAATCTGTTGAGCAAGTTTGTGTTTTATAAACCAGATGTTCGGTATTATTATTCATCATTTCCTTTGATACCAGCACGGTCCCCATTATGTAGCATAGGAAATGAAGGATATGGAATAATATACACTTATTATACAAGAGAACACCACACCAAAGCACTTCGGGGGCCTGTTCAAAGTCTGGGCAAATGCAGTTGAATGGCAGTTCATTTTAGGGTTCCCACTTGGCCTTCAGTTAATAGGATTTTTCCCAGATGGCCCATGGTGACCTCCCTCTTCCATGCCTACCCTTTGGAACATGAATGTTGACTCCGTGTCTGGGTTTTTCTTGGAAGCCACGTGTATGAATCATGAGCAGCTCTTGCCTCAGCCGCCACTACAGGTTAGGGGGCCACAGAAAAGCAGGGACCCCCTAGCGTGTGGGGACAGAGGGTGTCGGCCGCAGTTGGCTCCATAGCTCCTGCGTGGTGGTCTGGACAAAATGCCTTTGCCACCGGCAGGAGCGCAGAATGCTTTCGATCGTAAAGTGCTCACAGTGCAAATTAACTTTCAAGCTGATGTTTCTTCTCCATGAAACGTTCAAGATTTGCAGAACCCAGATCCATGGAGACTGGGAGAGATGGAGCTGGTGGGTGCAGGAGAACAACGTAGGGTCACACGCTTGTGTTTCCAGGCCCCGCCAGCCGTCGTGGCCACACCAGTGAGCTGCGCACATCAAGAAGGTTTCAGGTTAAGGTTCTGGCCAAGCCAGTCCAGATCGGGGTCAGAACTGCCTGGGGAGAGATTAATGTCCTCCCAGCACTGAGCTCACTGCATTTCCTTTGTTTACCAGAGGCTGGTTAAAAAATGAGTACTTTCACTACACATGCAACATTATGGGGATTTTTTTTTTTTTTTTTTTTTTTTGGGTAAGGTAATGACGGGCCGTAATTACCTTTGGAATTAGCCTCTGAGTGACGTTGATACTATATGCCGGCTTAATATTTGGAAGTTTCCCATGATCTTCTGTCTGTGCCAGAACGATTACCAGTGACTTATAACTGATTCTTACTGGTTGCAGGAAAAAGCTTCATTTCTCATTATTGTCAGTGCTATGTTTTGATTTCATCCATGATATATGTTGGCATCGCTTGAAATTTTGATTTGAGTTGCAAAGTGGAAGTTGCCTGGGGTTATGGATCCGCTCAAATCACTTTTCTGTATAGCATTGAGGATTTGTCAAGTAGTCGGGATGTGGGGAGATCTCTGATCCTAAGAGAGGTGTTAACTGTGGGTTGGTTCTGCCTTTGAAAATGGCTTTCCATACCCCCGTGGTGGCCATAGGATACTTTAAGTATTTTTATCAAGATGTTGGAAACCATGTCTTCACAAACTGTCATTATCATCTCATGGTTAATATTATTTAGTTATTAAAATTATGATGTAGTGGTAAGTTTGTTGTCCATTCTCACACCCAAATTAGGCTGCTCTGAATAACAGATTACATGATTACCATGTGTATCAGTCAGGGCTCTCCAGAGGAAGAGAAGCTTAGGGGATAGATACACTTCTTCCCTATCTGTAGGATATATATCGTATCTATGGAGTGGGGCAGAGAGAGGGATTGATTGTAAGGAATTGCCTTGCACAGTTGTGGGAGCTGACACATCTGAAATCTGTAGGGTGGGTTGGCAGGCTGGAAGGTCTAGCAGGAGGGGGTGAAGGCAATTGGGAAGCAGAATTCCTTCTTCCTTCAGGGACCTGTTTTTTTCTCCTAAAGCCTTGAACTGATAGGAGGAGACATACCCACATTGTGCAGCCCGTCTGCTTTATCAAAGGTTGCTTATTTAAATGTGAATCACATCTGGAAAGATACAGTCACACCAGTGTTAAGATTGGTGTTTGATCAAAACATTGGGCACCATGGCCTGGACAAGTTGACACATAAAATTAACCTTCACACCATAAATTCCCAGCCCTTGACTGAACGTGTGATTCTTGCCTCATCTTGTTAGGGAGGAATACAGGTCCCACTTGACAGAGATGGCTAAAACATGACCCCATCTGTCTCTCGTAGGAGCCCTTCCCTATGCCTACAAGCTTCTTTTTAGCTATCATGAGTATTGATGGTAGAAAGGATTGCCCTATAATGATGCTCCTTGAATTTTAATATGCATACTAATTATTAAAATGTCTAGAGTTGGGTTCAGTCATGCTGCTGTTCTATGAACCACATTACAAGTAGTGAGGCTCAGTAGCTTGAAGAATCTATTGAAAGAACAAGATGGGTGGAAGATGGACTGAGTTTGATGACCTTTTCTTTTCTCAAAAGGCCAGCCAGTCCATGGAGACCTCAGTCCATGGGCGTCCTTAGGTTTTAGATCTTCTCTTTAAAATGCCTCTTCCCAAGGAGATTGAGGGAAAAATACCTGGTTTTTCTATGGAACTAAAGCTATGGAGATGTACTCACCCATCAGAAAACACTATAGACTGAAGATATTGGATTCTTGTTCACAGATGGCTTCATGTGAGGCTAGAATGGGCCGTGAAACTAGAAAGGATCTTTCTCCCACCAAACTTGCCATGGTAACTTTGGTCCCTGTCAGAAATGTCACATGCCTTGGTCTCACTCTGGACTCTGCTACTTACTAGCCACATGACCTTGCAGGCATGGAAAAGAAGCCAACATCCTTTGAGCATGTCCTCATGCCAGGCACCGTGCTGGGCAGTTTCACATTTTATCTTCATGGTAACAATGCTGGGGGATAATTGGCATTATTTCCTATGAGGATGTGGAGGCTTAACAAATACAGTTAATAAAGATTCAAAGCTGAGAATTAAAACCAGGGTTGTCTTGGACCCAAGCCTACTGTGGTTCAGGACTCTGTTTCCCCATTTGTTTTGGGGGCAGGGTAGGGTTCCTGCCTGTCTCCAAACACTGTGTGAAAAACAGATGTGATTCTGGGTCTCAATGCATTGTATACAATTCAGATGGTCCCAGAAGCGTATTGTTTGCCCTCCTTCAAGGGTTGTTATTCCTGGAGAAAAGTTTAGCTTCTTAGCAGTGATTTTAGGGATCAGGTGATAAAGTTATTTGTTGTGTTTTGTTTTTGTTTTGTTTCCTGTCTGGGACTGGCACACAGAGACATGTAGAGGTACCAAAAAGCCTTGACTCAGCTACCTTGAGGAGAATAAATGATTCCAGATTCCATTGTTTCCTGCAGGGGCAACTCATAAAACCCCTTATGCTCATGTTTTCTGATCCTCAATTTTCAGATTAAGGAGAAGCATTCATATTGCACATAAATGTCTGCAAAGTAAAAGGGTAAAATCAATCTGTGGTCATAAAACAAAGTGAATCACGAAGATCCAAAGCAGGCTTTCTTTGAACCCAATGGCTGAATGCAGTAACAGATCAGCTGGACTGACTGACAGCAACTGACTTGGTTTCCCCAGCCACGGACTGGGATCCTTATCTGCTAGTCAGAGTAGAGGGACATTGCACTCTCTTCTAGGCTGCTTGCCTAAGTGGGCAGTGGTCCATTCCTAATGGCCCTGGTCAGGAAAGGATGAGATGGTTGAGGGCCATGGCTGGCAGCCATCTGTGGTTAACAGATCATTCCCAGGTAACTGACTTCTCTCTCCATCCAGCTTGCCGATGATCAGGGCCTTGTCCTGATGACCACGGTCGCCATGCCTGTGTTTAGTAAGCAGAATGAAACCGTGAGTACAGCAGCTGTGTTCCTGCGTGATGCTAGGAGGGTTGCCATCTCAGACACCCTCTGACTCAAGCTCTGGTGACCTTTCTTTATTTATACTAAGTAAGAATAGGAGGTCTATCACTTTTCCTCACTTTTAATTCTGCTGTTAGAATCACAACATCAAGAATAGACAAGAGGACTTCCGGCAGATGTCATGTGACAGTATGCAGCACTTCTCCCAAAATTAGGTGTGAAATGACCAGAGGAAGGCAAAAGCCAGAGAGAATCCTGGTGTGTGGTGCGATGACCCCTTCCCAATGCATAGTGACCAGCCTTGCGTTAGTTTCCTTGGGCTGTGGTACCAGAGGGCCACAAATGGGGAGAATTAAAACAATAGAAATTTATTCTCACAATTCTGGAGTCTAGAAGCCCCAAATCATGGCGTTGGTAGGGCTGTGCTTCCTCAGAAGGATCTAGAAGGTCCTTCCAGTGCCCAGATGTTCCTCGGTTTGAGGCAGCTCTGCCTCCCTCTCCATGTGGCCTTCTTCTGTCATGGGTCTCTGTGTCCTCTTCTAAGGATGCCGTTGTTGGATACAGGGTCCATCCTAAATCCAGGATGGTTTTGCCTTGAAGTGATCACACCCTATTTCTAAAAAGAGTCACCTTCTGAGGTTCCAGGTGGATTTGACCTGGAGGGAAACAATGGGTGATAGCAATTTGTGTCTTTTTCTGGGAGGTCTTTCTGACCCTGACAGTTTCAACACATGCTGACTTTGGAAACTGGGACCCTCCCTGGAGGCCTATTCCTTCACCTTGGTCCTTGGTTCCAACATGCTACTAAAATTGTGAGGGTTATTCCATCTTTCCTGGGCACCAGATGACAGTGCAAATTGAGAGAGCAGTTATGTTAAGTCTTTCCTGGAGAAAGCTTCTGTAAATTAACTGGTTAATGCTCACAGCCCTTAGCTGCTAAAACTTTTGTGTTTCTTCATATTAATTATGAATTTTCAGGAGGGAGAAGAGATGTCTGTTAGGACATCTTGGTATGGGTGTGTGTGGAAAGGTACTGTCGTGAGCGTTTGGCCTAAGAAGCTACCATTCTTGTCTAGCAATATTTGGGGGTGGGAGTGGGGGATAGAAAAGGGGCCTTGTAGATATCTGGGTTAATCTTCAATCTCTAGAAGCTTTGAGAAGGCACCAGACAATGATCTGTGGTGTGTTGGCTTCTCATTCAATTCTATTCCTTCCACCAAAGTAACTCATTATTGTTTTTGTTGCTTACTGTTTGTTTTTCAACAGAGATCGAAGGGCATTCTTCTGGGTGTGGTCGGCACTGATGTCCCAGTGAAAGAGCTTCTGAAGACCATTCCCAAATACAAGGTAATGCTTCACCTAATAGTCAAGGGCTAAGTGTCTAAGATACTTTCACTACCTGCCGTAGTGGTAATGAACTCTACTCTCTTTCTGGTAGGCACTTCTTTCTTCTTCTTCCTCTTCTTCTTTTTTTTTTTTTAAATAAGAATAGTAAGAGTTCGGGCAGATCTGAGTAGGTCTACATGTGCTGCCCAGGTTTTTATGGGTCCATGGGAGTCTATATGTTTATGCGGGTCTATACCAGTCCCATGTCTCTGATGGTCTTCTAAACCAGTCCTAACTCACCCCAATCTGAGGATCCCTGAAAATATGTTACTTCTTAGCAGGAACCCAATGAGGCACAAAGAGAAATGGTCTCTGACTCTATTGCTTGAGTCTTCCCTCTATCTTGGAAGGTAATGGTGTACATACAAATTAATACTCTTTTCCAAATTCTAAATTAAAATCCACTAAGAAAATCATCAGTTTCTTTTTTTTTTTTTAAACTCTGGGGTAATCGAGGGAGTGGAGTAGGTAATTTGAAACAAAGAGGACACAGCAAGCCTTAGTGGGCCACTGCTTTGGGAGCCTAGACCAGCATAAGAGCGTTGCAAGGAGAAGGAGCACAGATGGAAGGGCCTCAGAAACGGGGTGGACATGCCAGGACCCTGCCCTGTGTGCGAGGCCGGCCCTGCATCGGGGAGAGAGGAAGGCCCCGCTTGCTCCTTTATCTGGCCCACGCTGCATTCCCGGCACTCTGTTCCCAGCACTGTTCCTTCAGTTCATTTAGTTCTTCTGCACTTGGGGACAGAGGTGGCTCTCGTGGGCCACCCCAGTGCCACCCTCAGCCAAGCCTGACTCTGTCCCCGTAAGAACAGGCATCCCCAGCTCCAGGTGACTTCTCAGCTGTCTGCCAACTGGAGTCTGCCCCATCTGGGGCCGGCGGGCCCCACAGAAGCATCCGCCTGAAGCAGATGGATGGCACCGGCCCTGGGCTGATGGCAGAGGGGTGGCAAGTCTCCACGAAGGTGACTGGTGGCTGTCACCATCTTGGGGTCCACGAGGATGACATTAATTGGTCCTTATGTCCTCTGGCTGCTCAAGGTACACGGCCATGGTTAGATCAGCACTTTAGTGAAATCAGAGCAATGGACATACCACAGGCCTGGTTTCCACCACAGCCAGGCTCCACGCTCCATGTCCTCTCGAGCCATGTTGTCCTAACTGAGCCTTTGCTTGCCACCATCAAGCAGCACTGCCCTGTCCTTGGACCACCTGCACCTTAATGAGCTCCCCTAACCCCAGCCTGCACAATCACATGTGAAATCATAAGTTGAGATGTGATCATTATATTTTTCTGATACACAAGTTAGCCGTGTAGAGTGACATGACCTTTTAAAAAGTTGACCCAGAGAGACCCTGAAATCCATATAGAAAACTCTCAGTTGTTCCCTGTGGCAGCTCCATGAAGAAAGTCCCTTGGTATGGTGACTAACATAATATAATAAAAAAATATTATTAAAATAAAAAAAAAATAAGACAGTCCCTTGAAGCCCCCCTGCAACAGTGTAGAACTGCCCGAGAGCTGTCTCTGTGTGTGTGCAGGCGTGGGATTGCAGGGGAGGCGTGCAGAGAGCAGCCCAGCTCCCATCCTGAGAGGCATTCATTGGACTGCCATGGTTCCCCTGACTGCACAAGGGTTGAAACGACACCCGTGCCCTCTTCCCCCAACAGCAGGCAGATTGGCTTGCACATCTCTTCTTTGGCCCACTCTTGGATGGACAAGGACTCCCTTTGCCCCCATCTGGAGGCAGGCAAGTTCCTTTGGGCCAGGAATCTGAGTTGGTTGACTGGCTACCAGGGTCCCCTCCCTTACCACCTCCTTCCCTGACATGCTGAGCCTGATTCGCCACACTTGGGAGGGGCTCATGGACCTTCTTGGGCCTCAGCAGGAGGAAGACAGTGTTAGTGCTCTGGGGACAGATTCACCAGGATCCCAGCTCCATCACTGAGTGGACAAGTCTCTGTAACCCTTAGTTTTTCTGTCCAGTGGTGATAACAATACAACCTGCTCATAGACTGGCATGAAGACTTGACCGTTATCCTGAATTGGGAACAATGGTGACACACCGGTCAAGGGGGTGGGTATGACCCACGGCCTCCTGCCCTCTTCTGTGTGGGAGGCTGCCAGCGTGGTGCTGTTGATACGTGTCTCATGCCAGGTTCAGGCACCTGTGGGCTCACATCCGCTGAACCCGCACTAAACTAGAATGCCCAACCAAACACCGTGTGACCCAAATCACTAGGTGACCCTCCTCTGGGATCCTTTGCCACCTTTAAAAATGGGGATTTCCACGAATTTTGAAAGACGTGAGGAAAGGCTTATAATACAAGGTCATATGCTGTAGGCAGTTGACAACAAGGACAGGCTTACCTTTGCACAGAGAGTCAGGACGAGAGCAAGCCAATGGCTCAGCCCGTCACCAGGCATCACGGCAAACTCTTATCTGAGAAAGTTAGCTGAGTGGCTGCAGCCAAATCGGGTCATCTCTCAGCGGGTTGGATGCAAAGTGAGAGATGCTTAGAATGGCTGTTTACAAAAACACCGTTCTGTGCTACCGGACGGGGTCTTGCGGTGCAGGGTTGGCAGATAACATCTGCCAGGACTCGGCACTGTGCCAAGTGCATGACCCACTTCATGGTACCAGTTGCCCCTTAGGTAAGAGCAGAGCTGTTGTGTCCATTCTGCGCCTGAGGAAACTCAGGTTCATGGGGCTTCTGTCCACAGAGCTCAGGGCCACATCAGTAGGAAGTGCTGAGTGTGATTTGAGCCAGGTCTGTGTAACTCCTAGACCCGTGAGCTTAAGGAATACCTGAGCCATTCATGTAACCCTTTGTGATCTTTTGCCATGCTTAGGTACCATCTGTACCATTATTTACGTAATAGTTCATTTGCAAATCAACTCAAAACTTTCTTCACTGAACTAAATTTTAATGGGAAGCACCATAGCACTATTTTCAAAGAAAAGCCAGTGTCATCAGACACTCTAGAAGAATTGTGAAAAAAAAGAATTAAAGAAATAGTATTAAATGATTGATAATTTAAGGTTCCGAACTTGAGGTCTGTTCTTTCTTTTTTAGTGTAATATGAAAGGCAAGTGTTAAAGATATACTAAGTGGAAACTTTCTTTTTCTTCTAACTGGAAGGACAGAAGAAATTTAAAAAGAGCTGGCTCTCACTAGTGATCCTGGCTAGTAAATTCAATACCAGGTCCATATGCCACCTAAAATCATCTTGCTCAACACTCTTTTGTTTTGTTTTGTTTTGTTTTGTTTTGTTTTGAGAAAATAAAACAGTGCATGGGAAGATGATGGACAGCTGAGGTGTGAGCACCATGGGGATCGTTCAGCCTGGGGCAATGGGCACCCCTGCCTTCTGGAGCTCCTCTCAGCATGGACACCACACCATGGCCACCATCCAGAAACCCAGGGCCACCCCTACATAATGGCCCAGGCATCTCAGAGTCCCCAGAAGGCCTGACTCTTCCCAGTACTTTCTGTCTGGCCCTTAATACCTGCTCCACCCCTTGGCGAAGAAACATCTTTGAACAAGCAAGCCATGTCTGTTCCCATATGCTGATGCCATTTAGCTGATAAAATTAGAAAGCCACCTTCATCACAAGAGGAACTGAACTCTAAGCTAAAATCAGGTGTCCAGGCTCCCCAAAGGTGGCCTCTTTAGCAAAAACAAAACAAAACAAAACAAAACACAAAACACGAAAACAAACAACAACAACAAAAAAAAAAACCCACTCCTCTTGGGTTAACTGAAATGACAAAGGCCCTCTGCCCTCCTGGGCCTCTGACAACCCCCTTCATCTACCACCAAGGCTTCTACGGTTGGGAGTTAAGTTTCCAGAGGCATGATAGGACAGCTGGCTGATCCTGACCCACATAGTCAAATGTTGGAAACTGTGTTGCTCCCTCAGGGACTGAAAGCCATGGGAACGAGGGAAGGATTTGAGGCCCCTAAAGATAGTGGACCTTGCTTTTATTGAAATCCCCAAACCCAGATGCCCAGAATTACTGACTCAGGGTTGAAGGAAGGGCAGCCCATCTTTAGAAAATGTTTCCAAGCATTTCTTAAGCCTCTTATTTCCTATGAGATGATGTAGAAACCCAAGTACAGGGCCCCTACTGGATAGATGCCCGACAATCCAGACAGTAGGAACATGATAGGGAAGTGATAATGATGGCCCTGCGCGTCTGTCTGTCCTGAGTTTCCTCTACGGCAACGTGCTGAGCTCTTTACAGCATTGTCTCCCTTAATCATAGGTGGATGCTGCCATCCCCCCCCCCCATTTATAGCTAAGGAAACTGAGGCACCCAAAGCTTAAATAGAGTGCCAGGTCTCACAATTAGCAAGCCAGGATTTTAGCCGCTGTTACCCTGAAGCCATTAGGAACAATAAATGGCAGTAATAATAGTAGCAGTTGAAATGAGAGTTAAAATACTAAAAATAATATGAGTTAAAATAAAATAAGACAATAAAATATTCATTGAGCTTTTTACTGTGTGTTTGGTATGGTAAAAGGGCATTAAAGGCCCATTCCCATTGAATCATGACTATGTTCCCCTGAAGTGGGTATCGCTCGGCTCCATTCTTAGTTGAGGATACTTAAAATAACTCTCTCAACATAACTCAGCTAATCAAAGATGAGTGCAATAGTCTAACCACAGAATAGAGGAAGATTGGCTGCAGAAAATTCACCAGCAGAGCCTGAAGTAGAGACCTTTCTGCTGCGCGCTTTCCCAAGGCTCAGGCTGGGAAGTGGGGACACGGGTATGACCTACCTGAACTTGAGTCGGCCCTCCTCTGGGTCCTACAGCGAGACTTGGAAAAGCGGGTGCATGTCAGCCAGGACAGCCACAGCTGAACAGGCTTCTCTCATCCAGGAGAGGAGAGCTCCAGGGACCAGAGTGTGGATCACACCTTTTCCTCCTGATTAACACCTTGTAAAGATGAGTCCACTCTTGGCTCTTGGGGTTTTCCAGAAGATAGAATTCTTTCTTTTCCCTTAGCTTCGTAGATTTTCCCACAAGCAATCAGACTTCCTGTAATTTTTATTAAGAATTCCAGACACCCCAGCAATAACTTCCAGACACCACAGCCTCTGTTAACATAATGAGCCATTTTATAATTGGGTTCACTTCATTAGCCCAAAGGCTCTGCACTTGGGAGGGAAGCACCTCCTTCCCTGGGGTGTTGGACCACGAGGCTCCCAGCCTCCAGGAAGCATGCTTCAGGACGAGGGCCCTTTTGGCAGCCCCAAGTGCTGGAAGGCCTTGTGTCTTGTTTGTTCCTATTACTCCATGGGACTGCACGGTAGAATGGACAGGAAGACTGGTTCTAGTTCAGATGAAACAAAAATTAGAGATTTCATCGGGATACTGACGTGTGGCCAACAACAAATGTTGGGCATTGTCTTGCTGTAAGCTTTTGGTTTTCTGAGAGGTTCATCCACAGAATGTTTTGAGGCTTACTCAGGATTTCTCTTCTTACATCTCCATTAGGTTATGTCCACACGCGCATTGTGATGTTTTGTTCTCCTGGGAAGGACGTTAGCCAGATAGCTTCTGAATGTCAGGATGACTTTCTCAGGTACAGCCTTGCCGAGGACCCGCTGTGCACCTGCCATGGCACATCATCTTCCCCTTTTCGGCTCATTTGTAATACTTACTTTAGTTCAAACTTTAAAGATGAACTGGACAATATTTGGGCAAAGTGATGAATGTCTTAAGTACTCACGAACCTTACTGGAGCACCTGCCATGTGCCAGATGTTGTGCGAGGGGCTAGGGAAGTCAAAGATGAGTGAGATGCTCTGTGCCCACAAAGAGCCCATGGTGATGGGGGAGGCACTGCCTCATCGAGAACGAGGCAGAGGAGAGAAAGAACCAACTAGGGCTGAGAGGCAGAGAAGTAGGTGTCCCATTTTCATGCATTAGGGTGAAGATAGTAGTGCAAAAATTCCCTGGGTTCTATGGAAACATGGTGTGGAAGGGATGGAGCAATGGGGAGAGTCAGGAGAGACTTTTTGTAGGACACAATCCTGAGGCTCGGCTTCTAGCATGGCCAAGAATTAGCCGGGGAAGATGGGAAGGAGAGGGTGCTCTAGACAGCTGCCATATATGAGTAAAGGTATAGGTAGAAGAGAAGAGTACAAAGGGGTTGTTGTCACTGCCTTGTGCCCTAAGAGGCAATGTGTGAAAGGAGGTGGAGATGGGTACTTAGGGAGGGACCAGGCCCCAGGAGACCTGACGGATTGCCCTATGGATTTTATCTTACACGTGAAAGAGATCTTTAGTGAGTTTTATACAGGGGAGCTACAGGGTCACAGTTGTTTTTGACCTTGATCATTGTGGAGGATGGCTTTGTTGGGACCTCTGAGGCAGGAAGAACAGTTAGGACCATTGTGGAAATCTGTTACATTAAATCTACATGGATGGCGGGGTGGGGAAGCAGCAATGAATCTGAGTAATTTTTGCGAGAAAAAGCAGTGATTACTTGGATCAAGAAGTTGGAGATGAAAGAAAGAAAGAAGTCTAAGACTGATGCTCTAGTTTCTAACTTAGGAGTCTGGGGGGTTGGGTGGTGCATCCATATATAGAGAGAGGAGCAGAAAGAACAGCACCCACATGTTGGGCTGGGTGAATCTGAGGCACCTGGGGGATGTCCAGGTAGAGATGCCCAACACACAGTTGGACACTTGGACCTGCCAATGAGGGGAGAGGCCATCGCTGGAGCACAGACCCAGGGATCCGCAGCAGCCAGGTGCTTGCTGAAGTTTACTGGGGGAGAGAGCTAAAGCAGACAAGGGGCCCTGGGGGTAAAAGCTTGGGGGAAAAGAGTGCTTGAGGATGGGCAGAAGGTGAGGATCCTATGAAGAGGAGGATACCTGGGTGTATGGGGCCTGGAAGCAGAGGGAATAGAGTGTCGGGACAGAGGGCAGTTGGCCCATTGAATTGGGAAGATTCAAGAGAGCTTTCTGTAGTGTGTGACCAGCCATCAGGTGACCACTGGCCACAGTAGAGGAGGGAGTTCTGTTCTGGTGGCGTCTTGGTGGGGGGCAGGGGCACAGCAAAGGCACATTCCAGAAGAGGCACCGATGGGCAATGAGGAGGCGAGGATAGTGGTTGGACAGTGAGTGGAGGACACTAGGTGAGAAGTCAGCTCAGCCTTTGCCTTCTAGGGGAGGGAGCAGGGTTTAGGTCAGCTGTGTGGGTTCTGCGTTCAAGTCCCTTCCCTTCATTGTTCCCAGTTACTCCTTTTCTGCTTTCTCTGTTTCCTGTTCTTCCCTCCATCCCAACCGCCAGTTTGACCACGTGGTTTGACCTTGGCCATCACGGAACCTTATATTCAGGTGGGGAAGCAGTCAAAGGCCTTGCTTGACAGACACCTTGATTCCCTGTAATCAACCTCACAACTGAGAGTTGCCAGTTTGATTAGTACTGTACAAGAAAGTAGAGTTTAGAGAGCGCATACAAGGAGTTCCGCCTTCTTCTGAGTATTACTTCCCCACAAGCAAAGCGAGAACTGAAGTAAGGTGCGTTAGAAGGCGCTGAATATGTTAGCTGACTATAAAATATCACTTGTTTGGTCGAAGTTTGAGTTTGCATTTCCGATCAAATACCACTTTTGCCTTTCATGGAAAAAAGTCAAACTCTCTGAGTCCTTTTTGACCCCTCGAGTCTGTATTAAACTGGGACATAATAATGGTAATTAATGCAGTGTTGACTGTGTCTGACATTTTTCCAAGAGACAAGATGAAAGAGACGATATACATCTCAAAGGATAGGAAATCTCTGGTTTATCTTTCACAGCATAATGAAATATACTTTATCATTAGAGTCTTGTAGAATCTTATTAAGACTTGTGCAAGGTAACTCCAGTAGAAAATGTCTGTTGCCCTTGACAACCACATGCATATTTGCTTTATGTAATGCAAGGGAAACTTTTAATTGTCGGTGTTAAATTCTCTGAAGTTAATTCCACATCACCTTGACGTTAAGCTAACAAGCAGACAGGGTCATTCTTGGTTTGTAAACTCTGTTGTCTGGATCATTTAATAGTATCATATTCAAGAATGTGAGTGGCAGAGAATTTGAAAGAAAAGGAACAGTGAGGGCTCAGAACTATGAAATAACTTGTCGGAAAAAATAGAGGGTTGTGTTTTTTTTCCCCCTCTCCCCTTTCACTACTCTGGCAAAGTGGGTTACATTTTCTTTCTTCAGAGAGAGATCAGTATGGGTTTTATGCCAAGGGCCATTTTAATACATGAATGATTTGTAGGTAAATTTATTGTAGCCAATGGGTGCAGTCAACTGTGTAATAGAAATATTGTCAAAAAGCCGGGATTATTATTTAAATAAGTGCAGTGTTAAATTTGATTACATACTTTTTAAAGCTAATAAAACATTTCATTGCTCTCAAACTATTTCCCATAGTCCCATTTAGTCAGAAAACATAAATTAAGTGAGGCTCTGCATAGAAAATGACCCAGGCTTTGTGTCGATGGAAGCATGCATGGAAAAGCTTGGCAGCCTCCAAATTTAAAGATGAAAGGATATAAAAGGGGTTGGCAGGCTCCTGGCTGGGCTGGTGGGGACACTTTTATCCTTGAAGAATTATGGAAAATGACTGCCTTGTGCATGCGTGAGATGGCCCCTGTAGGTATGGACTTGTGGGAAGTCTAGACGGGAATCAGAGGTCTTCTCTTTGCTTTCCTTATCACGGGGAGATGGAAGACACCCAGGCTGATAAAACTCTGTCTGCTTCAATAGACGATCTTACCAGAAACGTTAGCTACTTTCTTTAAAAAAAAAAAAAGTTTTTGTTTTAAATAAATCAAAGTAAGGCCCTTGGACACCAACATGGGGATGTGACATTTTAAATTGTGTTATTTGCTGAGCTTATCCTGTGACAGGTCTTCATTTCTACCAAATGTCAAGGATCAACGCCTTGCATTCATTTTAATGAAATATTGTGCTGATAAGGGTTATGAATGCCACGTTTAAGCTGTAAATTGCTAAATGTCGGCCTGCTTTATGCTTTGTGAATTCACCAGGGGGCTAGCTAATGAAGGTTTCTTTCTCACTTCTTCTTACAGTTAGGGATTCACGGTTATGCCTTTGCAATCACAAATAATGGATATATCCTGACGCATCCAGAACTCAGACCACTGGTAAGAGAAATGCCTATTTCTATGTTTCTCCTTTTATGATTTTAAGAGATTGTCTTCGGTTCTACAGTGATGACACTTTGCAGCAATGTTTACTTTGAAAGTTCAGTTTATAGTATTTTGACACATAATACCTAAGTGATGTAGGATAAATATACTTACTATCATTCTTTTATATATGTTAATATATATTTATATGCATTTCTTTATTTCACATCTGCCAACACATGCAAAAAAAATTTTAACTCTAGATATTTAAACCCATCATAATGGGTACCTTTTTATTTTTATTTATTTTTTTTTAAAGATTTTATTTATTTATTCGACAGAGATAGAGACAGCCAGCGAGAGAGGGAACACAAGCAGGGGGAGTGGGAGAGGAAGAAGCAGGCTCATAGCAGAGGAGCCTGATGTGGGGCTCGATCCCATAACGCTGGGATCACGCCCTGAGCCGAAGGCAGATGCTTAACCGCTGTGCCACCCAGGCGCCCCAATGGGTACCTTTTTATAACAAATGATCTCTCACACTCCACGGAGACCCACTTACTGCAAGTTACATTGGACACAACAAATTAGACCCAGGATCCCTGGAAATTCATTACAGTGGGATTTGCCCCTGAATTCTGTGATGTAAGCTCAGTGCCTCCTCTGTGGATAATATTCAACAATACCTTTTTTGTTTAATTTGAACAGTGGTGATTTTCTCCATCCCCTGCCTAAGCCATATCCAGTCGCATTGTTTGGTGACCCGATGTGTAAACCATTTTCCTTCTGAAGTGAGTGGGGTCAGGCCAGATCCAGGACGGCCCATGGTGTCCTGGTCCACCCTGCACCCTGGGAAGAGGCTGCCTGGAGCACTGTGTTGAGGAGTCCGAGGCACAGCCAGGCTGGTTGGGTGGGAGGCACCGGCCTGCTGACAGTCTCCGCTGTGGATTCTGGAGGGGCATTGGCGGTGAGCGTGTTTGCGGCCTCTGGACTACTTGCAACATGTTGAAAGAAGGACAACCCTTTGGGTTTGAGTGTGTTAGCTGATTTTACAGAAGATATAAAATCGTAAAAAATAATATTGTACACTCTGCTTTTGAGAGTTAAGAAAGTATAGGTGGTTTTCTATGGCCACACACACCTGTGTCTGCTTGAACCCACCCACCCCACACATTCTGGTTTCTTTCATCATGGTCAGAAAATAGTGGCTCAGGGTCTGCCGGGCAAATGTTTGCTGGTGCACCATAGCAGGGGCCGGTTTGCTTCAAGTGTGGATCATTGTCTAGAAAGAGCTCATGTTTGAACGGCATCATATCCAGCTTTGCTCTAATCGCCCTGGTATTAATGGACTCGTGGCCACATCATGTGGATCCCATATGCGTGCTCTAAGATGGGACTTATGGTACTATTTGATTTTGACAATCTTTTTATCAAAAAAGGATTGAGTTGACTGGTTTGCTAATTCCAAATGTAACTCAGAATGTTGGAAAAGTCTGATTGAAAAAGCTACTAATTTCTTAAGGATGTTTAAGTCTAAAAATATATTTAGGTCTAAAAAGCGTAGCCTGTTATCCATGTCCAGGCCACTCAGTGAAGGTTGGCTGTTGGAGGTGGGAGGAGTTCCGTGTTTGTGGTGGCGTATGGGCTCTTAGTGCTTCTTTGTCCCGAACTGGAGTGGAACAGAGTCAACAAAAGAATCTAACCTGGGTCCTCTGCCAGTGGGTGCATTCACTTTCTATTTATCAGCTTTCTAAAAAGGAATGAAATGGAACCCGGCGTCGGAAGTCACCAAGGTGACGTCTCTCTCTGCAGCAATGGAGACGGGCAGCTCCCACCTGCGCAGCTGACTCTCAGCGCCTTCCCAGTCTTTTATGTCTCCTGGTCATGCAGCAAACAGCTTGTTTGCAAATAGTCCATCTGATGCCCTTTCCAGAGCTGCGGCCCCTGAGGGGGCCGATGAAAGGCTCCTAGAAAAGCAGGGCAACCAGCCAGCCCCCATCCTCCCATGGCAATACAAGTGCTCACAAATACAAGTCCTTCCTGTTCTTGCTGCTGCAACACTGTAGTGAGCGCTTCCACCAAAAGTGACGTCCAGGGTCAAGTTCCCATAAACGGGATGGCCCAGGCCAATGCCCCAGCATCTCACCTGTGAAAATCCAAACCAGATGGACCATTTTGCAACTGATCCATGATAAGAACATAAGGGGTGCACCTGGGTGGCTCAGTCAGTTGAGCATCCGGCTCTTGGTTTCTGCACAGGTCACGATCTCAGGGTCACAAGACGAACCGGCATCGGGTTCCATGCTCAGTGGGGAGTCTGCTTGAAGATCCCCTCCCTCCGCCCCTCCCTCCTCTCACTCTCTCTTGTGCACACACACTCTCTCTCTCTCTCTAAAATATAAAATACAACTTTCTTAAAAAAAAAAAAGAACATAAGGAATGGCCAGGCCATTTATCTATCTCTGACCCCGATGTCGTGGGATACTTAGGAGAGGTGTGGAGTGATGCGAACCATTGAAGATTACGTGAACAAATCCACCTGAGTGTGACCGCTAAGTGGATGTGGACTCTGCCTTGAGTTTTACATTTTCCTCTTGGACAAATGACAGCAGTGAAGTGGGAAGAACTCGACTTTAGCAACACCCAGGTTGCCCTTGACTCTTGTCCTGCCACATCCTGGCTGTGTGACTTTGGGTAAGTCACACAGCCTCTCTGAGCTTCATTTTCTCTTGGGTTCCTGCCATAACCATAATGTAGAGATCATAGCTTTGTCGTCAGAGTAAATGGGATAATGCGTTCCAAAAGCCTTATGTGACAGAGCAGGCCCCGGGACAGCCTGGGGACAGTGGTGGTTATACCGGCATCCTGTTTCTGTTACATTGGCTCAATCGATCTGTGCTCGGCTACTATAGAGGTTGGGAGGACGTGGTAGTGGTGGATGCTTAAGAGGAGGTAAAGGACACTTTCTGATGCTTCGGTTGCTTCGGATTGTTATGATAAACGTTGGGGAGGGATCGTACACACACACATGCACACATGCGCACACACTCATGCACGCACATACAGTGTCAGTTTTCCAGGCCAGCTCTGGTCTGGAAGACAGGTGGACGGCAACTGTACCAAGAGGTTCTCTGGGAGTCCTCCCATGTGAGGAAAACTGAAGTTCGTTGTTGTTGTTTGTCTTTTTTTAAAGTATCAATAAAAGTAATACTCGGAACCGTGGTATTGGATGAGTGATAGGTAAGCTAGCTAAGTGTCCGTCCACAGGGACGGAACCTCCCAGCTCTGGTGTGCATGAGTGGTTAGTTGCTCTCGGTTTGGTTTGGTTTACCTCCACAATGAAGGCAGAACATTTTCCCCCCTCCTTCTCCCTAAGCACCAGGCCGCTCAGCACACAGGAGGGACTCAGGAGGTGAACCAAAGAAGGGACCCCCCAAAGCCACTGTTCGTTTCCACTTATTTTGGGTCCTTCTGGTAAAATTAAGTCTTGAGTTGGCCCTGGAAACCTGGTATCTGCCCCGGACATCAGTCTCCCCTGCTCAGACTCCTCCCGCACAGTGAGGGACAGCCAGCCGTGCTCCCCCAGCTACCTGGGGCAGGGACCCTCCTTCCAACCTGACTCTCTTCCCCCACCCCCAGCCGTGTCATTGAGTCCTGATTATCAATGGACTTTCCCCTTGGTTCTGGCCACTCCTGCCAGGTTCCCACGGTGGGTGCGAGTGTGGGGTTGTGGCCAGCACGGGAGGATGGCGCAAGCTCACTTAAAATAACTCCAATTCCTCCTCCCTCCACCACTGAGGCCGTTTCTGCCCCTGCAGCCAGACGAAAGAAGTGGGTTTCTCTAAAGCACAATACCAATATTTTTCTAATTTGTCCAATAAAATCTTTCCCTTGAACTTCACGTTTGGCTTGATTTTATCCAGTATTTTCTTTAATCTTGTGTGACTTGGGTGTGAATCATGAGGCGTCTCCAGAAACAGCTCAGTTATAGAAGCCTTCGCTCAGCAGACTTGCTCTGGTTTCATTGGCAAAACTGCTAACATAATGCTTTTCTGTTGTTAACGGAGGTCTCCTTAGTCTTTCTCCAAGTGTTTCTCAACCTTTCTATCCTTGCTACCACCTTGTGACTTCTGGAAGAGTGGCGTTCATGCAGCAGACCTTTACCTGGGTCCAGGTGTGCTGGGTTGCGTGCTGGCCTGGAGGCTGTATAGCTGTCTTCCCGTCCCTCGGGGTGGGGGAATGGGACCACATCACATCAAGAGAGACTCAAATTAGACCTTGAGGAATGCTGTTCGAGTAGTTCTTAGACATCGGGAAGTTTTCTTCTGGATCTTTCCCACCCTTTAACATTCAGGTTAAAAATATTTCAAAGTATAGTTACTGCTAGATTTAGTTTTTTTGTGCTTTATTTTCCCCACGTCTTCCAAATATTTGTGGATTTTTTTCTTAAAATGGGGAGCCCTGACCGTGTATCTCTTTTTCTCTTGCCCAACAGGGCATCGAGGGAAATAAAATTGGGAAGGTGCCACCGTTAGCATGATCTGATTTTAGTTGAAGTTTTAGTGATCCATCCGCCCCTGCATTTTGGAAGAGAGGGTCATCTGAGTTGATTTCCTTCCCCAAGGAGCCCTGGAATGTGGACCTGGTCAAATCACCAAAAGAACACAAATAAGGCTCCTTTCCAGGAGCCACAACACAGGCATGGCTCCACCGAGAAGCCTGGGGCAGGCAAAATCTAGGACTCATTTCCACGGAGACCGCGTTGACATCGCCAAAAGCTGTTTGCTCTGCGTCTGCAAGCCCGGGAGATGGGGAAGGATGCTGGAGGGTTTCTATTCTGGATGGAAATTTACCAGTCACATCAGCCACTGGGTGGCTGAGATGGGAGGTGGGGATGATGGAGAGAAACCTCCAGTGCCTGCGGGGTGCCCACAATGTTCTAGAGCCGAGCAAAGTTTTCGAGGCAGTTGCAGAGATGTGCCCCGCCTCAAAGAACTCAAAATCTAAAAGGATGAATAAGATTTTACACTTTGGGTGCATAAGTAACTATAGACATTACTAGGGAAGGTGTGTTTCTGTATGTTTGTTACTGTTGTTGGTTTTAGTGTGTTTTT
This sequence comes from Ailuropoda melanoleuca, assembly GCF_002007445.2. NCBI lineage: Eukaryota > Metazoa > Chordata > Mammalia > Carnivora > Ursidae > Ailuropoda > Ailuropoda melanoleuca. The sequence continues at coordinate 22,551,641 of NC_048221.1, forward strand.
CTAACATCCACTGATGACTATTTCTATGACAGGTGCCATCCTGTTTCACATTTGTGAAAGCTTTCAATCATTAATTTAATTGGATACCTAGCAGTAGGTGCGTGCAAAGGCCCGGAGGCTCAAAGGAAGGGCGCCCGTGGGGACAGGCCTGGGCAGAAGGTGTGTGGAGAGGGCGGCCTGGAGTCAGACTGTAACCAGATGTGCGTGCCAGGCTGAGAGCTACAGTTCTCTAAGGGGAAGGCAGCCATCCCCCTGTGATAAAGGGGTCAGGTTGCTAGGAAGTTTCAGAACTAGGAGCCCTAACCCAGATCAAGTGCCATGTGCTGAGTTCTTCGCCGTTTGGATCTTCAGGAAATAGAAGGCAGAGTGGTGGGAGACCAAGCGGCCTGGTCTCTGCAGCCACATGGATGGATGGCAGAGTCATCATTGGACGATTGTAGTTAGAATCTGTCTAGACCAGCACCGTCTAGTAAAGATATAATGTGAGCCACACACATGAGATGCTTATGTCATTTAAAATTTTCTAGTAGCCGCATCTGAAAAAGCAAAAGAGAAACAGGTGGAATGAAGTTTAAGAGTATATTGTAGTTAACCTGGTATACCCCAAATCACAGAGTTTCAACATAAAATCAACCACAAATTACTAATGAGCTATTTTCCATTATTTTCATACTAACCTGTGAAATTGGATGTGTATTTAATGCTCTCAGAGCATCTCATTTAGACTGGCCACATTTCAGGTGCTCCAGAGACACACGTGGCTTGATGCTATCGGAAGGGACAGCACAGGTCGAGAGTGTGACCAGACATTTTGGACCCTTTCCTTACAGTGGGTTGGAACAAACTCCACCACCCAAAGAATCTCTGTTGCTCTTCCATCCTGGTAGTACGTGCAAATGGTGGGTGGCTAGTTAGTCCCCTCCCTGTGACCTCAACCCACCCTCTCAGGCTGCGGGGAGTGGAAGCGGGAGTTGTTCGGAATTCTGGAGCATAAAGTTGATGGCCAGAGCACATGGGCTCCTGGGTTTGGCCACGGAGCTCTGGAAGTGTCAGCCATGTGAGTTCCATGCAGCCTTCCCCCAACCAAACTGCACAGCCCCGGCCGGCGGGTGGGAAGCCTTAGCCGCATGGGGTGAGCCCGAGGTGTCGGGTTTTCTAAATCAGAAAACTCAGACACCCCAAACCATGTCTGTTGTTCTGCCAAACTCACATGCACTCTTGCAAGAGCCCACACGGTCCAGATACCTGTGCGGTCTTCCCACCTCTTACAGAAGCTTTCCATGCGCTCTGGGACTCAGTGTCTCTGTGCCAGGCACTGGCTCTCCGCAGCCTGAGTTCTGTCTGGCCTCGCCAGCCTTTCCCGTGGGTCACTCCTTGACCGTCCCACTTTAAATGTTCATTCTGCCACTTTGTTCTCGTGGGCATCTGGACGGTTCATTTCTCTTTGTCCTTCTGCTCTTGCGCAGGGGTTCTAGATGGGCCCTCGCAGAAGGTCGTTGAATACGTGGGTTAACATGTGGACATGCTAATAAATATAAGTATTTTTTGCTGCATTCCTCCCCTGTGGAATTAAGGGGACATTCCCATAGGCACATGTAATTATATGTTAGATGCGAAATAGACCGTGCGTCTCAAACACCATTTAAATAGGAGCTTAGACATTGGGAACACTATTAGAATCCTTGTCCAGATCCAACTGATTTAGCTCAAGCAATGGACCATGTGAAGAGCTTCCGTATCCTCGCCAAAACTGTTGATGTGGACTTGAAATGTGATATTTAGATCACTGTGCAGATCTCCGGTGATGCAGGGGCTGGCTCCTATCCCACACATCCATCCCATGGTTTTATTGTTTTGGTCATCCCTGCACTGGAGACACCTCAGTTCATTCCCCTTCATTTCTTCCGCTCACCCACACCTACTCAATGCAAATGTGAAGGGTTCTTTCTCTGTCAACAGGTGTGGGCGTGGCCTCCCCAGGCCATCCCCCCCTCAGGTTCTAATGGATCTGGCTGGAAAAATGTGCCCCGAGCCCTCCCACCTCTCTCTGTCTCTATGTCCAGGTCAGGGCCACCATTCTTCTGTCTCTCCCAGATGGTTGCAGTCCCCTTTCTGCTCTTCTCTGGGCACCTGGTTTTGCCCCGCCCCCCTACCCCTGCCCTGGAATTCTTCACCTTGCAGGTCAGAGGGGGCTTTCACAGATGCCAATCAGATGGCAGGGCTTCTGACTGGCATTTAGTATGAAACGCAAACTCCTGGCTGTGCCCCCAGCACCCTGCTTGATCTGGCTCCACCTCCCTGTTCTGCCCAAGCTTGCGGGGCTGCGCATGGTGCTCACCTGTGTCCTGGCCACGCTCCAGCCCTTTTGTCCTTTCTTCCAACCCGCAAGCTCCTCCCTGCTCTGAATCCTTGTTCCTGCTCTTCTCTCTACCTGGGATCTCATCCCAACCACACCGGTGGCTGGCTTATTCTCATCTTCCGTGCCTCCCAGCGACGTCACCCCTGCAGAGAGGCTCCCCTGCTCGTGGACCAAAGGAGCCATCTCCTTCCCTCCTCACCCCCCATCACATCCCCCTGCTATCATTTCCTTGGATCACTGGTCGCTCTTGGGAAATGATGTGTTCAGCTTTTCCCCTCCTGTCGCTTGAGGGTTCCTGGGATTTTGCTGCTGCACAGAAGAGAGTCAGTAAATATTTGCTGAATGATTTTGATGATGTTTGAATGATGCTGATGACTACATGTCTGGGTACCAATTTCCCACAATAAATGAGAAGTGCAGGTGCCACAGAGTCACTCATCAAACGTGTATTGAGTCCTTGCTGTGTCAGGCACAGAAACTGAATTACACGTGATTGGTCAGTCCCTCCTCTCTTTCTGCCCCTCCTTCTGCCTCTTGCTTGCCTGCAACCACTCATCAGATGTTCCTAGAGTCAAGCACTGTGCTAACTCAGAGGGACATAGAAGCAGGTAAAAGGGTGTCTCTGCCCACGGAAGCTCACTGCACAAAGCAAGAGTTCCCCAACAGCGAGAGAGGCCAAGAAGAGCTAGGGGCTCACAGTGGGAGTTACAGGCTAAGTTAAATGCTTTTCTTGAGGAAAGATGCCTTCAAATGCAGGAGGGCTTCCCAGAGGAGGTGGCATGCACACCAACTGGGTCCACCTGTCCACCCTAGAGGATATTTTTTCCCACTCAGCAGGGGCCCCACCCTCTCCCCAGGACCGCTGTCCTCAGCCCTGACCAGACACACGACTTCTTGCTCTGGTCTCAGAACCATGCAGGAGCCTGTAGGCTTGGGTGTGTGTGGGGGGTGGCTGTTTAACATCACTTGCAAACCTTTCTCCCAAGTGCTGGAATTCCTTCTCGCCCTCCGCTCAGGCTGCTGATGAACTGAACGAGACTGCCCAGTAGGTGGCACCCGGGCACCGCTGTGTGCCGTGTCCCCGCCACAGATGGTGTCCCTGCCTGCCGCACCTTCTCAGAACGAAGCCCAGGTGACTCCAGCGTAGGCCTGGTCTGAATCCATTCTGTTTCGTTTCAAAGAGAGAATTAAGGGATGCCTCGTTGGTGTATCTGCTCAGTGGAGTGTGTTCTCTGAAAAGAAGTGAACAAGGCTGTGTGACCCCCATGGAGCAAGCCCATTCTTTTTGGAATACATCATTTGGCAAAAGCAAAGACAGAGCCTCGCATGCCTTCCTCTTGATGGGGTGGCTGAAGGCACTGTTGGCCCGGTGCTGGTCTGGACGCTTGAGCGCCAGCAAGTGGGAGACCCTTGCCCCTCGAGAGCCTGGGGACGAAGCAAGGTCGTGGGGCACCAGAAGTTCTGTGGGATGGAAGCTGCCCTCTGTTCTGCAAACTTCAATGACTCAACAGTACCGCAGAACCCCAGGTTCTGTGCTGGGTGTGTGCTCGGACACTCAGGGCGTAGACAGGGTTGAGCAGACAGGGGGCTGGCAGTGACAATGCCTCCATTACTTAGCGGGTCAGACTCGGGCTCTGTGCTGAGCATCTTTGCGTGTTTTGGCCTCTGAAGCCCTCATGCTATCCTGCATGGTGGTGCCCATCCCACAGGGAATGACGAATGCCTTGGCCAGAGACTGTCCATCAGAAAGCAAATTTGGGCTGGTCTGCAGGGAAAGGGAAAAAAAAAAGGATGATGATGGACAATAACATGCTCCTGGTCATTTTTCAGAAAGTTCGACCCATTCTGTTGACAGGATGTCCTTAATGCTGAAGCCCTGTTGTAAGCCTCTTCGGCAGAGTGCAGTTTGGGCTGGAGAGCCTCCCTTAGCTCCTGCAGACACTTTTCCCCTCCCCCTCTGCTCTCTAGCCTGGCACACTGCCCCTGGGGGCACCCAGCAGTGGCTCCTCTGCGCTGGGCACTGGGTGGGGTTTGACAGTGGGGGGCGCCCGCAAGAAGTAGAGAGAGGCAGATGGGGTGGGGTGCTCATTCAGCCCTGTCCCCTCAGAACTGGCTGCACCCAATCTAAAGCCATATCAGCCTCCCTGTCTCTGTGGCTTTCTCTCTCCGGGAGCTCTCTGTCCCTTCAGGCAGAGTGCTAGAAGGGTCCCCACTGCTCCTGCCTTCAGGGAAGTGCACTGTTTCTTCTAGTTTCCCTCAGCCTGCCCATACCGCCCATTACAATAGCCTCTTTATTAAACCTTCCTTAATTAGCCAGCCTGACTATGCCATGTGCTTCCTGCTGGGGCCCTGACTGATACAAAGGTAAGAGTAGATGGAAGGTTTGTTTTTCCTAAGTCCCAACTCTGCCAAAAAAGAAAGAAGGAAGAAGGATGGAAGGAAAGCAATGGGAAGGAGGAAAGAGGAAGGAAGAAAAGGCAGAGCAAGAGACCCCCTATCAGTTCCTTGTTTATTCATGTATGGAGTCATCTCTCAATGCAGTAAAAGGAGAGAGCTTCCATATACCCTTCAGGTAACTTCCCCTTTGGCTCCATTGATTAAGAATTGATACCTGTTGCTAATAGCAACAGCAGCCTGGCTGATACAGCAGTGAAATCCCCCAAGTCTGGGAGCCTCTGCTGGGTGTGGCTCTGACCCCAGCTCTCAGGGACCCCAGTCGGCACCCCTTCACCCTCCACCCACCTCTCTCTCCAAAGAGGTTTCTCCCCACCCAACCAGGCTTCTTGCATAGGCCTTTGAGCTTGGCCTCTGTGCTACGTTATAGAAATATCTTGGCACATCTGCCCCTCACTGCAGGGCGAGCAATGTGAGTGCTGATCAGACTGTTTTGCTCAGCCATGTGTGTCCATGGCCTGGTGAGGCACCTAAAAGTGATGGAGTGGGAAGTAAGTGGGGAGAGAAGACTCACATCTAGGAAATCGATGACATGCTGTATTATTAAGCACCAGGGCGAAAATACCAATAAGAAGTAGAATTTATAAAAGGACTTGGTGTCTTGCTGTGGAAGGGATGGCTGGAGAAGGCTGTGGGGAGCTGGTGTGCAGCCTGGAAGCTTGAGGTCACAGTCTGTGATCCAGGCCAGCACAGCTGGGAGCAGCAAAGGTCCCTTCAGATGCCAGATGCATAACTGGCTCCTTCTTGCACTGCTGGTGCCTTGAGCCTTCCCTCCCTTCCTCTTTCCCTCCCTCCCTTCTCCCTCCATTACTCCCTCCCTCCCACCTTCCCTCCCTCACCTGGCCAGTGTTCACTGTGCACTTCTCCAGTGCCCAGCACTCTATTAGATGCCGGAGATCTAGGGATAAGACAAGACAGACGTAATTCCCCTTCATTTTCTGTTTACAATCTCATGGAGATTTTCTAAAGCTCCTAAGTAAACAAATAAATAAAAAAGCACTACACATTTTGGATAAACTCTCCAAAAGAAACAAGGATCTGAGAAAACAAAAGAAGTAGGGAGAGGCACCTCCCTTGGCTGGATGGTCAGGGAGAGCCCTTCCTGGGAATGGCATGTTCAGCTGAGCCCCGAGGGAGGGGGAAAATCACCATGCAGGATGTCAGCCTCCCTCGGTCTCAGGGAACAGTGTCTGGAGCCTTTTGGGAGATCTAGGATAGACTTCCAAAGCACAAGGGGAGGTGGCTGGAGGTTCTCTTGAGAGGGTCCTACTTGGGAAGAAGCTAGTGAGGCACTTGACGCTCTGCCCATGTCCCCTCGGTCCCTGCCATTTGCCACACACGCCAGCACCTGGCTGAAGACTTGCCCGGCTTCTGGAGTGCACTCCTCGGGGGCACTCAGCAGGCCAGAGGTGCCCGGGAGTTCACCTCCCTCCACCAAGGACTGGAGAGCACTCCCCCCCCAAGGCCATTGTCTCCGGTGTCTCCTCAGCAGCAGCTCCCAGGCTCTGCTGTGGGGTTGGGCTCTGGCTGCCCACAGCGCTCTGGTGCTAGATCATGTACCTTGTGTTGGCTGCCTGCCTGTCTCCGCTCTGAGTCACTTGGCCGTGTCCCTACAGGCATTTCCGGAGAACCCCTCCCAAGTGAATACCTTGCCCTTGAATCCTGGTCTCTGGGACTGCTTCACAGAGAACTCAAGCCTGGACACCAATGGACAGATATTTCTATGCAAAAATCGATTTTTTTTTTTGCATTAACATGATGCCACCCGTCACATTTTCCATTCTATTTCAGGCCCCTGCACGTGAATTCACATCACACAAGCCTACTTGGAGAATCCACATTTGCACTTAGAAGTACCAGGGAGCATGGGCTTTGTGCCCTTAATAATCAAGGGTGGACGTTTTAAGGAAATTTGGTTTAGAGAGAATATCCTCCGCCGCTTTATTGTTTGGCAAAAGGATTTGATGAGGACAAAGCCTTTCTTTACACTGGACACACTCTGACCTTTGTTTTACTAGATTAATTTCATATCTAGAGTGCCCCATCTTGGATGATGAATTAGCAATAAAAAGCTCATCAAAATGTAATTACATGCAATGTGTTGAATAATGATCTCTTAAAAATTCCTATAGATTTGTCTGCACCTCCTTCCCCTCGTGGGGGAAATGAGCCTCAGCTGCTAGCTACTAGCCCCGGCTCAGGAATGCAAACCCTAGCCATATTGGGAGTCTGAGATGGGAGAGCTGGCTTCTATCATTGCCCAGTGTCATCCATTGATCAATTGCTTTTCTGCATGTGATGCACATCTTTATATAATTTAAAGGACCATCTCCATGGGGGTAGGAATACACAGGAAGTGGGAGCCCAAGGCAGAGTGAAGCCCATACCTCCTCCATCTGCAGCAGGCTGTTGGGGGGGGGAGGTTTATTAATTAAAATGTTAACTGTCCAGACAACAGCAGGCAGACCAGCATGGAGAAGGCTTGCAAAGCAAGCATTAAAGCTTTCATAACTGTAAATTCCAGGAAAGTTTGCTCCTCCTTAAAATAGGAAAACAGAACCATCTGTATCTCCGAGGAGACTTAACCGAGCTGTTGGAGTGTTGCTAGGCTTTCCCCAGGAGCCCGGCTGGTTTCTCTCCAGAGGGCTGGACTTGGACAGGGAGAAAGCCTAGCCTTACCCCCGCTTGGTTGAGGAGCCCTGTAAACCCTACAGCTGGGGCTGACAGCAGAATATTCAAATGATTCCAACAGTGAAAATACCCACACTCATTTGAATAACTGAAGAATTCAATCATTTGAATGCCAATGATTATTCCTCCCAGAGTTTACATTTTAGAAAGACAGTGCATCTGAATCCCCATGAGAGCATTAAATTGCTATCTAATTAGCAGTCTCAAATTATATATATTTAAAAGATAATTAAAGGTTTGAAGGCTGTTGGAATAACTGGTTATACATTTAAATGAATCACAAGAAATTTGTTAGTAATGTGCGGAGTTTTCTTTTATTTCTTGCTTCCCTCTTTGAAGTTCAGTAGACCCAACCTCTCGGGGTTAAGTTTGGTAGCGGTAAGATAAAGGCAGATGGTTTTAATTATTGCAGCTCCAACCTCCAAATAATTATAAGCAGCTGTCATTTTTACATAATCCTAAATGATAAGATCCGAAGAATGCAAATAAAAAGGTTGACACCATGGGCTCTTGGGCACAGTAATTTAATTATGCCCGCCGCACCACGGGGCTGACCACTGCGCCTCACCGAGGAGGAGCCTGAACCCTTCCGCTCCTCGCTCGACTTTTCTAACCATGTGGTGGCACGTTTATTTCTGAACGGACTTCCCAGGTGCCACTTCTGCACTCTCTGTGGGTGTTTGCAGGGCAGAGGGGAGCACTAATACACTTGGAATATGGAGACAAGAAAGTAGTTTGGCTCAGCCATGCAGGGCTTGGGCTACAAGTCCTCCTCAGCCTCCCTGCCGCTTTCTCTTTGGGATGGGGTCGGCCCCATTCTTGCCGCAGTGAACTCCCCAAGAGATGATGGCATCGGAGAAAGCCACCCAATAGCTGGCGTTTCTCTAGCCTGTAGCTGGGGACTTTGCAGGGAGGAGCCCTCACGCAGCTGGCAGGACCAGAAATCCCAAATGATTGGCTGACCTGCCAGCCTCCACCCAGGGGGCTCCAGGTTCCCCTTTGCAGTGTGAGGCTTTCAGAGACCCCCTGAGGAGCAAGTCAAGGGGACACTTACCATAACCACAGTGGCTTCCCAATGACTAGAAAACCGAAGTCTGACAGACAAATTTCGCCCTAGGTAGACCTCCGGTTGCACTTTGCCAGAGACAAGTCTAGACCATCATCTAGAAGGAAGACACACACACACGCGCGCGCGCGCGCGCACACACTCACACACACACACACACACACACACACACACACTTACTCCAAATTAAATCAAAAGCCCAAGGACCCAAATGCCCTCTTCTCCCAAAATCCTCCCCCGGAGTGTCTAAGTTTCTAGCTACATTCCAGGAAGAGGGTTTGGGAAGAACTGGGGCAGGTGAAGGTATTTACCAGACTCCCACCATTGCAGCAGGATTGGGCGTCCTGGGGCTGGGACGCCCCTTACATGGAGCCTCGTTCATCCGGGCTCAAATACAAACAGTACCTTTGTGTACATTGAATGGAAAGATTCCTCTGAGAGTTAATCATCTGAGGCTCAGCTCTGCTCAGTGTGGAATGGCAGGGAGCTGGCTGTGATCCCAGGTCACCTTGCCGTCAGCCCTTCGTGGCGTCCTCACAGGACACATTGCGGGCAGGCAGGAGGTTATGTTAGTCCGTGGGGCAGAGCAGCCTCTGAGGCTAGGGTTGGCCTCAGCCTCGCTCCCCGCCCCCCGCCCCCCTT